>NC_079318.1:101034176-101355053 GCF_029931775.1 Euleptes europaea | reverse complement strand
TGCATTTTGTTCAATCTACCATCAGGCCCTACTGCGGCCTGACGTCACAGTCAAATGTGCCATTGGGGATATGTGATTTTTACAGATTTTATAGGGCTGGTTTTATTACTAATTGTTTCAATAAGCTTATGATGTTTTATTGTATATTTATACTATTACATGAGCTGCCCTGAGTCCAGCTTTTGCTGGGGAGGGTGGGCTGTAAGACTAATAAATAAATAATAGTAGAAAAGAGCAAGAGTCCAGTCTAACAAAAATATTTTCTGGCAGGGTATGAACTTTAAATAATAAATATTAAATAAATATTAAATAAATATTAAATAAATATTAAATAAATAATAAATCCCTCCCCCCAAAAAAATCTTGTTGGTCTCTGAGATGCTACTGTGCTTGAATCTAAGCATGGGGAGATAACAGTCATTCTCCTTGAACTTCTGGGTTCCTGAAATTCGGTGTTCTTGTGGCCAGGAATGGGGGTCTGCTTGGGAGGGGGGGCACACACAGCTGCCCAGCTCCTGCCAGGATCACAGATTTGGTTTCCTAAGTTACAAAACTCCAGGGGTTGATGCAGCTGCTGGCAGCGCCAAGGCCAGTTCAAGGACTTGGAAAGGAATTTATTTTGGCTTTGGTCTCTTCCGCGCTCTCTCTCCTGCTGGCCTTTCCGAGTGGTTTCTCTCTGGCTGTTTTGTTTACTCTTCATTTCGGTCACTTTCTGCTCCTGGACTCACTTTCTGGGTTTTAGAGAAATGGTCATCTCCTGAATTATCCACATTGAGGGACCCATTCCGGCCCCTGACCAGACCACAACAATTTGCTTGGACGGGGGCAGATTTTCAGAAAGGGCTTTGGCTCACAAGGCCACCTCTGGAAATCCAAACTATTGTCACCTGGGCAAGTCTGGGTGGGGGGAGGTGGGAAGGGAGAGCACCCCAGCTGTGCCTTCCCCTAAAAGGCCAAGCCTCTATCACTCCATCCAGAGCCAGCGTGGTGAAGTGGTTAAGAGCAGTGGTTTGGAGCGGTGGACTCGGATCTTGATTGATTCCCCACTCCTCCTCCACATGAGTGACGGAGGCTAATCTGGTGAACTGGATTTGTTTCCCCACTCCTCCACATGAAACCAGCTGGGTGACGTTGGGCTAGTCACAGCTCTTTCAGCTCCACCTATCTCACAGGGTGCCTGTTGTGGGGAGGGGAAGGGAAGGTGATTGTAATCCAGGGGGGTTGATGCACTTGTATTCCCAGCGATGTATTAAGAGTTTGAAAACATTATGAAAAATACTGTTCGCAATTTGTTTGGCCCCTTTAGCTGTGAAAACGTCTTCCAACCATTTATTAGCCGTGGTATCCAAAAACTCTTTTAAAGTGATGTTTTTTATAACATTTTCAAACTCTTAATACATCGCTGGGAATACAAAGTGCGGTAACCCCCCCCCCCCGGTTTGATTCTTCCTTAAGTGATAAAGTCGGCATATAAAAACCAACTCTTCTTCTTCTTGTTGTTCTTGTTGTTCTCCTCTTTCTTCAGTATTGTTTCAGGTGCCACTCTTTTATTTTGTTACAACAGGCTAACATGGCTACTACCCTCTGGAAACATCATAGACCTTCCAAGTACCGACCCTCCTTAGCTTCTGAGACCTATGTGATCGGGCCATCCCCTGCCGCCTTCTCTCCCAGCAAAGATAATACGGAGCAGTTAAAACCCAGGGGGTCTGATAGGTGCCACCAGGGATACCTTGGGGTGTCGCCGAGGATGCTCAGGCTGGACATGGCGCCCCCTGGCTAACAGACAGATGCTCAGCAAGAGACCTGAGTGCCCACATCCTTTGTGGCCACTGCAGGGGCCTCTGGAGAAGCACCTCTTGGGTCCTGCAGTGCAGCTGCCGAACCTCTGGGATGGACCCTGGACGGGGCTGCTCTTGATTTAGGACCTGGCTGTGGGAGAGAAATGCGCTCTCCTGCTCCGTCCAGCTGGGATTGAACCAGGGGCCTGTTGGAGCACAAATCGGATGCTCTGTCCCTAAGTTATGGCCCCTTCCCAGTCAAAGGCGATTGGCCTGGCCACAGATCCCGGTCTCCCTGATCTTTGATGTGCCCCCTCCAATGGGCAGGGCTGGTGGAGAAGCCGCTGAAGCAGATCAATTGCTGTGATAAGTGGCTATGTTTCTAGAGCTTATATTTCACTAAAAAAATGTGTTATCTTGCTTAACCAGCCACTTTAAGCAATGACACAACTCTGAATTGTCAAACATTCCTTTTTATTGTTAATGCTTCAATAATATTAATAAAAAAGTTAAAAAAAACCCTCACTAATATATATGGAAATTAGATTACATGAAAAAGATTCTAACAAAATATCTCACATCTGAAATACAGTAAAAAATTACAATGAAAAATGCAGTAAAATTACATACCCTTTAATGTGTCATGCATACCCTTTAATGTCTCTCTCTCTCTCTCTCTCTCTCTCTCTCTCTCAAATCTTAACTTGGATTTTAAATCCAGGCTGCAGTTTGTCAATCATCTATACCTTTAACCATAAATGTATTGAAAACCATAACACCACAACGCCCCTTGCAGTGGGGTGGAGGAACAGAGAAGTTTGGCTCTTCAGCTCTCTGCCATGACTGCCTCAGCCTTCCTTAACCGCAGAGAGGAGATTCTGTAACTCTCCCTCCAGTTGCACAGCCAGCAGCTGGATGCCCGCGCTCCCGGGCCCCAGGGTCCCTTGCAGGAGAGACTGGGCCTCATTGTTTGGAAGCAAGGCTTGTAGACCTGCGGTGTCAGCAGAAGAACGCTGCAGGGGCCAGCCCCTCTTGCGTAAGGCAGAAGGCGCACATTCCCCCGCGCAGAGGCTGCCAGGACCCCAGTGTGGGCCCAATTATGGCCAAGAACAGGAATCCGAGGGCAAGATGTGATCGGATCACTCCTGCCGGGATCAAAGCGCCATACGACCCCAAGGCAGGGGGACAAAGCTCAGCAGCGGCCCCGGCCACGCAGAGGGGGACGGAGCACTCGGACCTGGAGACAAACACACAGATTAACTCCCCACAAGCCGGGCCTCGAAAGTATGCGAGACAAGCATGCGAGACAAGCGGCACACACCACAGAGGCAGATGTGAGAAGAAAGAAGAAGAGTTGGTTTCTATATGCTGACTTTCTCTACCACTTCAGGGAGACTCAAACCGGCTTACCGTCACCTTCCCTTCCCCTCCCCACAACAGACACCCTGTGGGGTAGGTGGGGCTGAGAGAGCTCTAAGGGAGCTGTGACTGGCCCAAGGTCACCCAGCAGGCTTCATGTGGAGGAGTGGGGAAACCAAGCCGGTTCACCAGATTAGCCTCCCCCGCTCATGTGGAGGAGTGGGGATTGAACGCGGTTCTCCAGATCAGAGTCCACTGCTCCAAACCACCGCTCTTAACTACGACACCACGCTGGCTCTTTTCCAGCCCCAGGGACATTTCGGTTGTAGGCCACCAGCAAGGATTTGTCACGCCTCCTTTAAAGTTAGAATCATAACTTCAGGTGCTTCATAAATGGCAATGCAAAAAACGGTCACATCCATAACATGGCATAGAGTCTTTCACTGCTGCATCAACATACGATTCTGCAGTGTTGGGGGCGCAAGGCTTTCTGGGTTGTTGTTTTTTGTCAGACTGCACACTGCTTCCTTGAGATGCTGCTATGCCCCATGCCCTGCCCTCCACACCACCCATAGCTGTGGGAGCTCCTGATGCTCCCAGAGGAAAAGAAACCCACCAAGGTCTTTGGTTGGAGAAATTGCCAGGTCCCTCTTCACCACCGGTGGGAGGTTTTTGGGGCAGAGCCTGAGGAGGGCAGGGTTAGGGGGGGAGGGGACTTCAACACCATAGAGTCCAATTGCCAAGGCGGCCATTTTCTCCTGGTGGACTGATCTCTATCAGCCGGAGATCCATTGTAATAGCGGGAGATCTCCAGCTACTATCTGGAGGTTGGAAGAAACCTGTTGGCGTGGCGTAGTGGTTAAGAGCGGTGGTTAAGAGCAGTGGACTCTAATCTGGTGAACCGAGTTTGTTTCCCCACTCCTCCACACAAAGCCAGCTGGGTGACCTTGGGCCAGTCACAGTTCTCTCCAAACTCTCTCAGCCCCACCTGCCTCACAAGGTGATTGTTTTGGGGAGGGGGAGGTGATTATTAGCTGCTTTGATTCTCCTTAAAAGGTAGAGAAAATTGCATATAAAACCCAACTCTTCTTCTTCATTATCATCACAGAGAGCCAGTGTGTGTGTAGTGCTTAAGGTGTCGGACTAGGATCTGAGAAACCCAGGTTCTTCTTCTTCCTACTCCGGCTTCCCCCTTCTATTTAGCAGCAGGTGGAGCACAGGATTCCTGCTCTGTCCCACGTGCCCCACACAAGATGCCCCAGTACCACAGCACAGTCCTGCATCCCATAGAGCTGCAACCCTCCCCCCGGAGAAAGGGAGGCATTCTACTCATACCAAGGAAGGCTTGAAGAAGGAGCCTTGGCATAAACAAAGAAATCCTTTCTAAAGCTTTTTTCTTCTTCTGGGGATGGGGAGGGATTCCAGAATGACACAAACCAGAATGCAGAGGAGGCCCTCTCCCTCCAATGCGACCCACATCTTGAGTCCTAACTAAGCCACCCCCTAGGGTGGGATGGTGGCAGAAATGGGACATCACTCACGGGAGGTTATAAACCGACTGGGAGAAAGAGGGGACAGGAAACAAGCATCCTTTGAGGCAGGGTTCGGAGCGTGCCAGAAAGAACCACCAGCAAAAGCGACTGCCAGAGTCCCTGAGCTGCATCCCAAAGAGGTGGGCAGGATGAAAAAAAAAAAAAAAACCCTCTCTCCCTTCCACTGAGCAGGCAGAATAAGATGGAAGCTTTCAGCCCTAATAGCCAAGGCCATGAGGCAAGCCCCTACTGGATGGAAGCACCAGCGGAATAGGTCTTCTCTTGAGTAAATCAAACTGCACAATCATTGGCTTAGAAATTAGAACAGCTTCAGTGAAGGAAAGGATGAGGAGGAGGAAGAAGAGTTAGTTTTTATATGCCGACTTTCTCTACCACTTGAGATTCAAACTGGCTTACAATCACTTCCCTCCCCCTCCCCACAACAGACACCCTGGGAGGTAGGTAGGGCAGAGAGCTGTGACTAGCCCAAGGTCACCCAGCTGGCTTCGTGTGTAGGAGTCTTCCCAGATTTATGGCTGTGTGTGTGTGTGTTAAGTGCCATCAAGTCACTTCTGATTCATGATGACCCTATGAATCAATGTCCTCCAAAACATCCTATTGTTAACAGCCTTGCTCAGATCTTGCAAATTGAGGGTCGTGGCTTCCTTTATAGAGTCCATCCATCTCTTGTCCGGTCTTCCTCTTTTTCTGATGCCTTCAAAGTTCCTAGCATGATTGTCTTTTCTCCAGTGCCTCTTGTCTTCTCATAATGTGACCAAAATACGATAGCCTTAGTTTAGTCATTTCAGCTTCTAAGGTCAATTCAGGCTTGCTTTGATCTAGAACCCACTGATTTGTTTTTTGGGCGGTCCAGAGTATCTGTAACACTCTTCGCCAACACCACATCTCAAAGGAATCTACTTTCTTCCTATCAGCTTTCTTCATTGTCCAGCTTTCACCACCCATACATAGTAATAGGGAATACGATGGCATGAATTAACCTGATCTTGGTGTCCAGTGACACATCCTTACACTTCAAAATCTTTTCTAGCTCCTTCATGGGTGCCCTTCCCAGTCTCAATATTCTGATTTCTCGGCTGCAGTCTCCCTTTTGGCTGGTGATGGAGCCGAGGAATAGAAAGTCTTGAACAATTTTAATTTCCTCATTGTCAACCTTAAAGTTGAGTAATTCTCCTGTAGTCATTACTTTTGTCTTCTTGATTTTTCCGCGGTAGTCCTGCTTTGGCACTTTCTCTTTTAACTTTCAGCAGTAGTCATTTCAAGTCTTCACTATTTTCTGCCAGTAATGTAGTATCATCGGCATATCTCAAATTGTTAATGTTCCTCCCTCCAATTTTAACTCCACCTTCATCTAAATCTAATCCAGCTTTCCTTATGATATGTTCTGCACACAGATTGAAGAGGTAGGGAGATAAGATACATCCTTGTCTAACACCTTTGCCAATTGGAAACCATTCTGTTTCTCCATATTCTGTCCTAACCATGGCCTCTCGTCCAGAGTACAGGTTGTGCATCAAAACAATCAGGTGTGACTTAAGAACATAAGAAAGGCCATGCTGGATCAGGCCAAGGCCATCCAGCAGTCTGTTCACACAGTGGCCAACCAGGGGAAGACCCCAAACAAGTCAACTGCAGCAGCAGCATCCTGCCTGTGCTCCACAGCACCTAATATATTTGGCATGCTCCTCTGATCCTAGAGAGAATAGGTGTGCATCATGACCAGTATCCGTTTTGACTAGTAGCCATGAATAGCCCTCTCCTCCATTAACATGTCCACCCCCTCTTAAAGCCTTCCAAGTTGGCAGCCATCACCACATCCTGGGGCAGGGAGTTCCACAATTTAACTGTGCATAGTGTGAGGAAAATAGTTCCTTTTATCTGCTTTGAATCTCTCACCCTCCGGCTTCATCAGATGACCCTGTGTTCTAGTATTATGAGAGAAGGAGAAAAGCTTCTCCCTGTCCACTGTCTCCCAACCATGCATACTTTTATAGACTTCTATCATATCTCCCCTTAGCGCGCCTTTTTTCCAAGCTAAACAGCCCTAAGCATTTTAACTGCTCCTCGTAGGGCAGTTGCTGTAGCCCCCCTAATCATGTTGGTTGCTCTTTTTAGCACTCATTAGCAGGCTGGGGGTGGCAAACCCTTGCCCTGCTGTGGGCAGTGCCATCCGAATAGTCAAGAGCTTGAGCGCTCTGGGCAGGGAGCTTGATGGCTCTTTCCTTCGACCCCCTCCTTTCTGCCAGCTATGAGTTTGCAGCTGAGTCTCTGCTCATGAACAGAGTGCAGTCACAACTGTTAAAATATTAAAGTGAATTCTCTCCACAGCTTCAGCCCCACATCTTCCTTGCTGCAATGCTTGTTTATGCAATTGGAAGGTGTTCATCTAGAGAATGTCGTTCCTTTGAATCAATTGCCCTTTGTTTTTTATTTATTTATCCCTTCCATTTCTATCCCACCCTTTCCCAACAAAAGTGTTAGAGCCACCCGTAGGTTACGCTAAGGTTCGGGCCTTGGTGCTTTTGTCCCAAGTCAAATAGCCAGACACACAAACCGGTTAAGAAAAAAAGATTTATTATGCATAATAGGCCACTGCCAGCAACTCAATGGGTTGCTAAGACAGTGCGCCTTTGACACGAGCATAATATCACCTTATATACCTTTTCGCTGGTGTGTAGTAATACAACATTATGACTTGCACGGGACATATAGCAGTACGTGACAAAAAACGTACTAGTGACACCTGAGTTAGTATAATCAATATTGGAATGTGGACTGGTGATACATTGGTTGTTGGGGTCTTCTTTGAAATGCGTGGACAACCTTGAGAATGTGTGTTCTACTGATATGCATAGAAGTCAGATTGCCATCATTGCTTTAAGACATACATTCTTCTAGCATAGCCTCTGGATACTCACTGTCCTTGTGAGGTTCCATAAACAATATGCCTTAGATCTCTGTTGGCGCTACAGGCCTATCTATGCATATCATTTACAACAGTTCCCTGTGGCATTTTCTCAAGGAATCTTTCCTGCCACCATTCTTTCCCATAACATTCCCGCTCAGTAGGGCAGAGTGTAATCAAAGCATGGATTAATACAAAATCTAATACAGAAAAGGATTGATTCTAGATCTAATATGGCATGTCCCCTATCAAAAGTCAGATTCAGGGCGGCTATCAACCATATCATACAATCATTAAAAAGTCTTATAATAAAATATATGTACACAAAACAATACATTAACAATTTAAACCTAGATTAATTAGATCTAAAACTGCTTAGAAGATGGTGTCTGGTACTAAATTCCCCTCATATTAATATCTCTCCTCTCGCAGCCCCAACTCCCTCACAAGGTGTCTGTTGTGAGGAGGGGAAGGTGATTGTAAGCCGCTTTGAGACTCCTTGAAAGGTACACAAAAGCGGGGAATAAAATCCAACTCTTTCTTTTGATAAAACAAGAAAGCTAAAAAAAAAAATGCTACAAGAGCAAAAGTTGTTTGTCCAGTAGTGGACTCTCTTTGTGGATTACTGGAATAAGAACTTTTAGTCCGAGGCTGTAAGAAAAGAAGTATTATATTGGATATAAGGAAGAACAGTGTGGCTGAGTGTTTGTGAATACAATAAAAAATAGGATTTTGTTCTTGGGAAAATAGGAATGTCTATGAATGGTATCTTTTAACACTCTATAAAAAACTGTAATGCTTGTTTCTTAAAGGGGTCTCTCCCTGTAGCTTCATGGAAAGGCTGGGACTTCTTGGCTTGCATCATTTCTGTGAGCTGCCCCAGAAACTTGGGTTATGGGGCAGATTAAAGGAAGAAAGTATTTCTTGGAAGATTGTTTGGAGACTCCAGGGGAAGATGGGGAGAGGGGCTGATGGGCCAAAAAGTCTTGGAAAGGGCACGCTTGGCTCCCCCCTCTCATCTCGACAGAGACAACTTGCTGCTCCCCCATTTATCCTCTTGTCCGCCATTTTGCTTTGCGCATGGGCTCAAACGGGGGCTTTCTGGAGCCCCCCCTCCCCAAGGCATCCGAGCCCAGGTCCTTTCCCTTGGCATTTCCTTTTCTTGCTCCCTGCAGAGTTCAGCTGGCTTAGTCTCCAGGGAAACAGGCCCCAGTGGCTGGGGGGGGGGGTCCCCTCCAAGGCTTCTCAAGGTCAGGCAGCCGAGAGGTAAAGACGGGGCTCAAGAAGAACTTGCTGTGATGGCAAAGCTAACCCACTTGCTGAACAAAAGACCTGTTGGGGAGCGGCAGAGGAAATGGAACCTCTACTACGATTAGGTGTAAATGTAACTTCAGTATTTTGTAGCAGAACAATTAGAAAGGGACTCAGTTAGAAAACTGCGGTTAGAACACATACATCTTTTAGTAAGGATTTATTTATCTTCACTTTGATTAATTTCATGCTTAGGGTATAGGGTTATAAACAAATAATTTTGCAGTAGTTATATATAATGTGCTGTAAAGGAAAAAAGCTGAATACTTAAAAAAAGTGGGAAATTAGATGTGGGAGTGAAATAAGCAATGCTACAGTTTATAAAACAGCTTAAAGGGTCAGAAGAATCTTATATAATGGGATCTCTTGTGTTGGATATTTTTATTACCTTAGTAGACACAGAAGATAGGTCATAGACGACTCCTTCAGGAAGATTTGCTATACTGTATGTATGTTGTGTAAGTATGTTGTGCTTGATTTTGTAATTTATTTTTTCTTTAATTAATTTTTTTTAAAAAAAGAAGAACTAATGGGAAAGGGGTGGTGGTGGCCTGAGAGAAAGACAGGGGGAAGCAACCGGCCTGCAGGCAGAGATAGAGAGGAGCCCACCGGCCTCTCTTCAAAACGGCCATCTTCCCAAAACCCCAGCAAATGCACATTCTTAAGACCAAAATGTCACCGGCCTTTCCGGTGCCCAGGGTGGTTCCGTGTGCGATTCATGGGGCTGAGCTGCTGTGGGGGGAGCCACAGACATTCAGAGGCCCAGAGCCTTGGGAGGGGGGCAGACGCGGAGGCCTCCTCTGCTCACTTCCCACACGGCTCCAGCATTGCAAGAGGCTCGAGGAGCAGAGAGGACAGCGGCGGAGAAAGGGCAGGCTTGTGCTTCCCCCGCTGCAACCCGGGAAACGGAGAACAAGGAGGGAAAACAGATCCCAGCGTGCCTGGGAAGAATGCCGCTCTCAGGCTGCCTCCTCCTCCTCTTCCACCCCCACCCCCAGCACCACAAGCTGTGTAAATAGATGGTGCGGGAGCAGAATGGCCAAATCCGCCCTGGGAGGCATCGCCAGCAACCTCCAGGCATGAGCAGGCCCCTCTCTCAGCCCCCCCAGACAAGCCTGGCTCAGAAGGGGGCCGATCTGAAGGGCCCGAGGAAGCCCTTTAGGGTCTCGGAGGCCAGGGGCCCAGGCCCCAAAGGGTCACGGCCACCAGGCCCAGGCTGTGCCGTGGAAAGAACAGCGGGTCATGTTATCCCAGCTGGGAGACGGCAAACGACAGTGACCAAGGTCACGCTGCACGTCAGAAACCTAGAAAGGAAACAAAATCCACAGGAGCCCCCCCCTTCCTCCAAAGGACAGGTTCACAGGCCGCCCCACAGCCGAGAGGGCCTCCAGAATCCAGTTTCCCTGCTCTGTAAGCCTTCTGTGAGCAGCGGAAACAAACGGGGGGGGGGGGGCAGAGAGTCCCAGCCCAGTCTCCTAATTTGCACAGATGTGGCTGCCCTGATCATGATTTGAGCATCCATTTTGAACACATGAAGCTGCCTCATACGGAACCATCCAAGTCAGTCTTGTCTACTCAGACCGACAGCGGCTCTCCAGGGTCTCAGGCTGGGGTCTTTCGCATCACCTACTGTTTTGTCCTGTCATCTGGAGATGCCGGGGATTGAACCTGGGACCTTCTGCATGCCAAGCAGAGGCTCTCCCACTGAGCCACGGCCCCTTCCACACATTTGATTCTGAAGTTTCAATCGAGTAAAGTGCATTTGGCAAATGGGCACATCATACTGGTATTAAGGCCGATAGACAACAGATTCGGCTCTCCCTTCCCTCCAACTGTTCATAAATGTGCAGGAAAGAGAATTCTGACAGGTGACCAAATTCTCCCCCCACCCTGCCCCCTGGGCTGGTATGTGCTGGCAGGTGTGGCTTCCCGCTGCAGAAGGGTTGGTGGGGGGGCCTGTGCTGGCTCCAGCCTCTGTCCCGTTCTCCGTCTTGGCTGGGCTGGATGGGTGCCACGGAGCAGAGCTCCGGTCTGGAGGAGGTCTGCAACCCCCTTAGGGGCCTGGTGGTTTTCTTCTCTGCCAGCCGCCTTGGCAGGCCCCCCAGGCTGGGCGTGGGCTCTCCCCCTGCTCGGGCCGATGCCGCCCCGCCCTGGCCTGTGGAAGGCTTTCCCTGGGCGGCCGGTGCAGCTGGGGGGTGGGAGGCTGGGGGGTGGGTCCCCATGCCAGCAGGACCCCTCCTCGGTGGGGGAGGGGGTGTCTTGGCAAGGCAGCGCTTCCCTCTCCCCTCCCGGCACAGCTGCGCGCAGGCCCCGGCATCGGGAACGAGGGTGGCCAACCTCCAGGCAGTAGCTGGAGATCTCCCGCTGTTACAACTGATCTCCAGCCGACAGAGATCGGTTCGCCCGGAGAAAAGGGCCGCTTGGGCAACTGGACTCGAGGGCACTGAAGCCCCGCCCCCCCCGCCCCCCAAACCTCCCGCTGCTAGTGAAGAGGGAGCTGGCAACCCGAGCTGCCGGGCTCCGGCCGACGGCTGCGGCTCTCCCGCGATCCCAGCGGCTCTCCAGGAGACGGAGGCCGGCTCCCCGGGAGAAAAGGGCCGCTTGGCGAGGGGGGCTCTGCGGCCCTCGACCCCTCCGAAGCCCCCCCCCCCCCCATCTGCAGGACTTCCCCGCAGGGCGTTGGCTGGCCCCTCCGGAGCGGCGCCTCTTCTGCCGCCTGCGCGCCGCCGCGCCCGCTGCCCCCTTCGGCCCGGGCGAGGGGCGCGCTGCCGGCCAGTCCGGCCCCGGCAGGCGTGCGGCCCCGGGGACGGGGGCGGCCGAGCGGCCCCGGCGGCCCCGGAGCATGCACAGAGCGCCCCGCCCCCTCCCGCGCACATCTGGCGGGGCGGAGCTGCGAGCCGGGCGCCCGGACAGCCATGGATGCGCCGCGCCGCCGGGCGCCGCCGCCGCCGCTGCTGCTGCTGCTGCTGGCCGGTGCGTGCGGGGCCGGGGCCGGGCCGGGCCGGCGAAGGGGTGGGGGCGGCCAAGGGGTGGGGGCGGCCAAGCCCGCAGAGCCCCGCGGCAGGCGGGCTGGGCTCCTCTTCCTGGCGGGGCGGGGCGGGGGCGGCGGGAGGCGGGCTTGGCACCCCCCTTGCTGGGTCGGGCCTGCCCCCTGCGTGGCACGGCTCTCGGGCAGCGCCTGGCGCGGGGCGGTAGACGGCTTCTGGCCCGGGAGGCTCCTCTCCCCGCCTGCCTGCCTGCCTGCCAGCCACAGGCGCGGGAAGGAGCCGTCCCTGGCATCTGGCGAGGGGGCCGGTTGGCCCCAGCCTCTGAGCCAAAAGCAGGGGAGCCCCCTCCCCGCCCGCCCGCCCACCACCCACCCAGCAGGGCCAGAAAGCCCCCGCCCCCAGGGCTGGCTTCCCCACCGGAGCCTGTCCGGCCCAGGCGGGGTGTGGGTTCCCTTGCTGGGAGCAGAGCCTGCCCTGCAGTGGCCCCTTGCTGGTGGGGCAGGCCCACCCTGGGAATCCCCCCAGAGACCTCTCTGTGAAGCGCTTCCCAGGGTTTCCGCGCTTGGAGGATGGTGGTGGCTGCGGTGGGGGAGAAGAAGCACAACGGCACCAATGGGATGCTGTTCCTTGGCGCCTGGAAGCAGCTCCTGAACGGGGTGGCAGCGGCCCGGTGGGCGGCAGTTGCTCTCAAGAGCCTGCCAGCTGCTCCCGGGGTTCAGACTCTGAGGGGGTCAAAGGCGGCCTTTGCGGAAACAAAACAGGGCAAACTTTCCCCGTGACTGGTGGCTCTGGGGGAAGAGAAGCCAATATCTCTGCATAGCCACCATGTTTGTGGTTGCAAACGTCACAGGCAGACTTGGAAATATGGGTGTGTGTGTGGGGTGTGTGTGTGTGTGCGCCAGTGGTGTTATCTGGATTTCTATGTTACCAGCGATAATGAAAAATGTGTGCTTGGGGCACAGTGGCCCCTCCCCTCTTCAATTTCCAGTAAAGGGGCATGCATTCTTAAAATAATACGACTCTTGTTTTGGGTGCAATCCAGAGTAAAAGGATGCTATTGGGTACAATAATACTATTCTCTCTAGTCTCAGAGGAGCAGGCCTATTATCTGAGGTGCTGTGGAGCACGGGCAGGATGGTGCTGCTGCATTGTCTTGTTTGTAGGCTTCCCAGAGGCACCTGGTTGGCCACTGTGTGAACAGACTGCTGGATTTGATGGGTCTTCATCTGATCCAACAGGGCTTTTCTTTTGTTCTTATGATGCACAGCTATTCTCTCCAGGATCAGAGGAGCCTGCCCATTATATTAGGTGCTGTGGAACACAGGCAGGATAAATGCTGCTGCAGTGGTCTTGCTTGTGGGCTTCCTAGAGGCACCTGGTTGGCCACTGTGGAAACAGACTGCTGGACTTGATAGGCCTGGGTCGGATCCAGCAGGGCTTTTCTGATGTCCTCATTTTCAAAGCAACACACTGTGTGTTTGATAGGAGAGGAAGCCCCCCCCCCTTTAATTGTGTTTTGCTAGGCAAGATGCTTGAAATATATGTGTGCGAGAAATCAAACTCATGCTCTTCCATAGGTGCCCTATCTACCCTCAAGCAAGAGGGGTCATGGGAAGTTAACTGGTGCAAACGGGGTCAGTGGGAGGGTCTGCAGGCTGGCCCTCCCCAGGCTTGGTGGGGTGGCAATGAGCAGCCCCCCCTCCACAGCGGGTTTGAGCATCCCTGCCAGGTGAGGATGCCCAAGAGACTAGTGCCACCCTCTCTGGCTGGAGCTTTTGGGGCCCCAAGTAAATCAAGCTGCAGCCAGGCCGATGCCCACTGTTGCCTTTTGTTCTCCTGCCGCTCACTCAGTGCATTGTATGCACTGACCTAGAAAGCAGGATTGTTGTGGGGGCCTGTTTGTTGACGAAGGCTCCGTCCTCGTCCTCGCACAGCTGCCCATTGGATGCCCTGCCAGGCGTTGCGTCTGTGCTGCAAAGACGCCTGCGTCTCCATCCCTCTGGAGCCACCGTGTGGAATCCTCCGGTCCCTTTTGGCAGCTTGGCAACTGGCAGGCCTGCCTGCCTGGCAACGGTCACCAAGGCTCTGTGTGCTGGGGCTGGATCCCCCCCCTTACCCAGGTGTGAGGGGAGGGCACCAGACACCAGGGAGGGGCAGGTGGGTTGGAGAGGGAGGCCCATGGCAGGCCCTGGTGCTGAACGAGCCTGTGATGGAATGAAGCTGGCTGTTTTCTTCCTGGCGGCTCGGCTGCCGTCGTTCTCCAGAGAATGCAATTTCACAATTGTAGTGTTGACTGTGGGAAGCAGAAACTGAAGGTTGGTTCTCTAGAGATGTGAAGGCCTGGGGGTGGGGGGAATGGTATTTTTGGGGGGTTGTGTCTGAGGGCCTTTTTCTTTCCTTTTTTCTGAGGGAAATTTGGGGAAGCACTGGGGGGAAAAAACCTATGACATATTTTCACTTTTTGTGTGAGAAAAAACAACAACCGGTCCTAAAGACCATTTCATTCATTTGAAGGGTATAGCATGAAAAAAGTCCAAGGACGTTCTCAGTTTTTCCAATGGGAAAATTTGGGCAGCTCTGGAAGAAAAAACCTAGGAAATATTTTTTCCTGTGGAATGTGTAAAATGCTTTTAAAGAAAATATTTTCGCTCTCAAAATGTGCAGTATGGAAAAGTGATTAGACTTTTTTTCCAGTGGAAAAACGGCAATTTTGGGGAACACTGAAAAAATCTCCTGATTTTTCCCTTGTAAAATGAGTGGAATGAAAGACAAGGTTTTAAAGTAATTTTAAACACAATCATCAGCTAATGATCATTCTTATCTATGCTGTAGCCATATGCAATATTTTCAAGATTTGTTTAAACATCGTTTAAATTTTGGCAACAATTAACATGCAACGTGTTTAATGATAATACCTTATTAAAGAGTTTAGGGTTTTTAATACCATAAAGCTTAACTTGATATCCAACATCCTGGAAGCCCCACCCCTTGTGACTATATGGCAGTTTCTGTTCAAATAATTTAGGCCATTTATGCACGGCAGGTTTTGCCTTGGATTTGCCGCTCTCTAGATGCACATTTCCCCCATCCGAATTCTCAAAACTCAACAATAAGCCCCCATGCAGAGTTTTGAGAATTCAGATGGAGAAAACGTGCATCTCGAGAGCGGCAAATCCAAGGCAAAACCTCCTATGCATAAATGGCCATACTTTCTTTTGTTTATGAAGACATTTATACTTTCAAATCCCTTAAATGTGCCAAACAGTACAATTTTATATGATAAAAAGTTACAAGGATGCATTTTATGTTCCTAAATAAGTAGAAAAAGTATAGGTTTGATAGGAAAGTAAGTATTGCATGTATTTCAACTTTACCCCAAGCTGTTATTCCAGTGTTGAAAGTTCCCGTCTACACAAAGAAGGCATTGGGGCCACGAAGCATTCTCTGGTCACGCTTCATCACTAGGGGACTCAGGTACCTTTGGAGTCGTTCTGTGGGTCTCTCATCACTAGAGAGAATGTTTGGCCTCCTGTATTTGGAGGGATTTGCATCTGAAATGCAGAAGATGTGTTTTGGTCTGAGGTTTTTTTTTTCTTTTTCTTTGCTCATAAAGATAAATTCCCAGAGGGAAGTCAGACACATTTTACCTGCAAGTTTGTGTAGCAGATAATGTGTGTGCCATTTAAATGATATACTGCTGCATTACCTGTTATCCAATTCCATATTTAACCATTATTATTGTTGTTGTTGGTTTTTATATGCCGACTTCCTCTACCACTTAAGGAAGAATGCAACCAGCTTACAGTCACCTTCCCTTCCCCTCCCCACAACACACACCCTGTGAGGTAGGTGAGGCTGAGAGAGGGTGACTAGCCCAAGGTCACCCAGCAGGCTTCAAGTGGAGGAGTGGGGAAACCAAGCTGGTTCACCAGATTAGCCTCCGCCGCGCATGTGGAGGAGGAGTGGGGAATTGAACCCGGTTCTCCAGATCAGAGTCCATCGCTCCAAACCACCGCTCTTAACTACGACACCACGCTGGCTCTTTTCCAGCCCCAGGGACATTTCGGTTGTAGGCCACCAGCAAGGATTTGTCACGCCTCCTTTAAAGTTAGAATCATAACTTCAGGTGCTTCATAAATGGCAATGCAAAAAACCTGTCACACATCCATAACAGGGCATAGAGTCTTTCGCTGCTACATCAACATACGATTCTGCAGTGTTGGGGGGTGCAAGGCTTTCTCTCTCTGTGTGTGTGGGTTTCTCAGACTACACACTGCTTCCTTGAGATGCTGCTTCCCAGTCCAGAGATGGCCAACCCTCTGGCAAGATCCCTGCATTTGTGGACACTGTTCTGGTGAGGGCCAGACCTGCCACCAACAGTGTGGTTTTAAGCAGAGTTACACCCACCTGTTGAAGTCAACAGGTTTACAAAGGTGTAAATTTGGGAGAGGCCCAGCACTTCCTGAAGTGACCGGTGCAGAGGTGTTCATGGAGTGTGTCTTTTGGTGCAGAGAGCGCGTTACCCAAGGGCCTCCCGATAAAGAAGTGCATTTTCCATGCAGCTTCTTCAGCGATGATGGACTTTCCCCTAGTTTAATGTATCCGAGGAAGGGATCATTAACTCGTGAAAGCTCCTGCCCCGAAAATCTTGTTGGTCTCCACGAGGCTGCTAGACATGAATCGAGCTCTTCTGCGGCAGACCAAAACGGCCCCGCCCTGGAGACTAGTTCCATGTAACACTGAACTTTGGATGTTCTTCCCTTTTTATAATCAGCCGCCAGTTGACGACTTTATTTATTTCAAGCATTTCCGTGCTGCCTTTCCACCCAAGCGGGGTTCCCAAGGTAGCGAACGTCAAACCTGTAAAACACTTCAATCATAAAAAAACCAGTGTTTAGAGTACAAATCTATATAAAATCTTCAAAACAGTTACATGAGACACATATAAACACACAGAAAGGTAGGAGGGCCAATAGGAGTTACTGAGAATATGCCAAACCAAACAAAAAAGTCTTCATTTGCTGGTGGAAGACAGCAATAGAGGGGGACAGGCAGATGACCCTGGGGAGTGTATTCCAAGATTTGGTGCCATGACTGAGAAGTCCCTTTCTTGGGCTGCCACCCCTCTAGCCTTAGATGGTGGGGGCGACTGAAGCAGGGCCTCCAGAGATGACCGGAGTGGACAGGCAGGCCCCTGTGATAGTAGGTGGTCCTTCAGGTATGCTGGCCCCAAGCCATACAAAGTCAACCCCCCTGTTGCCCCCCTCCTGCCATCTCTTGCCCCATACCAGAGACCGAGAGGCTCTGTCTTATGGTTCTTTAAATCCCCCCAAACCCCTTTTCCTCCCCAGCTCCCTTTTTTCTTGGGCGGGTGTGCCCCAGTAGTTACAGCTGCCACCAATAAGAGCCCCCCCATTTGTCCTCCCCTCGTGTTCTCTTTAGCTGGGAGTGCAGTGTGTGTGTGTGAGAGAAGATGGTATGGGGTGGATTCTTTCCTGCCCCTCTGTGGCGCAGTGGGTGCTGCGGTGCCCCTTTGGTGCCCGGCTGTCTCCTGGCTGTGTAGAGAAAATTGGCTAGTTTTGTGGGTGTGATTCTAAAGGCTCAGTCAAATGACACCCCGAGAGCATGAAGAGAACAGATCTGTAGGACTAAACCTCAATCTGAAATCAAGCGTGGCTAATTGGGAACAGGGCTGCAGTGTCATGGGACGGATCAAAAGCTGGCCTCTTGAAGAAAAGGACTAAATTGTAGTCTGTTCTGTGGTGTGTTTTCTCCTGATCAAGTTGGATTGACATCTGCTTTTGTGATTCCATTTCCTGTATTGTTTATACGATTTTATGTCAGATGCCTTTTTCTTTTGGCATTTTTTTCTAACTTTGTAATCCTGCACGGGAAGCTGCCTGATACTGACTCAGACCCTCCTGAGTCCCTCAAAGTCAGTATTGCCTACTCAGACCGGCAGCGGCTCTCCTGGGTCTCAGGCAGAGGTCTTTCACATCACCTACTTGCCTAGTCCCTTGAACTGGAGATGCCGGAGATTGAACACACGACCTTCTGCATGCCAAGCAGAGGCTTTTACTGAGCTACAGCCCCCCCTTGTCCTGTTGCATTATTTACTGGACGTCTTATGCTGCCTGACATCACTGTTTTATATTGTGTGATCCATTGTGAGTCTCAGTAAGGAAGGAAGGCTATAAATAAAGCACATAAGTACATACTTTGGGATGAGGTAGGCCAGAAAAGGGCTAGGGAAACAATTGGGGTCTATTGTTTCTTAGAATTTTATGTTGTGGCTAAACCCATGTCCTCTTTCCACACAGCTCTGAGCAGCGCACGGGAGGTCCACCTGCCCCCCGGACCCCTGCACCGTGTGGTGGGCACCTCCGTCTCTATTCCCTGCAACGTGTCCGAGTACGAGGGACCCACCCTGCAGCATTTTGAGTGGTTTCTGTACCGCCCATCAGCTCCGGACATCTCCATTGGGGTGGTCAGCACCAAAGACCCCAACTTCCCATATGCCATCTTTGGGCCACGGGTACAGGCAGGGGAGGTGTCCATCCAGCGAGTGCGGGGGGATGCCGTGGAGCTGCGCATCAAGGAGATCCGTGCAGAAGATGCCGGGATCTATGAATGCTACACCCCCTCCACTGACTCCAAATACCTCGGCACCTACAGCAGCAAGGTGGAAGTCAAAGGTACACAGAGAACCTAAATGTTGAGCTGCAGACTTATACAAAATACTGATATTGTTTATTACATAGCAAGCACCGGGTCATTCCTGACCCATGGGGTGACGTCACATCCCCACGTTTACTAGGCAGACTCTGTTTACGGGGTGGTTTGCCAGTGCCTTCCCCAGTCATCTACACTTTACCCCCAGCAAGCTGGGTACTCATTTTACCGACCTCGGAAGGATGGAAGGCTGAGTCAACCTTGAGCCGGCTACCTGAAACCAACTTCTGTTGGGATCGAACTCAGGTCGTGAGCAGAGCTTGGACTGCAGTACTGCAGCTTTACCACTCTGCGCCACGCAGTTCTGTATACACTCAATTAAAAACACTAGGCCCCAAAACCAGGCAGATCAATTAAAAGACTCTAAAAAGATAATTTTGGAGCCCCGTGGCGCAGAGTGGTCAGCTGCAGTACTGCAGTCAAAAGCTCTGCTCACAACCTGAGTTCGATCCCGACGGAAGTCGGTTTCAGGTAGGCGGCTCAAGGTTGACTCAGCCTTCCATCCTCCCGAGGTCGGTCAAATGAGTACCCAGCTTGCTGGGGGTAAAGGGAAGATGACTGGGGAAGGCGCTGGCAAACCACCCCGCAAACAAAGTCTGCCTTGGAAACGTCGGGATGTGACGTCACCTCATGGGTCAGGAATGACCCGGTGCTTGCACAGCGGACTACCTTTATGTTTTACCTTTAAAAAGATAATTGCTAATTTACAAACATGGTTGGTGATCGTAAATGTATGGATGTCTTGGGGGCTGTTGGCGGGCTTGAGGCCGGTGATACTGGACCGTTCCAGAGACAGGACCCAATGAGCTCCAAGCATGTGACAGGAAGAGACTTGACATTGGGGTCCTGTGACAGGAAGAGGGTGAGAGTGATGACCTCACAGCTGTTGGGCAGCAGACCAGAACAGCTGGGGGCAGGAAACATGAGCCAGATACCCGGAGGTGTCCCATAACGAGGAACAAGCCACACCACACGTTCTTCCAAAATGTAGCAAAACTGGCCCCTCTGTAGAGGTTGGAAACCCATCTGAGGGTCCCTGACTCCCTTGGTGGAAGACCCCCCCCCCACCGCCTTAGGCTTTCAGATGGTGGCTGGCTGGGGTTGCCAGGTCCCTCCTGGCAACTGGTGGGGCTGGAGGTGGCGATGAGCATCCCCGGCGCAATGACGTCACTTCCGCGTCAACGCAGAAGCACCGGCTCGCACCGGGGATGCTCTAACACTCTAGAGCACTTTTCCCCTAACACTATGGAAACCATAGCATTTGCTTGGGGGGTGTTAGAGCGTCCTTGGCACTTGAAGGGCCTGGGTCTGATCCGGCAGGGCTTTTCTTAGCCCAAGCTTTGTCCCCTAAATCTCCACGAATTTCCAAACCTAAAGTTGGCAACCCTATCCTCTGGAACAAAAAGTCTCAGCAGAACTCTGGAAGGCCAAAAGAGGGGCAGCCACTGGAAAGGCCCTGTCCTGTGTGCCCCCTAGCCTGGTTTCTGGCGGAGCGGAGTCACAGCGTCGGGCCCCACCATTCTGTCTCAAGGCCCAGGCAGATCTCTGGGGCCAGAGTTGGCCTCTTAGCCCCCCTGAACTGAACAGCCTTAGCCCATAGATATCAGTAAGTGTTGAAATCTCATGTCCATGCAAAACCACAACAATTTCATATCAGTGGAACAATATATAAACAAAAAACCCACGCTGCTTTAGAATCATAGAGTTGGAAGGGATAACCAGGGTCATCTAGTCCAACCCCCTGCACAAAGCAGGAAACTCTGAACCACCTCCCCACCCCAGTGACCCCTACTCCATGCCCATAAAATGGCCGAGGTGCCCTCCGTCTCATGATCTGCCTAAGGTCACAGAATCAGCCTCTGCTTCAAAACCTCTAGGGAAGGAGAGCTCAACACCTCCCGAGGAAACCTGTTCCACCGAGGAACCACTCTAACTGTTAGAAGATTCAGGGGTGTCTTCTGGAAGTAAAGCCAAGCTGGATCAGGGAGCCGCCTCTTGAGGGCCCGGGAGCCAGGGTGGTCCAGAGGACCTGAGTCTGCCTTCTGTTTCCCCCGTCCATTTGTGGAATGGTCATTGGCAAACAACCCTCCTTCAACACCAGCTGTAAAAATGGGGCTTCTGGTGCCCTCTTTTGCCAGCCCTGTGCCCCCTCTGCTACAGAACGAGAGAGCCAGCAGATGCCCCCCAGCCTCGCCTCGCTATACCCATTAGTTGCTGACAGGTGAACAAACAGTGACGAAAAGAGCCACGGTCGAGGACTGACCGGTGCCGTTTCTTTCTGCCCTGACAGTTCTGCCCGACAAGCTCTCTGTTTCAGCTGCCCCTCCCTCCGTGGAAAAGCCTGCCCTCCGGAGCCGTGGGGCTGTCGTCGCCTCCCCGCCGCTGCCGCAGATGACCCTTTCAGAGAGCCAAGAGCTCCGGCTGACCTGCACGGCCCTGACCGAGACCCAGGAGCACACCCACCTCTCTGTCTCCTTTGGCTTTTCTGGGCCTGAGGCCCCCGGGGGCCACGGGACGGTGCAGGAGGTGATTGGGGTGCGGAGAGATTTTGCCGTGGAGGCCGGCCGGCGCTTCGCAGAGCGGCACAGAGCCGAAGAGGTGTCGCTCACCAAGCTGGGCCACCAGCAGTATCAGATGGCTCTGGGCTGGCTGAGGCCAGAAGACGCGGGGGTGTACCACTGCACGGTGGGCGAATGGATCCAGGATCCCGACGGCAGCTGGCAACGGATCGCTGAGAAGCAGGTGGCTCTCGCCCAGGTGATGGTCCTGACCATCGGTAAGTCTGTCTCGACTCTCTTCCCTCTGGAGGTGCACGAGTCTCCCTGTACCAATTTTCCATGTTGCAGTTCAAAATGGTCGGCACCTGATCAGCACCTCTCAGTCAAGGCTGTGTGTGCTTTGTAAGCCTGCACAGGTGACGCCTGGCGCATCCCAAAGGAACCGTGCAGATCCCATAACCTTTTGACACCCCTTGCTGTTTTTCCACCTATCCCCAACGATTTCCTCCTCCAACATGGCCCTGATCCCAATACGTGCACCAAGCAGGCACAAGTTTCCTGCCTCCGTCACATTTCTGGCTGAGGTGGTTCCAGTTTCTAGGGCCAAAGAACCAGCGTGGTGTGGTGGTTAAGAGTGGCGGATTCCAATCTGGAGAACCGGGTTCGATTCCCCACTCCTCCACATGAAGCCAGCTGGGTGATTTTGGGCTAGTCATAGCTCTCTCAGCCCCACCTACCTCACAGGGTGTCTGTTGTGGGAGGGGAAGGGAAGGCAATTGTAAGCCGGTTTGATTCTCCTTAAAAGGTAGAAAAAGTTCCCCTGGTCAGGCTTCCTGTCAGTTCTGTGCATTACCTAACACACGTTTGGGGTGAAATAAATGCCCTGTGGTTGTTGGTGGGTCAAATGCTATTAGCCCTGACATAGGGCCCGGTGTTCTTTCACTTGATCTTGCCACAGAATGGGCAGAGGGGAGGGGAGGGGGTTGGTCCCATGGGGGAATTCTGGTCCTCTCTCCTGGGCATCCGTGCCGCTGATGATCCGTTCTTAACGCTTCATTCCCAGCTAGTCAGCTGTCGGTGTCGGCGAGTCCTTCCCAGGTCCGGGTCAGCTCCGGAGAACCCCTGGAGCTTCTTTGCAACACTTCGGGCATCCCAGTTTCCTCTTTGCCCCACGTTGCCTACGTGGTGGGCTGGGAACTCAGCAAGGGAGGTGCCACGGAGGGCCGCCTGGTGGCCCAGCTGGACGCAGACGGAGTGGTTGTCTTGGGGGACAGCTATGCCAACCACGATGTGGGCCAACGGCACGTGTCCCTGCAGAAGCTGGGCTCGCCCCCTGGCTCCTACCGGCTGCGGATTGAGTCTGCCCAGCCAGGGGATGTGGGCACCTACTCGTGTGTGGTACGGGCTTATGTCCTTTCCCCAAGAGCGGAGCTGCGCCCAGTGGCCACCGGCAGATCGCAAGGGCTGGCAGTGGACATGAAGTCGGAAGGTACCTGCTTCGTTGTCTGGTGTTAGATCGGGGGGCCCCAACCTCTTTGAGCCTGCGGAAGCCTTGCTGGGTAGAAGCCCCATTTGTCCCCACCCACTTCCTAAAGACAGTTGGCTGGCACCAGAAAAGGTGTCAGCAGGCGCCCCGGCACCCCTGGGTACCACATTCGGGACTCCTGACTTAGATGATGTGTGCCTCTGAGTCCAAATGTTCTTGGTGTTTGGGTGATGCCTCTTGTGTGTGGGGCATTCCCTACTGGGGCAGAGAGGTGGGAGGATGCCTCTTCTCAGGGGATGCCTCCCCTTGCTAGCTTCCAGATTTGCTGCATTCAAATGCCAGGTAATAATTAGTCTCTTTTCTGGTGGATCTAAAGGCTGGGCCTCGTTGCTAGAACACGGGGTGCCGCCCTGCTTTGCTTCAAGGCCATGCAGAAGAGAAGAGGCCATTCTGAGGGTGCTGGGGGGGGGGCAGAACAAGGCTGGCATAAGTGTGCCCTCCCAGCAGAGGGAATACAAACCTGGCCAGTGCGTTCAGTGAGCCTGCCTTCCGCCCTTCAAAGTGGAGCTGTTTCTGGAGGAAGGGGGAGGCCTGGGGAACAGCCTGACACCAGATTTGCCTTGGAGGGTTTCTCTGGAGCCCCCCTTTTGAGGGAAGTTGGTGGAATGCCTTGGGGTGGTTTTGTGCAAGCTGGGATTGTGCTGGAAGGGGGGCTGCCTCCCAGCTTCTACCCTGCTGTTGCTTCGCAGCCTAACTCGGAGTGGGCGGGGCCAGACACCTTTCAGGGGCGGGGTCTCCACTGTAGAATTGCACAGGGCAGAGTGGGGGAGGCCAGGAGGAACACCCACCCTCGGGCATGTTGAGAGTTGGGAGTCTGTGGAAGTCTTCTGCTCAGAACCATTTGCACTCCTTGCTTCATCGTGGGCCCCGGCTGTGCTTCTGGTTTCTCAGTTGTTCCTCCCTGTCCTTCCCCGCAGCGGTGGTGTTGGATGCCAGTGCGTGGCTCTCGTCCCCCACCATCTACCGGGGGGACACAGCCGAGGTGCGCTGCAACATCTCCGTGGAATCGACGCAGGCTGTCCACGTGGCTCTCAGCTGGTGGGTGGAGCTGGCCCGGGAGGACTCGGAGGCGCGTGGGCACATGCTGGCCTCGGTGAGCCGTGAGGGGGTGGCCGTCCTTGGGCGCCGTCCGTCCGGTGGCGCTGTGAGCGTGGAGAAGGTGGGATCGCTGAGCCACCAGCTGCGCATCCACGAGGTCCAGCCGTCGGACGAGGGGAAGTACCACTGTGCCCTGACGGCCTGGGTGCGCTCTTCGGACCTCAGCTGGTACAATGCCGGAGCCGTGAAGTCCAATCCTGTCACCATCTACCCCTACGCTCTACGTGAGTAGCAAGCTTGTGGGCAGGGCCAAAAGGGGGTGTGCCTCCTTCACTCTGTGTGGCCACTACTGTGTGACCCTCTCACGGGGTGTCGTGGTTAAGAGTGGTGGTTTGGAGTGGTGGACCGGGTTCGATTCCCCACATCCTCCACATGAGCAGTGGAGGCTAGTCTGGTGAACTGGGTTGGTTTCCCCACTCCTCCACATGAAGCCAGCTGGGTGACCTTGGGCTAGTCACAGCTCTCTCAGCCTCACCTACCTCATGGTGTCTGCTGTGGGGAGGGGAAGGAAAGGTCATTGTAAGCCGCTTTGATTCTTCCTTAAGTAGTAGAGAAAGTCGGCATATAAAAACAACAACCTAACAACACCAACTCCGCTTCCTTCCTTCTTTCCTTCCTTCCGATAAGAACACATGCACAGTGTGCCCACGTAGAGGGCAGTGTTTTGAGTGGCATAAAACAGGACGGTCCAGTCCGTGCCCTGGGAAAGTGACAGTTTAACATCTGACAGTGTGAGGCAGAAGGTGGATGTGGGGGTCGCATGCCCTTTTGGAAAGGTCAAGAAGACCAGGGAATGGCATGGTGGGCAGCTGGGTGGGCGTTTGAGTGGTTCTGCTCCTCAGGGCCTGCCTCTGCTTCAGGGAACGGGTTCCGGGGCGTTTGTCCCTCTCTCTGACCAGCCCTTTCTTTCCCCTGCAGCCATGGACACCTTGTTCATTCCGCTCCTGGCAGGGATCTCCAGTGCCCTCTTCATGGGCATCACAGTCCTGACCTCCGTCACCTGCTGCTTCATGAAGAGGCTCCGCAAGAGGTGAAGGGGAAGGGGTGGGTGGGCCGGTGGGGGGGGGGTTGCCAGTGGAAGCTGCCTTATGCTGAATCAGACTCTTGGTCCATTAAAGTCAGTATTGTCTTCTCAGACTGGCAGCAGCTCTCCAGGGTCTCAGGCTGAGGTCCTTCATATCACCTACTGCCTGGTCCTTTTAACTGGAGATGTCGGGGATTGAACCTGGGACCTTCTGCATGCTGAGCAGATGCACTACAAACTGAGCCACAACCCCTCCTACTGAAATACTTTTAACTGGAGTCTTGCCCATTGGAAATGTGGGCAAATTTCTAGTCTTTGCCCAATTGCTGGTCCTCTTTTTCTTGTGTGTGGGGTAGGGGGAATCTGCCTTTGGACTGCCCAGCCCACTCTCTGCCTCCCCCACCCCGCCAAGGTTCCAGTCATTTAGAGTTTTGACATGTACAGAATGTCCAATAAGGTCAGGCTGAAAACATAACATTCACTAAAAGCTTAACTTTGGCCACAGAAAATCAGCTCAGATAAATGGAAACTTGCAAAAGATGGGGCCTTTGGGGGCACTGGCCCTTGTGCCCCATTCAGGCTACGGAGGCTGCCGGAAAGGGGTGCCAGGTGGGCCTCGTGGGCCGTTCCCCCCCCCCCCGGTAGGCTGTGCTGTGGTAGAGAAAGTCGGTAGATAAAAACCAACTCTTCTTCTTCTTCCTTGTGGCTGGGGGGCGGGGAGGGGGCTTCAGATCTTTAAAAAACACACGCACACGTTCACTCGTGGTGCTTGACAAGTCCAAAGCAAGAAATCACAGACCTACCGGCCGCCTGCACAACTACGGCCCCCTCGCTTTAAAATTCAGGCAGGAGCCCCCCCACACACACATAGGATCCAACCACTGTCCTCCTTGTCCCCCATGCTTGGCAGGGGTCCCAGAGCACAAGCTGGCACCCTGGGCAGGATGTTTGCTGCGGTCTGAGCACCATCGCAGCCGATGATGGTTGAATGTGAATGGTGAGGGGTCGGGGCAGTCAAAGAGGTTTTGTGCTTGTGGGCCCCAATCCCTCTCCCTCCTTCCCCTGTGCAGGCACCTGTCTCCATCTCCGTGAGTCCGTCCCTCTTCCAGCCTGCTTCCTGTTACCTGCGCGAGGTGACTGGGCCCCGCAGGCAGCTCTGGGAATCCTCTGGACTGGACTCCGCTGCCGGCTGGAGCTCGTCCCGAGCAGAAGAGCCCAGACGCTCCAGCTGTTTCTCCGGCAACAGACGAGACTGTGATTCCCGACGGGCCCTTCCAGCGTGTGTGTCTCTCCGTGTGTGTGCATGTCTGTGCATTGGGGGGCTTCCCCAGAGAGCCCTTCTCACATTTCCTCCTCTTTGGCTTAGTCTGTGGCTTGATACGCATGTCCGGTGTGAAGCCCCCCGCCCGCCCACCTTCTCCACTTCTGGTTCCCCTTCCTTGAAGGCGCTGGAGGGAGGGGGGCCCTTTGTGGTTCCAGGGCCGGCCACAGACCGGACCGGGCAGCTGCTGCCTCTTTTCTGCAGAAAGGGAAGGCGGCTTTGGAGGACTTCGAAGAAGCTGCCCCCCCCAAACCGAGGATTAGCTGGGGAAACGCTGAATGAGTTATAGTGACAGCAACGGGGGGGGGGGCTCACCCTGAGGACCCCCCTCCCAAAGCTGTCAGCCACTAGATCTGCTCCCCAGTCAGGCTTCAACAGCAACCAAACGTGTGTGTGTGTGTGTGTGTGTGTGTGTATGATTCGTGGGATAGATGAATGCACAGCTCTGACTTAGAAGACCTGGGGTGTTACTGGAGGGAATGGGTGGGAGTCCTTGAATATTTCTCTATCCTGCAACACAAAAGCAGAATTTCTGTACCCCACCCCAGCCTCATGTGTGCGATTTGGCTTGGATGGCCCTGAAGCTGGGCTTGGAGCTGAGGCCTGGCGCTCAGACCTGGGAGCCGGCCAGGCAGAGCCCACAGGGCCGATTTCCCCCAGCTGGGGGTGGCTGATGGAGCCCAGGGGCAGAGCCAGCATGGTGTAGTGGTTAAGAGCGGTGGTTTGGAGCGGTGGACTCTGATCTGGACAACCGGGTTGGATTCCCCCACTCTTCCACATAAGCGGCGGAGGCTAATCTGGTGGACTGGATTTGTCTCCCAACTCCTACACATTAAGCCAGCTGGGTGACCTTGGGCTAGTCACAGCTCTCTCAGCCCCACCTCCCTCACAGGGTGTCTGTTGTGGGGAGGGGAGGGGAAGGTGATTGGAAGCCAGTTTGATTCTGCCTTAAGTGGTAGAGAAAGTCGGCATATAAAAACCAACTCTTCTCCTCCTCCTCCTCCTCCAGCCAGAGGCAGACTTTGGTTTCATAGATTTTTGAATTTGGGCTTCCACAGCCGCCCGTTGCCATTTTTCTCTGGGAAAGGCTGGGGGAGGCACAGGTGCATAGCATCGCCTTTGAAAAACGGTTTCGGTGCCTCCCTGCTGAGGCCTTCATCCTGTGCTGTTGCCTGTGTCTGCCTCATAGCGGCGTTGCAGAAGGCGATGCTTCTTGGGGGTGCGGGTGGGGGGCGCGGGGAGGCGGGCTGCTCTCTGGCGCAGCTGTCCTGGAGGATCCAGAAAGCAGCGGGAGTCCAGGGGCACATTTGGGCAGGGGGGAAAAATCCACCCAGAAACGGCCAGTTATTTTCTGATCAAGGTTTATTTTTAGCTCTGTTCTGAAAGGCAGCGAAGCGATGCGGGAGAACCGGGTGAACTCAGGGTGGGTGGGAGGAATGGCGGCCGTGCTGAGAAGAATCTGCAGCAACCTCTGAGCGCCCAGGGCCTCTGCGGCCATGTGGCAAGCCAGCTGCCGTTCTTCCAGGCTCCTGGGCACAAGCTGGGTTTTTTTTTTGGGGGGGGGGAGGTCACGGAAAGGAAGAGGGCCTTGCAAGCGTATGCGAGACAGCCAGTTTGGCACAAGTTGTGTGATGTGTTTAATTTATTAAATAATTAAAATAAAATGTGATTTTATTAAAAGTACAACAAACGGACTGCTTGCCAATAACCTCACTGCCTTTTACACTTATTGGTAGGGCTGCCGACGTCCAGGTGGGGCTTGGAGATCTCTCAGGATTACAACTGATCTCTACCTGACAGAGATCACTTTTCCTGGAGAAAATGGCAGCTTCAGAGGGTGGACTCTATGGCATTATGCCCCTCTGAGGTCTCCTCCCTTCCCCAACCCTGCCCTTAGAATCATAGAGTTGGAAGGGACCACCAGGGTCATCTAGTCCAACCCCCTGCACAATGCAGGAAACTCCGAACCACCTCCCCCGCACACCCCCATACTTTATGCCCAGAAGATGGCCAAGATACCCTCCCTCTCATCATCTGCTTAAGGTCATAGAATCAGCATTGCTGACAGATGGCCATCTAGCCTCTGCTTAAAAACCTCCAGGGAAGGAGAGCTCACCACCTCCCGAGGAAGCCTGTTCCACTGAGGAACCGCTCTGACTGTTAGAAAGTTCTTCCTAATGTCTAGACGGAAACTCTTTTGATTTAATTTCAACCCGTTGGTTCTGGTCCAACCTTCTGGGGTGACAGAAAACAACTCGGCACCATCCTCTATATGACAGCCCTTCAGGTACTTGAACATGGTTCTCATATCCCCTCTCAGTCTTCTCCTCTTCAGGCTAAACATACCCAGCTCCGGCAACCTTTCCTCATAGGACTTGGTCTCCAGACCCCTTACCATCTTGGTTGCCCTCCTCTGGATATCTTTCT
Organism: Euleptes europaea; assembly: GCF_029931775.1. NCBI lineage: Eukaryota > Metazoa > Chordata > Lepidosauria > Squamata > Sphaerodactylidae > Euleptes > Euleptes europaea. Next base: position 101,326,511 of record NC_079318.1, on the reverse strand, counting down.
TAAATTGAGGTGCCCTAAACTGAACACAATACTCTAGGTGAGTTCTAACCAGAGCAGAGTAAAGTGATACCATCACTTTGCGTGATCTGGACACTATACTTCTGTTGATACAGCCCAAGATTGCATTTGCCTCTTTAGCTACCGCATCACACTGCTGACTCATGTTCAGTGTTTGGTCTACTAAGACCCCAAGATCCTTTTCACACACACTACTGCTCAAACAAGTCTCCCCCATCCTATAATTATGCATTTGATTTTTCCTACCTAAATGCAGAACTTTACATTTGTCTTTGTTGAAGTGCATTTTATTAGTTCTAGCCCACTTCTCCAGCCTGTCAAGAACATCCTGCATCTTGGCTCTGTCTTCTACCGTATTTGCTACCCCTCCCAATTTAGTATCATCTGCAAATTTAATAAGCATCCCCTCTATTCCTTCATCCAAATCATTTATAAAGATGTTGAACAACACAGGGCCCAGCACAGATCCCTGAGGAACTCCACTAGTCACTCCTCTCCCAGTGGACGAGGAACCACTAACTAGCACTCTTTGAGTGCAATCTGTCAACCAGTTACAGAGCCACCTAACAGAAATAGGATCTAAACCACATTTTCCCAATTTGTCAACTAGAATACAATGCGGAACCTTATCAAAAGCCTTCCCAAGCTCCGCACCCAAAATCTCCAGGAATTGCCCAACCTGGAGTTGGCAACCCTTCTTATCGGTCAGACCATTGGAGGGCAGGCATAGCTGCTAGGAAGGCCGTTGATGTTTGTATCACAATAGCCTGGGGATTGGAATCATGTTTATGCCGGTGCCCCCCCCCCCCAGCTCAGGCCTGTGCCTGGCACAGAAGGAGAGGCCCGCTGAGGCCGATGTACTCTCTTTGTCACCACTGCCAGGGACAGAATGTTGCTCATGCCCGGTTCCCTTGGATGGGCACCCTTGAAGGGCAGTGGAGTCGCCACCTCTTGGCCTGCACTGCCATCTGGAGGCAGAGGCGTCTGCCAACTCTGGCAAAGATTCCTTGGTTCTGTGTTTATAATATTTATATGCCCTCCTCTCTCCTGAGCTTCCCAAGTCCCAAGGTGGGTAACAACAGTATAAAAATGTAAGAACATCAGAAAAGCCACGCTGGCTCAGACCCAGGTCCAGCAGGTCCAGCAGTCTCTTCACACGGGCCAACCGGGGGCCTCTAAAAAGCCCCCAAGCAAGACCAACTGCAGCAGCATTTATTCTGCCTGCGCTCCACAGCATCTCATATAATACGCATGCTCCTCTGATCCATAAGAGGACTTGTCCTCTTATTCCATGACTATGAAGCTTGCTTAGTAGTCTTTGGTGGGGGACTTTGTCAAAAGCCTTTTGGAAATCCAAATACACAATGTCCACAGGCTCATTCCCTGTCCAAGTGCTTACTTTCAAAAAACTCTAAAAGGTTAGTGAGACAGGACCTACCCTTATGGAAGCCATGTTGGGTTTTGCTCAGCAGGCCTTGCCCTTCTATATGCGTGACAATTCTATCTTTAATAATGCTTTCCATCTATTTACCCGCAGCAGACGTTAAGCTAACTGGCCTGTAATTTCCTGGGTCCCCCCTGGAACCTTTTTTTTTATAAATGGGTGTTACATTGGCCATTCTCCAGTCCTCTGGTTCAGAGGCTGATCGAAGGGACATATTACATATCTTTGTTAGGAGTTCAGCAATTTCCCATTTGAGTTCTTGAAGAACTCTAGGATGAATACCGTCTGGTCCCTGTGACTTGTTAGTTTGCAGTTTGTATAGCCGTTCTAGGACTTCCTGCCTTGTTACCACTATTTGCCCCAGTTCCTCATTCTCCCCTCCCCAAAACCTCTGTTCAGGAGAAGGAATCTGCCCTATATCTTCAATAGTGAAGACGGATGAGAAGAATTCATTTAGTTTCTCAGCAATCACTTTATCTTTCCTTAGTGTTCCTTTACTCCCATTGTCATCCAATGGTCCAACTGCTTCCCTAGCTGGTTTCCTACTCCCAATGTACTTAAAGAATTTCTTATTGTTTGTTGTGATATGTTTAGCTATATACCCCTCAAAATCTTTTGTTTGCCTCATCTGTTTGCCTCCATTGTTTGCTTGCATTTCCTTTGTGCAAGTTTGTGTTTGCTTTTGTTTGCCTCATCTGGGCAATCCTTCCATTTTCTGAAGGAAGCCTTTTTTTCTCTGATAGCTTCCTTCACCTTGCCCGTTAGCCATGGTGGTGACCTCCTGGACTTAATACCACCTTTCCTGACCTGGGGTATATAATCTAGCTGAACCTCTAGTATTGTGGACTTGAGTAGCCCCCAAGCCTTTTCCAGAGATTTAACCCTCCTGACTGTTCTTTTCAACTTCCTTTTTACGACGTTTCTCATTTTAGAGAAGTTCCCTCTTTTAGGCCGTTTATGCTTGGTAATTAGCAGCATGTTCCAGGCTCAAGTGCCCCGCATATTTTTTTATTTCTTCACGCAGAACCGTCATTCCAGACATTACCAGGAAGCTGGAGCATACCTGCTTCGCAATTCTTAAGAGCCCCTTTAACGTGACCTTTTGTATTTTCTCACCACCACCCCCCGCCTCGAAGCATTCACATGAAGAATCACAGCCACAGCTTAGCAATGCAAACATCGATTGCCAATGGATATGCAAACGAAGGAATGAAGGAGCAGGTGAGTGCGGGGGTGGAATTTGTTTGACTTTCTCCTCTTGCATCGGGACCATGAATAGTCATTTTAAAGGTCAGATTTAAAAAAGAAGCTTTGAGAGAGCATCAAAATCAACCCTGCATAAATGGCCTTAAAAGTCAACGGTAATCGTGTAAATTTCCCAGGCCCTTTCCCAGATACATATAAATTAAATTTGATGCCATTGTGGTCACTATTGCCAACTGGCTCAACTACATCCACATCCTGCATGAAGTGGCTGGCAGCACCACAGAGTATTAAGTCCAGCATCGCCTCCCCTCTGGTTGGGGCGATCACAAGAACCCTAGACCACAAGAACGCATGTGGTGCCTGGAAGACTCACCTGTCCCTGGTGGCCTCAGCTGTCGAGGGCCACTGGGTGATCCTGCAGTTACAGGGATGCATCCCAAACCGATCAGGTTGTGCTGTATGGAGCAGAGGGCGCATTTCTGCCCTCTTGATTCACAAACTGCACACTCCAGACCCACACACAGACATGAGAATCCACACACATCCCCAGTGTGTGCATTCCCCCTTGGTAGTGCCATCACAGAGAGCCAGCATGGCGTAGTGCTTAAGATGTCGGGCTAGGATCTGAGGAACCCAGGTTCGAAACCCCACTCGAGCCATGGAAGCTTGCGGTGTTCCTTTAGGCCAGCCTCAGCCTCAACTCTAGCAAGTATTTGGATGGGCAACCTCCAAGGAATACCAGGGTTGTGACGAGGAGGCAGCCAGCGGCAAACCACCTCTGAATGTCTCTAGCCTTGAAAACCCTGCCGGGTCGCCATAGGTAAGCTGTGACTGGCCAGCAAAAAATGGGAGAAGTGCCATGATCCCGGTGCATGTTCCTGCTCCTTGTGTAGCAAATGGGAATGCTGAAATGGACCAGGAGACTGCAGAAATGGCTGCCTTGTGGAGACCCTCAGCTCAGGCCCAGATTGCACGGTAACATCAGATGGGGGATGGTGGTGGCAGTGGGCCAATCCTGGTGCAGGCAAAGTTGAAGGATCCTGCAAAACTGTTAGCCTCACCGTGTCTTCTGGGCTCCCTGCGGCTACACAGGGCAGAAACCCACCCACCCCAGATTTTCCTCCCCTCCCAGTTAGAATAATAGAATCATAGAACTGGAAGGGACCACCAGGGTCATCAAGTCCAGCCTCCTGCACAATGCAGGAAATTCACAACTACCTCACCCCCCACCCCCAGTGACCAGAAGATGGCCAAGATGCCCTCCCTCTCATCACCTGCCTAAGGTCACAGAATCAGCATTGCTGACAGGTGGCCATCTAACCTCTTCTTAAAAACCTCCAGGGAAGGAGAGCTTACCACCTCCCGAGGAAGCCTGTTCCACTGAGGAACCGCTCTAATTGCTAGAAAATTCTTCCTAATGTCTAGACAGAAACACTTTTGATTTATTGATTCTTGTAGGTTATCCGGGCTGTGTAACCGTGGTCTTGGTATTTTCTTTCCTGACGTTTCGCCAGCAGCTGTGGCAGGCATCTTCAGAGGAGTAACACTGACTGATTGTTGACTGTAGTTCAGGCTAGAGACTGTAGTCCACAATACAGTCCACAATAGCCATGCAGATTAGCTTTGGATTTCACACATTAACAGATCACTTCAGGATACAATTGGTTCCATATTAACATACCACACCCTCATTAGCACATTATCTTGATACTTACAGGACAATGGTTAGCACATTACCTTTGATACTTTTTGCAGGACAATGATTCAGCTCAAACCCAACCCCTTTCTGACTATATATTACTCTTCCTACACACTTGACACTGAGAGACACTGTCCTTCAGTGTTACTCCTCTGAAGATGCCTGCCACAGCTGCTGGCGAAACGTCAGGAAAGAAAATACCAAGACCACGGTCACACAGCCCGGATAACCTACAAGAACCAATGAACTCTGACCATGAAAGCCTTCGACAATACTTTTGATTTAATTTCAACCCGTTGGTTCTGGTCCGACCTTGAGCAACAGAAAACAACTCGGCACCCTCCTCTATATGACAGACCTTCAAGTACTTGAACATGGTTATCATATCCCCTCTCAGTCTTCTCCTCTTCAGGCTAAACATACCCAGCTCCTTCCACCTTTCCTCATAGGACTTGGTCTCCAGACCCCTCACCATCTTTGTTGCCCTCCTCTGGACACATCCCAGCTTGTCTACATCTTTCTTAAATTGTGGCGCCCAAAACTGAACACAGTACTCTAGTTGAGGTCTAACCAGAGCGGAGTAAAGCAATACCATCACTTTGTGTGATCTGGACACTATACTTCTGTTGATGCAGCCAGTTCCTTATTCACATTTCCTAGTTCCTGAATGATTTTGAGGACAATTCACAAGCTCTGCACCCCAAAATATGGATTGGACCATCACATATCATACACCCCCACATTCAGGGGACTGTGCCCTCTGAGATGGCGCATGCTGAGCCCTGGTCCAAAGTCCGGTTCTTGTGCCAGCGGCTCCCAAGCGGGGTGACCCAGGACAGATGCACATACAGACACTGCACCCCAAAATAATCTTTGGACCACCCCAAATGACACATCCCCACACTCCAGAGACTGTCCCCTCCAAGAAGACATACAGCGGTTCCCGGTCCAAGCACCGGTTCTGGCACCAGTGGCTTCTTTTTGGTCGTCCCCCCCCCCCAGAAACCTGTATTGCAAACAAGTTTTGAATAAGGAACTGGAGCCCTGCACCCCAAAATATGGATTGGACCACCACATATCATACACCCCCACATTCAGGGGACTGAGCTCTTCGAGATGGCGCATGACAGTGTTATACCCGTTAGATGGGTCTCCTTTTAATTTGGGGGAATCAGCAATATCTTGTGGTATATACAGTGAGGGAAAAAAGTATTTGATCCCCTGCTGAATTTGCCCGTTTGCCCTCTGACGAAGAAATGACCAGTCCATAATTGTAATGGTAGGTTTATTGTAGCTGTGAGAGACTGAATAACAACAGGAAAAACCCCAGAAACCCAGAAGACAAAAGTCAGAGATTGATGTGCATTATAATGAGTGAAATAAATATTTGATCCCCTATCAACCAGCCAGATTAGGGTTAGGGTTAGGGTTCTGCTGTCGACAGAAGAAATCAATCCATCCGATTCCAAACTAGCCATCATAACCAAGACCAAAGAGCTGTCCAAGGATGTCAGGGACAAGACTGTAGACCTGCACAAGGCTGGGCTGGGCTACAAGATTATTGCCAAGCAGCTTGGTGAGAAGGTGACAACCCTAACCGTCAACCTCCCTCGGTCTGGGGCTCCATGCAAGATCTTATCTCGTGGAGTTGCAATGATCATGAGAACGGTGATGAAGCAGCCCAGAACTACACGAGGGGAACTTGTCAATGATCTCAGGGCAGTGTGAGCACTTGTCCCGTGGTAGTCCCACAAACAGCATCCAGAGACAAAGAGTCCAAAAGAGAGCTGATTTAATGGAAAACACACAGGTATCGCAGAGCTTACAGGTACATTGGCACGAATGGCAATTGGGAGCACAGGGTAGGCCTATAAGGGAAAGTCACAACAGGTCAAGGCGGCCCCCCTTCCACTGAGGAGTCGTTCCCATGGGAGATAGCACTGGAACAGGAATGCAGCAGCTAGCAGTTTGGCCTTGAGAGGCACCTGGTAGAATCGAAACGAAAACGGTCAGAGTCTGACAGGCTGCTTAGAGCTGTGGAAAGCAGGCCTGACAGGCAGCTGGGACCATAGTCACCATGAAAACAGTTGGTAACACACTACGCCGTGAAGGACTGAGATCTTGCAGAGCCCGCAAGGTCCCCTTGCTCAAGACAGCACATGTACAGGCCCATCTGCAGTTTGTCAATGCACATCTGAATGACCCAGAGGAGAACTGGGTGAAAGTGTTGTGGTCAGATGAGACCAAAATCGAGCTCTTTGGCATCAACTCAACTTGCCGTGTTTGGAGGAGGAGGAATGCTGCCTACGACCCCAAGAACACCGTCAAACATGGAGGGGGACATATTATGCTTTGGGGGTGTTTTTCTGCTAAGGGGACAGGACACTTTCACCGCATCGAAAGGACGATGGACGGGACCATGTATCGTCAAATCTTGGGTGAGCACCTCCTTCCCTCAGCCAGGGCATTGAAAATGGGTCGAGGATGGGTATTCCAGCATGACAATGACCCAAAACACATGGCCAAGGCAACAAAGGAATGGCTCAAGAAGAAGCACATTGAGGTCCTGGAGTGGCCTAGCCAGTCTCCAGAGCTTAATCCCATCAAAAATCTGTGGAGGGAGCTGAAGGTTTGAGTAGCTACACATCAGCCTCGAAATCTTACTGACTTGGAGAGGATCTGCAAAGAGGAGTGGAACAAAATACCTCCTGAGATGTGTGCAAACCTGGTGGCCACCTACAAGAAACGTCTGACCTCTGTAATTGCCAACAAGGGTTTTGCCACCAAGTATTAAGTCATCTTTTGCAAAGGGCTCAAATACTTATTTCACTCATTATAATGCACATCAATCTCTGACTTGTCTTCTGGGTTTCTGGGTTTTTCCCTGTTATTCCTGTTATTCTGTCTCTCACAGCTACAATAAACCTACCATTAAAATTATGGACTGGTCATTTCTTCGTCAGAGGGCAAACAGGCAAATTTAGCAGGGGATCAAATACTTTTTCCCCTCACTGTATGTGTGTGTGTGTGTGTGTGTGTGTGTGTGTAAAGTGCCGTCAAGTCGCAGCCAACTTATGGCGACCCCTTTTTGGGGTTTTCATGGCAAGAGACTAAGAGGTAGTTTGCCAGTGCCTTCCTCTGCACAGCAACCCTGGCCTTCCTTGGTGGTCTCCCATCCAAATACTAACCAGGGCTGACCCTGCTTAGCTTCTGAGATCTGACGAGATCAGGCTAGCCTGTTTGCAGAGTATGTAAGCAAGCAGTGAAGGGTCAGTGTCACTGATTAAAGATAAAGTTGCCTTTACTGAGGGAACTACATTTTAGGACAGGAAAGCTGAGAGACAGAGCTTTGCACACTAGACATTGCAACTGTTCTAACACAACCTTCACTGGCAACGAAACATTACCAGGGACAATAAACTGATTGCTTTTATATTACCTTTGAACATTTAGTTAGAAAGGACAGGTGATAGAAACAGAGAGGCACAATACCCAGATTATTCGGAAAAAGTACTGTTAAGTATTAGCTATACATTTCCAGATGAGTGAAATGGTTTTTGGGAGAGTTTTCCCAGGAAGAAGGAATGATTCCAAGATCCTTGAATAGAATTGTAATTACTGAGAAAACTGCTGTCAGTTACTAAGTGACCTGCAAGTAGACTTTTAACACAGATGCTAAAGGAACTGATAACTTCTCATTTGTCCTGCAGCCACCACACTTAGGAGCAGCTGGCAGAAGAACTGGACTTTGAACCAGGACCCAGCACGTTCCCCCTTGAAGTGCACAGTACCCTGAATGTATTATATGTGATGTATAATATGTGGTGCTCAAAACTTAATTTTGGGGTGCAGAAGGCTCACAAATGTCCCAAACATTTCTTCACAATACAGGATTTTCAGGGGCCACCACAAATAGAAACAGGTGGTACCAGAACCAGTGTGTGGACCGAGCACCACTGTATGTCCTCTTGCAGGGGACAGTAGTTCCCTATTCAAAACTTCTTTGCAATACAGGTTTCGGGGGGGGGGGAACGACGACCAAAAAGAAGCCACTGGTGCCAGAACCAGTGCTTGGACCGGGAACCGCTGTATGTCTTCTTGGAGGGGACAGTCTCTGGAGTCTGGGGATGTGTCATTTGAGGTGGTCCAAAGATTATTTTGGGGTGCAGTGTCTGTATGTGCATCTGTCCTGGGTCACCCCGCTTGGGAGCCGCTGGCACAAGAACCGGACTTTGGACCAGGACCCAGCATGCGCCATCTCAGAGGGCACAGTCCCCTGAATATGGGGGTGTATGATATGTGATGGTCCAATCCATATTTTGGGGTGCAGAGCTTGTGAATTGTCCTCAAAATCATTCAGGAACTAGGAAATGTGAATAAGGAACTGGGAATAGGGAACAAACTGGGAATAAGGAACCAACTTCAGCCTCCTCTGTCAGTTGTGTGTTCTCAGACATGGAGCTCAGGGCAGGACCCTCAAGCGTCTTGGCGAGAGGTCCAGCTGCATCTCCCCACTTGGCGTGGGCCCTCTGCATTTCTCTTCCCTCCTTTCCTTCCAGGAGAGAGTCAACAGGGCATGTGCTTTCTCATCTGAAAAGCCAGCACACAGCCTAGCTCTGCTGTGGGTGGGTGGGGGGCTGGGAAGCTCATGGATTTTACAGAACGTCTTTTCCTGCAAACGCCCGGGGCTGGCAGCCTGCAGCCGGGCCCTGTGTCGCCTGCATGACTGTGGCACGCATACGAGATGAAAAGAGGCAGCGGTTGATGCTTCCCCCCCCCCCCCGCCTCGGCACAGCAGCATGCAGAAAACAGGGACAGCTTCAGCGAGCAGCACCAGCCTGCAAAAAACTCTTTATTGGGGGGGGGGAGGGGAGAGGGAGTGTGCAAAGGTTTGGGCAATGGGGGGACATGGCAAAGTGTGCAGCCTCCCGTGCCCCCTGGCCTGGCCTCGTGGCCTCTCTCTCCCCTTTTCCCAAGCTGGATCAGGCCTTCCATGAGTCATGCAGAGGAAGGAAAGCTGCTGTCAGAGCAGGCAGGGAGGCATGGCAGCTCCAGCCCATGGGTGGCAGGAAGGGGGGGAGGGGGAGGGGATTCAGGTTGGCTCAGGCCGGACCCCATGCCCAGAGCGGGCAGGCTGCCTGTCTGGGAGTGAGGCCGAGGGATGCTGGAGCGCTCAGGTGGGGTGTGGGGGGGGGGCAGCTGGCAGGAAGAACAGAAGAGCCGCCAGTGCTCCAGTGGGAGCGAGGCCTGGCTCAAGCAGTGGGGTTTCTAGAGAGAAGGGGAGAGGGAGGGCCTTCTGCCTGCCTGGGATCGGGACCTGTGGCGCACACTTGTACCGCCCTCGGCAGCCTTCTTCTGAAAGGGGGCATCCCATCCCCCCACCCACATCCCTGCACCCTAGGGTTGCCAGGTCCCTCTTCACAACCAGCAGGAGATTTTTGGGGTGCAGCTCTGAGGAGGCCGGGGTTTGGGGAGGGGAGGGACTTCACTGCCATAGAGTCCAATGGCCAAAGCGGCCATTTTCTCCAGGTGAACTGATCTCTGTTGGCTGGAGACCACGTTGTAATAGCAGGAGATCTCCAGCTAATACCTGGTGGTTGGCAACCCTACCCCACCCAACTCTGCCAAAGTGACAGAAAACCAGGAGGAACTGGGCAGAGATGGGGGGAGCAGTGGGGAGGAAGAGGCCACAGCCCGGCCGTCTCCCGGCTTGGACTTTGGACGTGCAATGGATGCCACCGCTCTGGCCGCGCGGCCTCTCTTCCCTCTGTTGGGGTCTTCCTTTCTCCCTGTTGGTAGGATCTGGCCAGCCTGAGGGGAGGGGGGGCTACTGAAATGCCTGTCGGTACAGTTACAGAAAAATGCGTGGCGAGGAATATTTCCCGCCTCCCTACGAGAAACCCTTGCTGCTCCCCCTCTGCACCACTGCCACCAGCCGGCGCATTTGTAGCAGGTACTCAGAAGCCCTGAACCCGGTCGCCGGCCAGCTCTCCTTGAACGGCTCCCCCCACTTTCCTTCACGAGGGCCGCCGCCTTTGTCCGTCCGTCGCCTTGCGGCCCCGTTAAACCTTAGACTCGCTTTCCAAGCTGGCCAGGTTCCCGTTCCTCTCCTTGCTGCCTTCTTCCGCCTTCTCGGTGGCTTCCTCCACCTTTTCGTCCAGCCGGCTGGGGATGGACCAGTACAGGTGAGCATCCATACGGGCGGCTGCCTCGGCCAGTTCCCGGGCACTGCAGGTGGGGGTGGGCACCTCAAAGGTCTGATGGAAGCTGTTGTAGTCCACCTCATAGAAGCCGTCCTCAAGGGAGAGGACGGACATGAAGCGGTGGCCCCAGAGGACCTCGTCCACCAGGTAGGAGCTCCGAGCTTGGCACGTCATCCCTGGGAGAGCAGAAGAGAAGCCATAAGATGGGTGAGGGCAGAATCGCCACACTGGAGCTGGGGAGGGGGGCATTGCCGAGCTTTTTAACAACCCATTCATCACAAGAACCTCAGAAGAACCCGGCTGGATCCAGACAGTGAGGGTCTATCCAGCCCAGCATCCCGTCTCACACAGGGGCTAACCAGTTCCTCTGGAGGGCCAAAGAAACAGGGCACAGGGGCCTTCATAAGAACATCAGAAGAGTCCTGCTGGATCAGACCAGTGAGGGTCATAGAATCGTAGAATCATAGAGTTGGAAGGGACCACCAGGGTCATCTAGTCCAACCCCCTGCACAATGCAGGAAATTCACAACTACCTTCCCCCACACACACCCAGTGACCCCTACTCCATGCCCAGAAGATGGACAAGATGCCCTCCCTCTCATCATCTGCTTAAGGTCAAAAAATCAGCATTCCTGACAGATGGCCATCTAACCTCTGCTTAAAAACCTCCAGGGAAGGAAACCTATTACCACCTCCCGAGGAAGCCTGTTCCACTGAGGAACTGCTCTGTCAGAAAATTCTTCATAATGTCTAGATGGAAACTCTTTTGATTTAATTTCAACTCGTTGGTTCTGGTCCGACCTTCTGGGGCACAGGGGCTGAGACCTTCCCCTGATAAGAACGTAAGCAGAGCCCTGCTGGATCAGGCTAGTGAGGGTCTATCTAGCCCAGCATCCCGTCTCACACAGTGGCCAACCAGTTCCTCTGGAGGTGCAACAGCAGGGCACAGAGGCTGAGGCCTTCCCCTGATGTTGCCTTCTGGCACTGGGATTCAGAGGTTGACTGCCTCTGATCATGGAGGTTCCCTTTAGTCACCACGGCTTGTAGCCACCTATAAGCCCCTCCTCCATGAATCTACCTGACCAGCACCACCCCTTTTAAAAGAGTCTATGACCGTGGCTGCCACGGCCTCCACCCGCCTTGAATCCCACAGTTTAATTATTAATTGAAGAGACTCGCAAAGAAGAACTTCTTGCTGGATGTTGCCCTGTGCCAGATGGCGCCCTGGGCACCTCCACGCCCATCTCTTGAGCACGGCTTGGTGGGGAGGTTGGGGGGCTACCCCCTTCCCTGGCTTGCCTTATGAGCTCTGGGCTTGGAATGGGGGTATCCGAAGGGCCGTCTTCTCCCATATGTTCCTGCCCAGGAATTAAGGTCACAGGGAGAGGGGCCTCCTGGCTGTCCCGTCGACCAAAGAAGCTCGCCTGGTGGGCATACGAGAAAGGGCCTTTTCATTGGCAGCCCCACGGTTATGGAACAACTTCCCCAGGGAGGTACACCTGGCCACCTCAGTTTTTGATCTTTAGGAGGCAGTTGAAGATGGTTTTATGTAGGACTACATTTGGTGACGTTTACTCTTTTTTTGCCATCAAGCTGCAGCTGACGTCTGGCAGCCACCACAGGGTTTTCTAGGCAAGGCAAGAGACTCACGGAGATGGTTGCCTGCCTCTGCATAACGACCCTGGTATTCCTTCATGGTCTCCCATCCAAATCCTAACCAGGGGCAACCCTGCTTAGCTGCCGAGATCTGACAAAATTGGGCTGGCCCTGGCTAAGTTTACTGGCAGTCCTGAATTATGATCTTAAATTTTTCTTTGTATAGTTTTTATGTATTTTATTTTATGTATTTTCTTCTGGGCATGGAGTCGGGGGTCATTGGGGGGTGGGATGGGGAGGTAGTTGTGAATTTCCTGCATTGTGCAGGGGGTTGGACTAGATGACCCTGGTGGTCCCTTCCAACTCTGTGATTGTATGATCTATTGTATCAGTGTTGTAAGCCACCTTCAGATTTGTAAGGAAGAAAGGCAGCTAATAAATGCTTTCAATAGATAAATAGATAGACAGACAGACAGACAGGCAGGCAGGCAGGCAGGCAGGCAGGCAGGGAGTGGGGGAGGGAGGGAGGACGGGCCGGTGCCTGAAAATTAAGTTTACAAAATTGCTAGCTTTTAGTCAAATGGGATGGATGGAACCTCTCTGCTCAAGGGCAGCCTATCTCTGAGAGTCAGGCTGTCTCTATCATTCCCTACTCGTGTTCTTCCTGGGGGGGGGGGTCTTGCTTGGTGGTCCTTTGCTTGGATCCAGCAAGGCTGGTCTTCATTCTTGATTTGCAGCTCTGCTTGCCCCCCTTCTCTGGAAGAGGGTTAATCAGGTGGGAAGAATCACCCATAAGAAAACTGTCCCAGGTAGCAATAAAACCGGGTCAGCTTAGCAGCCACCTGGCAACCAGCCGGAAACCTGCCTGTGAGCTCAATGGTCCAGGGGCACAGAAATTAACAGCAGATTTCTAACATTGACAGACAGGCTGGGTAGGAAATGGAAAAATAAAAGGAGCCACCAAGACTGCCAAAAATGCTCAAACAGCCAACTGAAGGCTGGCACGGAGGCAGGTGGAGCTGAACGGAGGGGCCAGGCAGTCCTTCTGGTCTGCTCCTCCCTGGTTCTGGGTTCAGATCACTCTGTGTTCCTGTATCTGCATGTTCGTAGTGGGTGAAGGTGGAGCTGTTGGATGGCTTGCCTCTCTATCTCCCTACCCCAACCAGGGCTTGGAAACCGGCTAGCAAACAGCGCCCCAGACCCAGCTGGGGGCTGTGGAAGCAGGGAGTAGGGTTTACCAGGTCCCTCTTCACCATCGGTGAGAGGTTTTTGGGGCAGAGCCTGAGGAGGGTGAGGTTTGGGGAGGGGAGCTTGTTTACAACACAGATTTTGGCTGCTACACGAAGGAGAACTTGCAGCATATAATATATGAAGAAGCACTGTATAAAAGAATTATTTTATATTCAGTCTGTATTATGAGGTGTCATTTTGTAAGACTTTCATTAAAAATGTAATATGTACCTTGGCTGCCATTGTATTCATATATACAAATACATTGTGAGTCTTGATTATAAGTTCACACCAATAGTTGGGTACTTTTTATAGTTTGTTGGTCTGGTACAGTTAGTACCTGACTCCCTCCTTTTCATCATCATTCAGGTGGCAAAGAGGGACCTGGCAACCCTGTCTGCCTGAGACCCTGGAGACCCACTGCTAGTGTGAGTAGACAATACAGACTTTGACAAGCAGAAGGTCCCACATTCATTTCCTGGCAGTTGTGGTTCAGTGGCAGAACATCTGCTCGGCATGCAGAAGGTCCCAGGCTCAATCCCTGGCATCTCCGGTTAAAGAGACTAGGCAAGTAGGTGACGTGAAAGACCTCTGCCTGAGACCCTGGACAGCCGCTGCCGGTCTGAGCAGACAATACTGACTTGGATGGACCGAGGGTCTGATTCAGTATAAGGCTGCTCTGTGGGTTCATCTCAAGGCAGACCATGAAGCCCAAGGCCCCCGACCTCCCCCCCTGCCTACCTGTGGCCTCCACCATCCCTTCCAAGATGACCACGACCTCGAACTCGTCCTTCCTTAGCTGCTCCTTGGAGACCTCCCAGAAGGGGCTGTGCTCGTTGATCTCGTGGCTGATGATGAGGGGCGAGACCAGGAAGAGGCGGTCGTCGCCCGTCTCGAAGCCCACGTTGATGTCTGTCTGGTTGAGGGGGATGAACTCCCCTTCGTGTGTCTGCTTGGACATGATCAGCTTGGCCCGGATGGAGGCCTCTACGATGTGGGAGTTGCGCAGGTCGCCCACCCGGAACATGAGGCACAGGCGGTCGTCGCGCAGGGAGATCACGGCGTGCGAGGAGAAGACCAGCGTCTCCGCCCGCTTGTTGGGCTGGGAGATCTTGACAAACATGCAGCCCACCATGAAGGCGTTGACCATGGAGCCCAGGATGGCCTGCAGCAGCAGCAGGACGATGCCCTCGGGACACTGGTCTGTGATGACCCTGTGGCCGTAGCCGATCGTCGTCTCTGTCTCGATGGAGAAGAGGAAGGCGGAGACGAAGCCGTTCAGGTTCTTGACGCATGGGACCCACTCCTCCTCGCCCAGGTGGTCCAGGTCGCCCCGGCAGTAGGCAATAAACCACCAGATGAGGCCGAAGAAGAGCCAGGTGATGGCGTACGCCAGGATGAAGACCAGCAGGCTGAAGCGCCACTTCAGGTCCACCAAGGTGGTGAAGATGTCCGTCAGGTAGCGGTAGGTTTCGTGCACGTTGCCATGCTGTACGTTGCACTTGCCGTCTTTCTCCACGTATCGCTGCCGGCCCTTCTTCTTCTCCGGCTTCTCCGGCTCTGCGCCGAGGCGCCGCACAGCAGCCGGTTTGAGCTGGTGGGAAGAAAGGGGCGGCTTGGACTCGGACACCGGGGTCTCAGGGACGGTGGAAAATGCTGCATTCTCTTTGGCCATGTTAGCATCCAGGGGCCCAGAGCCCCCGAACCAGCTCCTGGTCGTCTGCAGGGAAACACAAATCAGAAGGAAAGTTACCATCGAGGCTGTCCTGGGGCAGCTTGCTGAGGCTTCCTCAGACAAAGGGGACCTTGAAGCAGCAGGCAGTGGAAGAGAGGAAGAGTAGCGAGCTGAGCAGGCACCGAAGGATGAATGTCCCCCGTGCCTACAACCACCCAGGGCAGGGGACTCACCTTGTGTCCAGCGGCAGCCCTCCACAGCCACTGGAACAGCGGCGCCAAAGGTGTAGAGCACTCCTACTCGAGCGTAGAAGGAGTGCTAGATTATAAGCACTACTAAGATCACTGCCAGCTGACAGCAATGGGAATAATGAGCTCCCTCCAGCAGGGAGTGCTGAGTCAGAGGAACCAGCAATGGCTGGTTCCTCTTAGGCTTATTTAAGCAGACACTGGCATCCAGGCAGATGTGGGAACAAGTTATTATTATTATCCTGTGTTCGCTTGGTTTCCTGATTATTTCTGAGACTCTCGGGGCTTTGACCTTGGAACGGACTGACTTGGCATTTGGACTTTGCTTTTGATATTGACCCTCGGACTGTCTGACTACACTACCTGCTTCTGGCCCTCAGGTCTACTGGCATTCAGGACATGGGCATTGTTACAGGCTTTGACATATTAGAGCACATGAACATGGTATTGGTGTTGTACATATGCAGAATTATTCAATATAAAACCCAATTACACATATAAACCTCAAAATATATAGCAGAGGTTTAATTTCCTTTTAAAAGGGAAGAAAGCCTGAATATTCTTTGCCAGAGGCTTATGCTTCTATTACACTATTAAAGGTTTCAGTAAGTACCTAGCAGCACATTCTGCTTTCCCAGCCTTTTCAATGCCTAACAAGAAATGGTTAGCTGCTATTTCTATAAATTTTGAGTTACAGAACAGTGCTTGATTCTCACTTTTCCAATGACTTTAAGTGCAGAAATGTTATCCATTCCAAGGGTATATGATGCTATGCTGTAATGATGTAATGTAAACAATAATTGTATTTTATGATTTAAACATGAAAACAAGACACTATAAATTAATGAATGTGTTCAATCTCAATGTATTTTTCTGGAGATGAGAATGATGTTAAAATTGGTTATATAGAGTGATAACAAAGCTCAAAACTGATTGTTTAAAGTTTAGCAAAATAGCCTGGTGGAAGAGGAAGTCCTTATTTGGTAATACAATGGGAGGCCACTGAGCATGTGCAGTAAAAATGAGAATTGCTCGATTGTCAAAGTCAGCCTCTTTGAAGGTGACTGAAACAGTATAAATACAGGCAAGGAGAGGGTTAGTACTTCAGACCTCTCTCAGAGGGTCTCAGAAGTTGGTGTTGGTATGTATGGCTTTACAAATATATTATTCTAGAGTGTGAATTAGATACTTTGAACTAAATCAGACTTCTTTAACTGTTATATTTTAAGTGTTGGATTTTAAAACTGAATAGTATGTAGAACTTGCTTGGTTTACTGTATACATTGTTACTGAATGTTAAGACTTTGTAATACTTGCATATACACACACATATATACACAATTACATTGGAGTACATCAGTAAAAAAACTTACTTTTTAAGTGAGTAAAGTAGTTGAGTCCTGCTTAGTAGGTGACTATCTGAATAAGATAACATACCACTTCTCAGGAAGGGGTTGATTCTAAGAGCATAGTCACCCGAAAGGCACTGACCCGCTTCAGTATTGCTTCAGTGGGTGTCGTCTTGCACTCGCCTGGCGTCTGCTTGGCCAAGGGAGATGCCACTTGGGGCAGATGGGTCTCCTTTGGGTGCCTCCCTTCACAGCCTTGGCTCTTCCACTGCCCTTGTGACCCCCCCCCCCGACCTCTTTCTTTTTCCACTGCCTTTCCCTGTCTCCCCTGCTGGAGAGTTTGAGTTCTCTCCCCAGGGACCTGGCAGCATCTGCCTGGGGGACCTGGGGGCATCTACCTGGCCTCTGGGGGGCAACCGGGGGTGCCCGCACTTTCTCTCCCGCTGCCCCACCAAATTGAGAGGAGTGCTGGAAATGTCTCTGTGCATTCATTTTCCCCGACTCCACTGGGTAGGACTGTTTTAGAGTGATGTTAGCCACTCTGAGCCCGGCTTTGGCTGGGAAAGGGCAGCCTATAAGTCAAATAAATAAATTAAAAACACTTCTCTGTTTCCCGTTACAGTTTAAAGATGAGAGAAAAGACAGAAGGGCCTGCCTCCCCCTTCCAGGAAACAACAAAGCAAAGAAGTTAATTATAGGAGTGAAAAGAACGTATCCATTTGAAGAGGAATGTTCGTCTCCTCTGAGCAAGATAGAGTACTTTGCCCCCTTTAAGCATCCAAATAGATTTGATTGTTTATCTCAGGAGGAGACTTCTGGCACCCCTGAGGAATAAATGAACCAATAACCCCATGCTTTTGGTCCTTTTGAATCTTGGTCCTTTTTGAGGGGGAATCCTATTGCATTTTTTTTAAAAGCATAGGTCTGCTGCTTCATTCTTTCTGGGACTGGGACTTGCCCCCCCCCTCCCCTGTATGTTTTGGGAGGACCATTTAGTGGCTGCTGGGATTTTTACCAAGCGCCCCAGAACCAACGGCCCTTGGTTTGGCCCAGGGTCTCTGGCATGAATGGCAGGCTATGAATCTCGAGGTCCTGAGTGTTCAAGCAAGTCTCTTGCTTGAAAAAACTGACAGGAAACAATCAAATATTGTTGGCTGTTAGGTGTCAAATATCAAAGGATATCAGTTTGCAAATAACGGAGGCCAGTATACTTTTAGCAGTCCACCATCAAATGTTGCTGGATTTTCTGCTAAGTAATATCACCCTAGCAGCTGCTCCTCACACCACCACGCTGGGCCCAGCGGAGGGAGCATGCAGCTGTGGCTCTTGGCCTGGGGTGGTGGTGGTGGTTGGTCTGCTGCTATCTGAGGAATACAAACCATCACACTGGACAGCAGAGCCAAGTCGCTCCATCTGCAAACGGTTGCCTTTAATTGTGGGCAGAGCAATGAGCAACTTCTAGCACCACCAGGGGGCAGCACTGCAGGCATTTAAAACTGGGAGCCCAACATGCCTGGACCAGAACCCTGACCCTGGGGATCAGCTGGCCTAGAGGAGCCAATTCCCTGTCACTGCTTGTTCCGTAGCTCTCGGGCAGTAGCTGCCTGCCTGCCTGCCTGCCTCCCGCCTTCTTTCTTTCTTTCTTTCTTTCTTTCTTTCTTTCTTTCTTTCTTTCTTTCTTTCTTTCTTTCTTTCTTTCTTTCTTTCTTTCTTTCTTTCTTTCTTTCTTCCTTCCTTCCTTCCTTCCTTCCTTCCTTCCTTCCTTCCTTCCTTCCTTCCTTCCTTCCTTCCTTCCTCCCTTCCCCTTCCCCTTCCCCTTCCCCTTCCCCTTCCCCCCTCCTTCCCCCCTCCTTCCCTCCCTCACTTCCCAGGGACCCCCTCTGAGCTGCTAGAGCAGGTTTTTCAGGGCCTAATAAGGAAGTTAAGAAGGGCCCAGGAGCAAGCCCCATGGAGGGGCAGTGAGGAAGGGCATTTGCTCAGCAGCAGTGGGACCGGGTGTGTGTGTGAGGGGGAGCTCCTCTGCCCAGCATCAGTGCCACCAGCTGGGTCTGAGCCAAGCTCCTGCCAGAACAATTTTGTGAACAAAATAAGGGAAGCCAAGCATTCTGGGAATCATGAGCAAGCTTTCTGGCTTTCTTTTGGGACTCTGGACTGGGCACTGGCACATTTTCCGCCTGACGGGGAAGGAGAGATGGAGCGCTTTTGAAGCTAGCCGCAGAAAGTGAAAATGGAGTCTGGTCCTCAGGGAGGGCCCCGAAAGGCACCCTCAGGCTTGGCTTTGGGCTGAAAACCTGGCAACCTTTCATGACATCTGTGAGATTCTTCCCCCCGCCCCTTCAGTCACAGCATATGGTGCATGAAAGTCAGAATACGGAATGTCCCAGTGGCTGGTTAATATGTGGGTGAAAGCAAACCGCCCTCATCATTGCACTAAAATTGGATGTGAAAAGAGACTGTAGACAACCCTCCCCCCTCCCCCCTCCCCCACAGTGCCTCTCCAAATATCATGTACTGTTTTCTGGCTTCACAGACTGGGTTTTCATGGACACCTTTCCCCATATCAGGGCATGCTGCTCACACCAAACCAGTCTAGTGGGACCTCTCGAAGGCATCCAGAGCTGCTGACAGATTTTTTAAAAAAATGCATCCATATGCTGGCCCTTAACTGATTAAGCAAGTTGTTAAGGGTTTACGTTGCCATATTTATTTATTCAGTTATTATCCTGCCCCTAAGAACATAAGAAAGGGCCTGCTGGATCTGACCCAGGCCCATCAAGTCCAGCAGTCTGTTCACACAGTGGCCAACCAGGTGCCTCCAGGAAGCCCCCAAACAAGACAACTGCAGCAGCATTTATCCTGCCTGTGTTCCACGGTACCTAAGATAATGGCCATGCTCATCTGACCTTGGAGAGAACAGGTATGCATCATGACTAGTAGCCATGGATAGCCCTATCCTCCATAAGAACATAAGAAAAGCCCTGCTGGATCAGACCATGGCCCATCAAGTCCAGCAGTCTGTTCACACAGTGGCCAACCAAGTGCCTCCAGGAAGCCCCCAAACAAGACAACTGCAGCAGCATTATCTTGCCTGTGTTCTTCAGCACCTAATATAATAGGCCTGCTCCTCTGATCCTGGAGAGAATAGACATGAACATAATAACATAAGAATAGGCCCTGCTGGATCAGACCCAGGCCCATCAAGTCCAGAAGTCTGTTCATACAGTAGCCAACCAGGTGCCTCTAGGAAGCCCACAAGCAAGACGACTGCAGCAGCCTCCCCGACAAAGTTGGGCTTGGGGTGGCTTACAACATGTTCCAATGATTAAAACATATAAGTTACAGTTAAAATTCTCCAGTAACTGTGCAGGATATATACAAACAAGGAGATACAGTCAGAGAAGTCCCTGGCTATGCACTTCAAGAAAAGGAAGTTTCCTTTGCACAGTTTTGGGAACCTCAGTTATTCAAATGATTTCTCTCGTGGAGCTCTCAGGAACCAAAGGAATCCATTAATTTTGCAGGAACAAGAAGCAATTTCTCAACCAGCCCTGCTTGCAAGGAATCAAGGTCCCAGCGTGGCCCAGGAATCTGCCCTCGGGTGTTCAGATCCCCACAAAGAGAGTATTTTCTTGGGGCCAACATTACATTCTTCATCTTCCTTGTGTCCTGAACCCACTGCTAGAGGGTGGGAAAGGAGACCCGGCTGGGCAACTCTTTCTACGATGCGAGAACAGGCCTTGTACATAGGCAGGTCTGAAAAATTCACCTCTCTCCAGTGAAGCACAGAGAAGAGAGGAGGAAAATCCTGCCTCTTATGCAAGAGCCCCCCCTCCCTGCACTGAATGCAGAAGCTGGAGCCCAAACGCTGCCTTTGCGGGACCCCTCTTGCACAGAGGGGGGCCCTTATACCCTAGATGTTGAGGGGTCTTTCTCCCAAGAAGGCAGTCCCAGAATGGCAGCCTTCACTGCCTGCCCCCCCTTTTTTTTGCACCTCGGAGGAGCTGCTGGACTCCACCAGCAGGTCCTGAAAACAGACACCGACAATTACCTGCCAGCACACCTCTGCTCCACGGGGCAGGAAGAACAACTGCAGGTGGCCATACAGGCCATGTAGTCCAACCCCCTGCTCAATGCAGGATCAGCCTAGAGCATCCCTGACAAGTGCTTGTCCAGCCTCTGCTTAAAGACTGCCAGGGAGGGGGAGCTCACCACCTCCCTAGGTAGCTGACTCCACTATTGAACAACTCTTACTGTAAAAAACTTTTTCCTAATGTCCAGCCGGTACCTTTCCGCCCGCAATTTAAACCCATTATTGCGAGTCCTATCCTCTGCTGCCGACAGGAACAGCTCCCTGCCGTCCTCTAAGTGACAGCCCTTCAAATACTTCCAGAAATAAGAAGAACATAAGAAAAGCCCTGCTGGGTCAGACCCAGGCCCATCAAGTCCTGCAGTCTGTTCACACAGTGGCCAACCAGGTAGACCAATCATGTTCCCCCCTCAAACTCCTCTTCTCCAGACTAAACCATCTTAAGCAGCAGGTGCTTGTACAGCCAGTGTGGGATGGGAGTCAGGGTCCCACCACCAAGCCCCAGGCCTGCCAAGGCTCACACACACTCGAAGCCATGAGGACCAGCAGCATGGCTTTCTTGACAGTGACGGGACGTCCTCTTGATTCCCCCCCCCCCACAATTGCATCCAAAGCTCTGCAACTCTCTCCCGAGGGAGACTCCTCCGACCCCTTCCGTTGCCGTCTTCCATCAGTGAGTGAAGACTTTTTTTGAGTTTCATTTGGCATTCCCTCGATGATCCCTCCTCCCTAAACAACGGTTCTGAGTTTTGTATGCATTTTAACTCCATTTTTAACTCTGCTTTTTAATTGTTTTAATGATGTGCATTTGGGAGGGGTGTGTGATTTTAATGGTTTTTAAAATGTGATTTTATCATATGATTTAAAGTGTTTAGCCACTTTGGTGGCCCTTGTAAGGGCAGAAAGGCGGGATACAAATATTATAAATAAATGAAATAAAATATTGGGGGGGGGGAGAGACAAACATGAGTGACATTCCACCGGATGGAGAAAAGGCATCTGGGCCTCAGCCTGCTGTCTTTCTCTCCCTGTCCCTCCTGGGCTCTCCAGGGAGGAGCAGAGAGAAGGCGAATAATACCCAGGCGGCCTGGCCAATTAAATGCCCTTTGCTTTGTATATGTTAATTGATTGATGGGGCTCTTTCATAAGCAAAATAATGAGCAGAGCTGAGGAAAGGCCTGGACACTGATTCTGCACAGCTAGAGCCAGGGGGCAGGGGCGAGGGGGGGAGGTCACGGGCCCTGGCATTTCTGCCACAGTGGTGGCAGCAAGTTTTTGGGCAGAAGGGCTCGGTGGGAAACAGACTTTCTGGGCCTAAACACAGACATTAACCCCCCCCCCCTTGAATCACATCCCCTTCTTGTCTGGAAAGGGTCTGGGAGAAATGGCATTGCATTGTGGTGGAGAGTGTCACCGTTCATGGGGAAAGGCAGGGTATAAATGTCTGATTTTTTAAAAAGACAAATCCTGCAAGCTGATTTTACCACATCTATGGCCCTTCGGCTGGCCAGCCCTCCCCCCTCATCTTCAGCTTCTCCATCTGGAGTGTGGGTAGCATTTGGCCTACCTTACAAAGCTGTTGTAAAGATTACTGAGATGTGCAATAATACTCTGGGAATCTTGTAACAAATACAGCCAGATTGTTGACAAGAGCTCGGTGGCATGCAGAAGGTCCCGGTTCAGTGTAGGAAATCCTGGGAATGACCCTCCTCTGCCTGGTGACTCTGGACCCCCCTGCCAGTCAGAGCAGGCAGCACAGAGGGAGGAGGGCCCAGAGCCCGACTCCGTGTCTGTGGGTGACCTGGTTTCCAGGCCCCGGCCTCTCCATGATCACCTTCCTGCCACTCTTCTCTTGGCAAAGAAACAACCGAGGGGAGCCATGGCTGAACTCTGAACTCATCCCATAGGAGGGGCTGAGAGGAGGCTCTTTCTCCACTGCTCTGTGGAGCTAGACTGGATCTGGTGGGCTTAAAAGACAGGAGGGGAGATTTCAATGGAAAACATGAAGGACCTTCCGAACAGGCAGTGGGACGCCAACCCTTTAGGGAGGCAGGTGAGTCCTCCTTCTCTGGGGCCCTCAAGCTAAGGCTGATGGAAATGCACTAGCTCTGGATGCCCTGCCTTGAGCAAGGGTTGGACTAGATGGCCTCTGAGGCCCCTCCAGGGAACTCAGACCAAGGACTTGGTATTATGCATGGTATGGAGAGAGTGGATAGGGAGAAGCTTTTCTCCCTCTCTCATAATACTAGAACATGGGGTGATCTACTGAAGCTGGAGGGTGAGAGATTCAAAACTGATAAAAGGAAGTATTTCTTCTCACAGAGCAGAGTTAAACTGGGGAACTCTCTGCCCCAGGATGTGGTGATGGCTGCCGACTTGGGAGGCTTTAGGAGGGAAGGGGACATGTTCATGGAGACCTATCCAAATGGATACTAGTTAAGATGCATACCTATTCTCTCCAGGATCAGATGAGCTTGCCTGTTATCTCAGGTTCTGTGGAGCACAGGCAGGACAATGCTGCTGCAGTCGTCTTGTTTGTGGGCTTCCTAGAGGCCCCTGGTTGGCCCCTGTGTGAACAGACTGCTGGACTTGATGGGCCTGGGTCTGATCCAGCAGGGCCTTTCTTGTGTTCTTATGACTTGGCCCACTATTCAGGAGACTTTCCCAGAGAGGACAATGCACTCCTCCTACTACTATTGCCTCACCTGGGCTGGTGTGTTTTCAGGAGGCATAAGCTACCCTCCAAGGCTAGAAGGAAGCAAGCGATTGGCGTCCCCCTTGCTGCCCCGATGCACCACCTTATCCCTTTCCTTTCCCCAGGGCTTGGCTCCTGCTGCGGCTGTCCCAGAGCTGGGCTGGCTCCTGGCTAGAAGAGGCTCCGGGCCACTTCAGCCAGCCTTGCCCTGGTCTCCAGCTCGACCCCTGGCTGCCTCCCCTGATGGCACCTGGACCCACCTGCTCCAGAAGGAGGACCACAGCTCTGAGCCACCGCAAGGGGCCCCTTCTCCTTAGCAGGACAGAGGAAATTGCAGCCCTGTGACAAAGCAGTGTTACAGTTAAGAAGCTTGTCTGGTGGGTACACGAGACAGGGCCTTTTCAGTGGCAGCCCCACGATTTTGGAGCAACCTCCTTGGGCGGTGTGCCTGGCCCCCTCACTATCAGTCTTTAGGAGGCAGCTGAAGTCAGTTTGAATGAGGACTGCATTTGATTACAGCAGTCCTAATTTTTTGTTGTTGGTATTCTTATGTACTCTGTTTTATATACTGTATAAATTGTAAACTGCTTTGAGTTCCATAAAGAAGAAAGGTTTTAAATAAATATGACAAAAGTATATTTCTTATTATCTTTCTACTAAACCATCAAGGAACGTTTCCTACAAAAAAGCAGGGCTAACTCCGAGCAACCTGCTCTGCCGGTGCTTTGGGGCAGGGCCTGCTCTGTGGGGTGGGTGGCCCCCGGCTGGGCCAGGTGGCCTCCGGCTCTGACCTCGCTGTCACCTGAATGGGGGGGGGATCCCACCTTGGGGCAGGCTGCCAGACCAGGTGGGCACCCTCCAGCCTCGGGGGGGGGGCAGGGCCTTCGCTTGATGTCTCCCTCCTCCCCCCCACCAGGACCACAACATTCATTCCCTTTCAGTGATGGGGAAAACCCAATCAGGTGGAAGAGGGGCAGGAAGAGGGAGAGCCACCTTTCCCCGCTCACTCTCCCCGGCCCGCCAGCCCCCCACCCCTCCCTCCGGGACAGCCCCAAATAGACGGCGGAAGGAAGGGAGGAAGGGGCGAGAAGCTGGGAGGGGGCGGGAGCGCAGGGTCCCCCGAGGGTCGAGGCGCAGAGGAGCCTCCAGCCAGCCTCGAGCCCCCCAGGCCGCGGCGCCCCCCAGCTGAGCTCCAGGCCGAGCCACAGAGGGGCCCTGGGAGAGGCCTCCACCCCCCCCCCCGAAAGCGGGCCAGGGCGCTGCTCCCCCACGCCCACCGGCCAGGCCACCCGCAGCCCCTCTCCCGCCCCCCACCTCCCCCCCCCATTTGAGCCGGGGAGGCTCCTGCCTGCAGGAGGAGGAGGAGGAAGAGGAGGCCCGGGGAACGGCGGCCTCCCCCCGCCTCCGCCACCGCTCCGCCAAGGCAAACCTCTTCGGGGGGGGGGGACGGGACTACGGCTCCCTCCCCTGCCTGCCCTCTCTGCTGGGGGGCCAGGGAAACTCGACGGCAGGGCCAGCCCCCCCCCCCCGGGGTGGCCGGCAGGGCCGGAGGGAGCAGGGGGCGGGCGGTGGGGTGGGGTGGGGCGGGGCGGGGTGGGCGCCCCCGGGGGAGCTGTCCTCACCTGCTGGTGCTGAAGAGGCGCGGCGGCGGCGGCGGCGGCGGCTGGAGCTCACCGGCGGCTCCCCGCGGGGGCCCATCTCGTCCGGGGCCGGCATGACATCCCCCCCCCCCGACACACGCCCGGCCAGCAGCCTCCCTCCCTCCTGCCTCCCTCCCTCCCTCCCCGGGAGATGCGCCGCCGCCCCCCTTCCCAGGCAGCCTCGCTTCCCGGCCGTCGCCGGGGCAACCGCGCCCCACGTCCTTCCGCGGGGGGGGGCGGGAGGAGCCGCAGCCCCCGCCCCCCCGCTCCCCGCCCCACGCCTGCCCGCCCCCGCGGGGGCGACGGGCTCCCTCCGCAGAGGCCAGGCGGAAGCGCCGGCGCGCCCTGCCCGCTCGCAAGCCGGGCTGGGGGGTGGGCTGGGGGGGGGGCACTACGGCCTCCATCGACCTCGCCCCCCAACCCGCTGGGGGGGGGGGCGAAGCGTGCCCCTCCTCGCCCGCCCCCTTCCTTTGAAGGCCTCTGCAGACCGTGGCTTTTCTCCCCCCCCCCAAGGGGCGCGCAAGAGAGGGGCTTCGGCCACTGCGCCGCGCAGGCAGGATCCTGAGGAGGGGCCGTGGCCCAGTTGGCAGAGCCGCTGCTTGGCGTGCAGAAGGCGCCCTGTTCCGTCCCCGGTGGCATCTCCAGGGAAAGGGACCGGGCAGGGAGGTGATGGGAAAGACCCTCCTCTGCCGGAGACCCTGCAGAGCCGCTGCCGGTCTGAGTAGACAATGGTGGCTCTGATGGACCCTCGAGGGTCGGATTCCGTAGAAGGCCGCTTCAGGTGTTCCTGTGATCCGCCCCCTCCCCTTGCTCTGGAGTCAGGGGGAGCCCCCTGGCCCCAGCCCGGACTGGGGGCCGGCAGCCCCTCCCTGGGGGCTGAAGGACGGTCTTCTTCTCAGAGGGAAAACAGGGCACTGGGGGAGTCGCTGTCATAAGAGGGGGGTGCAGGGGCAGGAGCTTCTGAGGGGGCTCCAAGAAGGGAGCCTCTGTCCCTGGCTCTGTGCCCTTGACAGAGAAAAGGAAACTGGGTGGTCGGGGGGGGGGGGTCTCCTGCCCCACCAAATGGCACACGGCGGCCTTTACCATTGTTCTGGGGAAAGGAATTCCCTTTTCTCAAAATCCAGTGTTTTAGATACAGCCGCCCATTCCCCTTATTCTGGTTTTGCCAAAGAGGAATTTCTCTTTGCAGTTTGAGGTTACACCACAAGGTGGCGCTCTGGGCACTCTTTTGTAAATTCACTCTTGCCAGCTTTCTTGACATGACCACACACCACAGGGCGGTGCTCTAGCAGGAGGGTTGAAGGGTTTTGGGAAGACACTGGCCTGCCTCTGAGCTTCTGCAGAGTGAAATTCTGAAGTTTTGCAGACACCCTGCCTCCCTGCCCAGCCTCGCTTTCAAATTTCTCTTTTGATCAAAATGGAATTGATTTGAAAAAGACTCCAAATACCTAAAAAGAAAGAAACAGACTGTTAGATTTAACAGAGAAACTGGGTCAAGACTGGAATGATGAGAATTTCTCTGAACTGCGCTCGTGGCCTTCGTCTTCCCAGAAGACTTGCCAGGGCCTTTGCAAAGAGCCCTCGTTCTTATCTCACTCTTCCTCTAAGGAGCCCCACGCAGCATCTGCAGATCTCCCTTCCCCGTTTTATCCTACGGGGCACACGAGGCTGGATGGCGGCCATGAGCCCCTGGTCACCCAGCAAGCTTCATGACACAGTGGAAATTTGAACCCATGTCTTCCAGACCCTAGTCCAGCACTCTGACTACTACACCATTCTGCCTCTTTCTTAAAAAGGTGCTGTATCAGAGCACCACAAAGGGGATGATGGGCCAGATGTGAAGAAAAGGTGCAAAACCTCCCAGGAAGAGAACATAAGAAAAGCGCTGCTGGGTCAGATCCAGGCCCATCAAGTCCAGCAGTCTGTCCACACAGGGGCCCAACCACTTTGCTTCCCCTACACAAGATGCAAGCCAGAACTTCTTAGCAGATCTCAAGCCAGATGGCCTCCAGCAGGACTTTTAGAGGGGGCTTGTATTAGGAATTTGGACCGTGCAGGCTGGCACAGACCCACTGCACCAAAAGCTTGCTTAGCCCTGCAGCCCTGGAAATCCTTCTTTTAAAAAAAGAGTCCTCTTGGTGAACATAAGAACATAAGAAAGGCCTTGCTGGATCAGACCCAGGCCCAACAAGTCCAGCAGTCTGTCCACACAGGGGCCAACCAGGTGCCTCTAGGAAGTCCTCAAGCAAGACGACCACAGCAGCACCATCCTGCCTGTGTTCCAGTGCACCTAATATAATAGGCCTGCTCCTCTGATCCTGGAGAGGATAGGTATGCAGCACAACTAGGGACTGTGACTGGGAGGGACTGTGGCTCAGTGGTAGAGCATCTGCTTGGGATGCAGAAGGTCCCGGGTTCAATCCCCGGCATGAGACCCTGGAGAGCCGCTGCCGGTCTGAGTAGACAATACTGACTTTGATGGACCAAAGGACTGGTTCAGTATGAGGCAGCTTCATGTGACTAGTAGCCATTTTGACTAGTAGCCATGAATACCCCTCTCCTCCATGAATATGTCCACCCCCCTCTTAAAGCCTTCCAAGTTGGCAGCCATCACCACATCCTGGGGCAGGGAGTTCCACAATTTAACTATGTGTCATGTGAAGAAATACTTCCTTTTATCCGTTTTGAATCTCTCACCCTCCAGCTTCAGCAGATGACCCCGCGTCCTAGTATTATGGGAGAGGGAGAAAAGGGCGAATCTTAGAGCAGAGTATGAGGGAGTAGGGCAGGGGGTCCCCAACCTTTTTGAGCCTGTGGATATCTTTGGAATTCTGACACAAGTCGGTGGGAGCCATGGCAAAATGGCTGCCGCAGGAGGTGCAGCCAATCGCAAAATGTCAGGCAGAGAAGTTATATATAACTCTAATAGAATTTCAGCCAGAAACTCTGTTTAACAGGATGCCTTTTAAGCTGCACAGCCAATCAGAAGCCCTGCTGGGCAAAAGCCCCACCCGGCCCCGCCCACTTTCTAAAAGCCCTTGGCGGGCACCCAAAAGGTCTTGGTGGGCGCCATGGTTCTATGGTCACCACCTTTGGGGCCCCCTGGAGTAGGGGTTTCCCCTGTGCCCAGCCCAAAGGCAAGAATCAGACCAAGAACAGGGTCAGTAGGGTTGCCAATCTCCAGGTAGTAGCTGGAGATCTCCTGCTATTACAACTGACCTCCAGCCAATAGAGATCAGTTCACCTGGAGAAGATGGCTGCTTTGGCCATTGGACTCTATGGCATTGAAGCCCCTCCACTCCCCAAACCCCGCCCACCTCAGGCTCCACCCCCAAAACCTCCCGCTGGTGGCAAAGAGGGACCTGGCAACCCTAAGGGTCAGGCAGACTGGAAATGCACACCCTCCTTCTCCATTGATCAATGGCTCTGAAGCATGAGACCTTAGCAGAGACCTGGGCAGGGCCTATGGCCCTTGGGGGAAATGGACATGTGTGCTCTCTCTCTCTTGCTTGCTCTCAAACAGATTTACTGCAGCGGACGCTTCCAAGGGCAGGAGCCTGCCCCATCAGCCGCAGAGTGGAGGCTCTAGCCCGCGAATGCTTCCCGCCCGCTGCCCCTGGGCAGTGGGGTAGCGTGGGTTGTCAGCACCCGGGGCAAGGCAAGTAATTTGCGCCCCCTAACCCGTGGATTTTAGCACTCAAGTCTCTTCCACTAGATTAGTTAAAGAAACCCTTACCACCTAAGCACATGTATTGTTTGTTATGTAATTAAAGTAAAATGCATCTAAATACAAGTTTATTTTCAAACACTTCTCAGAAGAGCATCCTGGTGTCCGCAGCCTCCGCCAGGGCTGTAATGTGTTTCCAAGGAGAGGGCCTGTGGGGGGGGGGGCACTGGTCCCCTGCAGAGCATGTTGTGCTAACTGGGGCCTGGGAGGCCTGGGTTCAAATCTTGGCTTTGCTGGGGGGCGCAGAAGGGAGGGCAGCTTGATTTCTGGGGCTTGGGGAGGGGGTCTTGCTGCAGGTCGTGCTCCAGGGGCTGGCTTGGAAGGAAAGGCCGGCGGCAGAAGCCGAAGGGCCGGCCTTGCGCCGAAAGGGCGCGTTCCCGCGGGAGCGGGGCTGCTGTGCCGCGCAGGGGCCAGGCCGGCTCCGCTCCCTGTGCTGCGCAGGTGCTTGGCGAGGGGGCCAGGCCGGGCCTCGCCTCCCTGCGCCACGTCTGCTGGCCCCGCAGCAAGAGCAAGAGCCACCTGGACGCCACGCAGGTGAGCGGGCCGGGGGGCTGGGGGCGTGCGCGTGCCCCCGGGCTGGCGCAGAGGCGCGGGGCCTGCCTGCCTGCCTGCCTGCCTCCCTGCCAGCAAGCGGCCAGGCCGGCTGCTGCGCCAGGAAGGGTGGCTTGGCGGACGCTCGGCGAGGCAGGGGTCGAATCCCGGCTGCGTCGTGCACGCGTGTTGGGTGGTCTCGGCCAAGCGCGTGCATTCTCCGCCTGGCCCACCTCACCCGGTGGGGGTGAGGATAACATGCCGCAGAGGGGAACGACGTGAGCCTTCTTGGGTCCCCACTGGAGAGGAAAGGGATGGCGGGGGGGTGAAGCGCCCTTTTGCCGGAGGGGAGGCTTCCCCTTGAGACCCTGGCGGGCGAGGCGAGGCTGGAGCGGACTCTGGAGAAGAGCGGCTGCTGGGGACGGGGGGGGTCTGCCCCCCCTCCCCCAGCCATGGAGACCCGGCCCCTCGGGGCAGAGAGCTGCGAGGGCGAGCGCGCCCCCCCAGATGTTGCGCCCGGTGCGGCCGGCACCCCCTGTACCCCCACGCTACGCCACTGCCCCTGGGAGCCTTTGAGGTGCCATGAGATGCCTCTGTCATTTTGCTGCAGCTGATGGCCGTGGCCTGCCCACTCGCGTGTGTGTGTGACTGTGGGGGTGGCCGTGGTGTTCTGCTTACATTCCCCAGCTGGAGGACGGGGTCGTTGCATAACCCCACCGTGTCTGTGGAAGAAGGCTGTTCTGCAGCCAGGTTTGCATTACAGAAATGTTCCACTTGCTGCGGGGAGATTCTTAGCAGCTCAGGTGGGGCGAGGGCACCAAGGGGCTGTGGGGGGAAGAGGCAGATGGAGCAGACTGTTGGCCCCCTTGGCATGGGTCAGTTGGCTCTGACCCCCAGCAGCTCTCCAGGGTCTCGGGTACTGGTTCACCTGCTCACTTTTTATTCGTTTGTTAAGGAGATGTCTTGGCTGCCTCATCAGAATCTTGCTTAAGGCAGCTTACAATTAAAACAATGGTATCAATATATTGATTTATTTACATACTTTGCATCCCACCTTTCTGCCCTTAAAAGGGCCACCAAGGCAGCTAACAGTTTAAAACATACATGATAAAATAACATATTAAGATCAAACCCCTTTAAACACAAGCATCATTAAAATAGTTGCAAAATAAAGTTAAAATACATAGAAAATATTTTTAAAAAATCAATTCATATATTGGTTAGGAAGGAGAGATCTCTGTGGGAATGCCAAACGAAATTAAAAAGTCTTCACCAGCTGGTGGAAGACAGCAACAGAAGGCGACAGACAAATCTCCCTGGGGAAAGAGTTCCAGAGCTTTAGAAACATAGAATCATAAGTTGGAAGGTGTCCCAGAGGCCATCTACTCCAACCCCCTGCTCAGTGCAGGATCAGCCTAGAGACATCCTGACAACAAGAAGAAGAAGAAGAAGAAGTAGAAGGTGTTGGTTTTTATATGCCAACTTTCTCTACCACTTAAGGGAAAATCAAACTGGGTTACAATCACCTTCCCGCCCCCTCCCCACAGCAGACACCCTGTGAGGTAGGTGAGGCTGGGAGAGCTCTAAGAGAGCTGTGACTAGCCCAAGGTCACCCAGCTGGCTTCACATGGAGGAGTGGGGAAACCAACCCAGTTCACCAGATTAGCCTCCACGGCTCTGTGGAGGAGTGGGGAATCAAACCCGGTTTTCCAGATCAGACTCAACCCCTCCAAGCCACCGCTCTTAACCACTACACCACGCTGGCTCTGAAAGGGAGAGAGCTGGACTGCATTTTCGTGTCCTCCCTTTGCTTGCAAACAACAGGTTTTCGCGGTCCAGAATGTTGAACCATAGGCCTGTAAGCCACACTGCAGCCCATTCAGGAAAGCCCCATAACCCCAGTGGTGGGTTTATTTATTTGACACATTTTCCTGCCCCCCTTTTTCAGCCAGATGGGCTCCCAGCATGGCTAAAATTCACTGTAGCTAAAATCCACCTTTCGGTTGATTTTGCATCGCAGCATCGCAGACAACAATCAGCCGGGCTCTCCTTTGCCTGCTGCAGTGAAAAGGGTTCTCTGGACTTCCTGAAAACTAGCTTGCTACCCTTTGCTGGGAAGGGACATCCCAACCAGCAGCTGGAATTCGGCCTGGGATCTATGTGGGGGCCAGGAAGCCCTCTCTTGGCCCTCTCTGACCTCCTCGCTGGGTAGGTTTCAGTGCTGCTGAGCTTCTGATAAATCCATTTGGATAGTGGAGCCCAACAGTGTGGTGTAGTGGTTAGACTGTCAGACTAGGATCAGGGAGCCCTGGGTTGAAATCCCCACCCTGCTCGAGAAGTTTGCTGGGTGATCTTTGGTCAGCCGTTGTCTCTTAGCCTCATTGATTTCACAGGGGTTTTGTGAGGGAACCACTACGTGTGCCACCCTGCGGTAAGAAGAGTTGGTTTTTATATGCCAACTTTCTCTCCCTTTTAAGGAGAATCAAACCAGTTTACACTCTCCTTCCCTTTCTCTCCCCACAACAGACACCTTGTGAGGTAGGCAGGGCAGAGAGAGTTTGGAGCGAACCATGACCAGGCCAAGCTCACCCAGCAGGCTTCAGGCGTAGGAGTGGGGAAACCAACCCGGTTCTCCAGATAAGAGTCCTCCGTCTCCTAACCACTACACTCCTCTGGAAATCAGTGTGAGCCAGGTCGTTAGAACCAGTAGCACACCTCAGTTCAACTGGACACCCCCTTTGCTTTTCTCCTTCCTTGGCCTGGTGCCTTTTGTCTCTTTGGCTGGCGGGTGTCTGCCTGTGGGCAGCGGCAATTTCCGAAGGCAGGGAGCCAGAAAGGGCAGGAGGGCACCTTTGCTGCCGTGCCCAGCCCACACAAGGAGGGTCCACCCCACCCCCTGTTTTTGTCTGCCTGCAGCCCAAGAGGCAGGAAAGAGCGAGAGGAGGGAGTCGACTTGGAAGCTGACATTGATGACATTTGAGGCCCATGGCCCAGAGAAGGGGGTCTTGTCTCATTGGGACCTGAAGGTACCAACCAGAAGGGAGGGAAGCAAGGATCCTGCCTGGTTGGCCACTGTGGGAACCGACTGCTGGACTTGATGGGCCTTGGTCTGATCCAGCAGGGCTTTTTTAATGTTCTTACGTTCTTAAAATCAACCCTTCCAGTCCCTTCCTTTGCTAGGTCCACCACCACCTGGAGGTTGGCAGCCCTAGCAAAGGAAGGGACTGGAAGGGTTGATCTTCTGCTATCACAACTAGGCAAGTAGGCAAGAAAGTGATGTGAAATACCTTCTCTACCTGAGACCCTGGAGAGCTGCTGCCAGTCTGAGTAGACAATGCTGACTTTGATGGACCCTCAAGGGTCTGATTCAGTACAAAGCAGCTTCATGTAACTCTGTGAACTGATCTCCAGTTGATAGAAATCAGTTCTCCTGGAGAAAATGGCCACTTTGGAAGGTGGACTCTGTGGCATTGAAATCCCTCTCCAAACCCCCCTTCCTCAAGCTGTACCACCAAAATCTCCAGGTATTTCCCACCCGGAGCTGGCAACCCTATCCCAAACTGAGAAGACCCCCCTCCCCGGGGCCGCCAATTCAGTCATTGATTGCCGGGTGAGGAGGTTTTTGGGGCGGAGCCTGAGGAGGGCAGGGTTTCATTTTCTCCAGGTGAACTGATCTCTGTTGCCTGAAGATCAGCTGTAATAGCAGGAGATCTCCAGCTGCCACCTGGAGGTTGGCAACCCTAGCCTGGACAGATCATTGGGGGAGAAAGAGGCCTCTCCATAGTGATTGCCCATGATGGCCACTCAGTTAAGCCTCCCCATTCAGAACAGTGTATCTCTGCCTATTGTTTGAGGGTCAACCCCTGCTGGAAAGTGGATCCTGCCCAAGGTAGCCCCTTGGCTGATCCAAAAGGGCCTTCTTGGAAAACAGGACAAAGGGGACAAGCCAGGGTTGCCAACTGCCAGGAGATCTCCTGCTAATTCAACTGATCTCCAGCCGATAGAGATCAGTTCACCTGCAGAAAAATGGCTGCTTTGGCAACTGAACTCTATGAAATTGAAGTCCCTCTCCTCCCCAAACCCCGCCCTCCTCAGACTCTGCCCCAAAAATCTCCCTCCAGTTGCAAAGAGGGACCTGGGAACCCTAGGACAAACGGATCGGGCCCCCACCATGGCTTGGCGACGTATCTGGTCCAGTCCATCTGCTGAAAAGGCTGCCTGTCTTTCCAGCTTCAAGCACAGAGGGGTTTTCTGCCCTCCTTTTCAAACCTGCCTATGAAAAGGAAGCTTTTCTTTTAATCAAGATCCTACTGAGTCCGATAGACGCTGTCCAGGCTGAGATGAGGCCCTTTCTCCAATGCAGGGGGGGCGGGACACCGTCCAAGTGGCGAGGGCGGAACAAGGGCGGTTTTGTTCCTGACAGAGGCGCATCTGAGAGGTGCTGCTGGGCCCAGCTTGAGAGAGCGCTTTGCTCGCTTGCTCGCCTGCCTGCAGGCGGCCCAAAGCAGGAGCAGCTGATTGCTCCCTCCGGATCCATTTGGATCATGAAAGTTCTGGCTGCTGAAGGAGTTGAGCAGGTGATGCCTTTTGCAAGCAGCTCCGGAGGGAGGGGGAGAAGAGCCCTAAGGGAGGCGGGAGAAACACAGCCAGGCAGGGGCAGGCGGGTGGGGCGGGGGGCTGGCCGAGGCAACCTGGGGGCAGGGCCAGCCCCTTTGCTCAGATCTGCCTCTCCGCCCCCCTGCACTCCCCAAACACAAGATTTCCAGCTGGGTTCCTGGAAGAGGCAGTCACAGATTGCCCGAGGACCTGAGCTGGTAGTCCACGCAGGACAGCCCCTGACTTGTAGGGTTGCCAACGTCCTGGTGTTGGCTGGAGATCTCCTGCTATTATATCTGATCTCCAGGCAACAAAGATCAGTTCCCCTGGAGAAAAATGGACGCTATGGCATTATATGCCCATTGAAGTCCCTCCCCTCTCTAAACACTGCCCCCTCAGGCTCCACCCCCAAATCTCCAGGTATTTTGCAACCCACAGCTGGCAACCCTACTGACACAGAGTGTCCAAGAGGGAGAGTCCATGCTCAAAGTGGAGAATGGACGCAAGACAGGCAAGGTGTCAGGCCTGTGCCCTTTAGCAGGTGCAAAGGCTCCTGACATGAGTTAGGCCAGTTTCTGGCTACATATCAAGTCTTTGTTTCTCATGCCTGTAAACGTCTGTGTACAGTTTCTCTCGTCCTGTTTCTCCACAGCTGCGCTCTAATGTTTAGTCTTCCTTCCTGGGAATTGCTTATCTCGGGTTTGCTTGGCCATGTTTACCTTCGCAGCCTGTAGTGCTTTTAAACATGTAACCTGCCTATGTTCGCCATTACCAGCCTCACCTGCCGGTGGGCAGTCAGCTCTTAAATCCGGCTTTTGCTCCCAATAAAGCCTTACTTCTTCAGATCTACCTGTCTGGATGAGTTTGCTTATGGGATGCTAGGGACAGATGCCTGATCTTGACACAAGGAACATGGAGATGAATGGGACCCTCTGGGTCAGGCTGCGTTTTTCTCTGGCCCAGGATCCTCTTTCACCCAGCAGCCTATAAGTTGCCTTGGAGGGCTCCTAGGAGAAGCAGAGGCCCCTGATGGGGCCCATTCACATCTGCTCAGAGACAGCCTGAGCCTGTGGCCACCGAGAGGAGAAGAAGAAGAAGAAGAAGAAGAAGAAGAAGAAGAAGAAGAAGAAGAAGAAGAAGAAGAAGAAGAAGTGGGGTGCCTCAGGGATCTGTGTTGGGACCGGTGCTTTTCAACCTGTTCATCAATGACCTGGAGTTGGGGTTAAACAGTAAAGTAGCCAAGTTTGCAGATGACACCAAATTATTTAGGGTGGTTAAAACAAAATCGGACTGTGAAGAGCTCCAGAAGGATCTCTGCATACTGGAAGAATGGGCATTAAAATGGCAAATGAGATTCAATGTAAGTGTAAAGTGATGCATATTGGGACAAAAATCCCAACTTCACATATACACTGATGGGATCTGTGCTGGCAGCAACAGACCAAGAAAGGGATCTTGGGGTGGTAGTGGATAGCTCAATGAAGATGTCAACCCAGTGTGTGGCTGCTGTAAAAAAGGAAAATTCCATGCTGGCCATAATTAGATGAGGAATAGAGAATAAAACTGCTGATATCATACTGCCCTTGTACAAATCTATGGTGAGACCACACTTGGAATACTGTGTACAGTTCTGGTCACCACACCTAAAAAAGGATATTACAGAGCTTGAGAAGGTGCAGAAAAGAGCAACAACCAAAATGATTAGGGGACTAGAGCAACTGTCCTATGGGGAGCGGTTAAGACGCTTAGGGCTGTTTAGCTTGGAAAGAAGGCGGCTGAGGGGAGACATGATAGAGGTCTATAAAATTATGCATGGTTTGGAGAGAGTGGACAGGGAGAGGTTTTTCTCCCTCTCCCATAATACTAGAACGCGGGGTCATCTGCTAAAGCTGGAGGGTGAGAGATTCAAAACAGATAAAAGGAAGTATTTTTTCACACAACACATAGTTAAATTGTGGAACTCCCTGCCCCAGGATGTGGTGATGGCTGCCAGCTTGGAGGGCTTTAAGAGGGGAGTGGACATATTCATGGAGGAGAGGGGTATTCATGGCTGTTAGTCAGAATGGATACTAGTCATGCTGCATACCTATTCTCTCTAGTATCAGAGGAGCATGCCTATTATTTTGGGTGTGGTGGAAAACAGGCAGGATGGTGCTGCTGCACTTGTCATGTTAGTGGCTTCCTAGAGGCCCCTGGTTGGCCACTGTGTGAACAGACTGCTGGACTTGATGGGCCTGGGTCTGATCCAGCAGGGCCTTTCTTATGTTCTTATGCAAGAAGGAAAAGGAGAAGAGTTGGTTTTTATATGCCGACTTTCTCTACCACTTAAGGGAGACTCAGATCGGCTTACAGTCACCTTCCCTTCCCCTCCCCTGTGAGGTAGGTAGGGCTGAGAGAGCTGTGACTAGCCCAAGGCCACCCAGCTGGCTTCATGTGTAGGAGTGGGGGAACAAATCCAGTTCACCAGATTAGCATCCATCGCTCATTTGAAGGAATGGGGAATCAAACCCGGTACTCCAGATTGGAGTCCACCACTCCAACCACCATTCTTAACCACTACCCTACGCTGGCTCCCACCTGGCCAGGCTCTATATAGGATTTAATAAAAGACTTTTAGTACAGACATGGTGAACAAGTTGGGTATTTAGGCTTACACATTGGCTTGT
The DNA here is from genome assembly GCF_029931775.1 of Euleptes europaea. Classification (NCBI taxonomy): domain Eukaryota; kingdom Metazoa; phylum Chordata; class Lepidosauria; order Squamata; family Sphaerodactylidae; genus Euleptes; species Euleptes europaea. The sequence goes on along the minus strand of NC_079318.1, from coordinate 101,289,901 downwards.
GGTGTCCTGTTTCCAGGCCCCATCAATGCTCTGCCCCCTGGGGGGGGGGGCACAAAGACTGTTTCACAACCACTTTCACATGGCAATAGACCAAGGGAGGGAAAGAAGCCCCTAGCCAGAGAGGCGGGTGTGGAGGAAACTTGGGAGACAATAGGACTCGGGTGTGACCCCCCCTGGTCTTCTTCTGTCTCCCTTCACATCTTGGTGGCCTTTTCTTCCCACCTTTCCGAAAGGAACTTGCCCTTTCAGGCCAACTGGTTCCATCTCCGCGGCGGATAGGGCCTCGAGTTTCAGGGCCGTATCAGTGCAAAACAACCCATGTGCAGTCCCACCGGGACCGGAGGCAAATGGAGCGAATGAAAAGTCCCCCAGTCACCGGATCTGCCTCTTGTCATTGGTGCTGTTGAGAAGGTCACATCTTCCAAGCCAGGGAGAATTCTGGGTGTGCTTCCCAGGACACTGCAGGCCGATTTTCCATCCGTCCGAACCTGCAGAACTCCTGCGTAGGGAAGCGTGAAGGGCCGGCACCTGGGTTCTTTGCAGCACCTGAGTTGGCGACAGCGCGGAAGTCACAGATGTTCATGACTCCACCTACACACCTTTCACAAGATGGTATTCGGAATGAAGAAGAAGAGCTGGTTTTTATATGCCGACTTTCTCCACCACTTAAGGGAGACACAAACCGGCTTACAATCACCTTCCCTTCCCCTCCCCACAACAGACACCCTGGGAGGTAGGTGGGGCTGAGAGAGCTGTAAGAGAGCTGTGACTTGCCCAAGGTCACCCAGCTAGCTTCATGTGTAGGAGTGGGGAAACAAACCCAGTTCACCAGATCAGAGTCCACCACTCTTGACCACTACACCACTGCTCTTAACCACTACACCATGCTGGAATGGTAATCTGGCAGGATCTAAATCTTATATGGGCGACCAAACAACCATTTTGAAGTAAAATTGCAGCATCTGGATGCTGTTCTTAGCCAGGTGCATCCTCCATGCTGGAAAAGGGGTTAAGTGAGCATGCAGTGATACTAACACTTCAAATGTGAGGGAGGTATGAGAAATGGACAAAACACACAATTCAAATGCCTCTTTAGGCACTGATCTAAAGGCTTCCTGCCACACCTGGCCTCCCTGCTCTGCGTTACCCCCTTTTGGTAGTTATCATAATCAATATATCTAATTCTCTATGTAGCCAAATCGATGGATACTTAAATCCAGAGATTGGGGACATGGACAGACAAGACAATCTTTCTACAATCCTGGGAGAAAGCCCCAAGTTAGTAGAAAAATCTGAAATCTTTTTTTAAAATTGAGGGGATTAAAATCTCCCAAACTAATAGAAGCAGCACCTGTAGCTTTAAGAAACGAATGCCCTCAATGGCAGTTGCTGGGCAACTACGGTAGTACTGATAGCATTCAAGGCTTGGATTTTATTGGTAAAAAGCTGGACCAGAGGACAGGGCCCTTTCCAGGGCTGTTTTGGGCTTTGAGGGAAAACTCTCTGGGGCCAGGCCTTGCAGCAACCACCACGCAACTTGCTACCACCTGACTTGCATGACTCACCCAAGCCTGGCTGCTTGCTACTGTTCAAGAGTAGCCACTCTATGAAAGCCAGTGTGGTGTAGTAGTTAGAGCTTCTCACTAAGAGGGGGGGAAACAGAAGGAAAAACATTATAAATATTCTCTTGAACTACCATGTGGGGCAGACAAATAGGCCTGGTTCTAAAAATTCACTGCAAAATCCTCCAAAAGACATTTTACAGATGAGGTTTTTTTTTTAACCCACTTGTTCCCCTGGGATGGAACACCCAGCCTGGTGAGTGCTGGGAGAGCCAGTGTGATGTAGTGATTAAGAATGGTGGTTTGGAGTGGTGGGCTCTAATCTGGAGAACCTGGTTTGATGCCCCACTCCTCCACATGAGTGGCGGATGCTAATCTGGTGAACAGGGTTGGTTTCCCCACTCCTCCACACGAAGCCAGCTGGGTGACCTTGGGCTAGTCACAGGTCTCTTGGAGCTCTCTCAGCCCCACCTACCTCACAGGGTGTCTGTTGTGGGGAGGGGGAGGGATTGTAAGCCGGTTTGATTCTGCCTGAAGTGGTAGAGAAAGTCGGCACATAAAAGCCAACTCTTCTTCTTCTTCTTCTTCTTCTTCTTCTTCTTCTTCTTCTTCTTCTTCTTCTTCTTCTTCTTCTTCTTCTTCTTCTTCTTCTTCCATGGACCAAGCAGAACCAAGGGGCACTTGTGGAGCAGGCTGTACCAAAAGGGTTGGTTGGCATGGGTGTGGGCCATGGCAATGATGCCCATCGATCCCCTTGCTATTATCACTGTAGGCTGGGTCTGAGATGAACCACCAGCGTGGCACTGCCAGCCCTGCAGGGGCCCCTGAGTTCCGTTTGCTCCTGACAACCCATGGCCCTGCAGGGCAGCAACCCATTGGGAGCCTGCCAGGTGAGTTCGAGGGCTAGTTTGCCCCACTCCCCTCCTGCTTTCCTGGCTAAAATAGAAGATTCGCCTCATGTTGCCCAGATATCTCTGTAGCAAAAAAGGGGTCTCTTCAATAGTGATCAGAGTTGGGAAAGGTCTGTTGTACTCACCTGGGATCCTGGGATTTCAGGGCCCCCCAAGTCTTCCTTAATTGGGCAGCATCTTTTAGCACACCCCATTGACCCTGAGGGTAGTTATTTGCATCGCGGTGGTCAGCCCTTGTGCATTCTGCTGACAAAATTTGCCAACAGGGTGAATTGCGCTCTCTGGTTCCTGATGCTCCCAGGGTGTTGGCAATCCATTGACTGGTTCTGGCGGGCCACGGGTGGACTTGCCTTGTCTTTTTATGCTTGGGGTCAGGTGGCACAGCGCGGGCTGAGGGTCAGCTGCTTGCTTGATATTTCTGTGGAATCTCCCGTCCAGTTCCAGTCCAAGTATTAAGTGGAACCGGTGGCATTTACTGACCCAGGGTACTTTCGTTTGGAGGATCAGGGTGTCAAACTCAGGAATGGTGTTTATCCAGAACGCGCATTTATGCATTTACAACGTTTCAGCAGAAAGCTGTTTGCAAGGAGTTTTGCAACAATTGCAAAGCAAAAGCTCTCCACGCACAGCAGGAAAGCAACTCAAGACAACAATTTAAAAGCGCACAAAATGCTGCTAACTCCCAAGTGCGTGAAAGAATAAAAGTGCATTGGATCTCTCTGTGAAAGGAGGCCAGGGAAGAACACGTCAGAGTCTCTACGCTGAAGCGCTTTCCGCAGCTCTGGAGATATTGCAGAAAAGCCCCTGCTACGGGGTGTGTGTGTGTGGGTGATAGTCTTACTTCCCTCATGGAAGGAACCCCAACCAACTCATAACCAACCCCCACACAGGGTTCATGTGGGGCAAAGCCAGGAAGAGGCATAAAGCACCTTGAAGAGGGCCCTGAAACACATATCTGCCAACCAATACTGATCTCTTAGAATGGGCATCCTGATGTTACTAGAAATGGGCAGGAGAAAAAATTCGGTAAATTTCGGTTTTGGGTTTATTGGGCCCAGTAAATATTGGTATTCGTCTTATTTCCGGGTTTACAGAAAAAAATGGTGTCCTTTCTGCTGAAAAGAGGGAGTGGATCTTTGTCTCGGGTGAAGCAGCCAAGAGAGACAGACAGACAGACACTGCTGCGAGTGGGCTGACACTTGGGATAGGTAAAAGAAATTTTAATCTAAAAACAAATAATTTTCTAACAAGATTTCCCCTTCCAAACTTTCAAACAACCCAGTTAGTTTCCACGATGATTTGAAACTCAAAAGGTGCACATAGCTAGCTATTCTATTATCATATCCTCTTTAGCAAAACATCAAAGCAAAGGCTGTGGTCCTAAGCAGTGTGGTAGAAAGTGCCATCAAACCGATTTATGGTGATTCTGTAGGGTTTTCAAGGCAAGAGACGTTGGGAGACGTGGCTTGCTGTAGCCTTCCTCTGTGTAGCAACTCTGGCCTTCTTTGGTGGTCTCCCATCCAAGTCCTAACCAGCCTGGAGTTGGCAACCCTAGACGGAAGGGACTTCAATGGGGTATAATGCCATAGAGTCCCCCTTCCATTTCCTCCAGATGAACTGATCTCTGTCACCTGAGGATAAATTGTAATAGAGGAGATCTCCAACCCCTACCTGGAGGCTGGCAACCCTAGACTAAAGGGATCCTCCATGTTCAGAGGCAGTCAACCTCTGAATCCCTCTATGCCCTGTTGTTGGCCTTTCAGAGTAACTTCTTGGCCACCATGTGAGATGGGATGCTGGATGGGATGGAACCTCACTGGTCTGATCCAGCAGGACTCCGCTTATTTTTTTTATGTTCTTACCATCAGGGGAAGGCTTGATGGTCCTCCAGAGGAACTGGCTTGAGATGGGAAGCTGGACAAGATGGACCCTCTTTGGACTGATCCAGCAGGGCTCTTAGGTTTTTTGGGTGTTGTAGGACGTCTCCTTAGGGATCTGATGCATGGTAGATCTGGTGCCTGCCTGGAGGGGCTCCCTTTGCCTCCTCCGAAGTCCCTCTCCTAGGGTTGCCAACTCCAGGTTGGGAAATACCTGGAGATTTTGGGGGCGGAGCTGGGGAGAGGAGGGTTTGTAGAGGGGAGGGACTTCAATGCCATTTTACCTCCTCTGAAAATACAACACATCAAATACAAGCAGCCGAAGTTTCAGCACGTGCCCCTCCCAGGAGAACAATCCCAGCTAGATACAGCTGACTGCTTGGGGAGGTGTGGTGCATATAACAACATGTGCTCTGCAACTGATGCCTATCTACAGATGGGCAGTGGCATTTTGTACAAGTTGTAGGTTTGGAACAGTTTCCAAGAGCTGTCTTATATAGAACACATTACAATAGACCAACCTGCAAGACCCCAAGGCATGAGTGCTGCTGTCACGCTGGTAGTCCCAGGGTGTTTCTCATGGAGGTACAAATTAAAAATCATTTTAGTAAAACACTCCATCAGACTGAGGCAATTCAAGGTTTGGGAGTGGTGTTGCCAACCTCCATCAAATAAGACTGATGTGAAGTTCTGGTGAAGATTTTTACAAAACAGGATCAGGAGCCGGCAACCCATCTTGTACCAAAGAGATTATTTATAGCCATTTTTCTAGCAATACTGAAGAGATTATTTATAACTTTATTTATTAACTGATCTACTGGCATTTGAAGAGATATTCACAACATATGGAAGAACAAGCTCAAGGACTGTAAATGGACTCTTCATTCTATGCCAGTTGAATTATTGTGTACTGTTACTTTGGATGTATTTCAGTCAGTATATATAGGTAGTTATAATGGTGATACATAATTAAATCTATGAGTACTGTTCCTTAGCCACATGCTTTTGCATTTTGGGGTTTGACTGCAGTGTCGTTGTGGCGTGGCTACTATTTTTCCTTGATGGCTTGTGGGAGAAGACATGAAAGAGGTTGGTGGGCATCACGGCGGCAGTGCCAGCCACACAGTGGCCAAGCATCAGGACTGCCTTTTCGGCCTCTGCTCAGAGAGTTCCCGAGCAGAAGCAAAATAGACAGGCCAGCAAGAAAGGATTGGATCAAGCTGAATGAAGTCAGGGCCTGGTGGGTCTTCTTGGAGAGGCTGCTATGAGCCTGCAGGATGCCACTCCTACATGAGCAAGCCCTGCTCCATGGGCCACACAGCAAGGAGGGGCTGGCTTATCCAAAAACATGGGAGGGCAGCAGGGCATGCTGGCAATAGGGTTGCCAGGTCCCTCTTTGCCACCAGCGGGAGGTTTTTGGGGTGGAGCCTGAGTAGGGTGGGGTTTGTGGAGGGGAGGGACTTCAATGCCATAGAGTCCAATGGCCAAAGCAGCCATTTTCTCCAGGGGAACTGATCTCTCTCGGCTGGAGATCAGTTGTAATAGCAGGAGATTTCCAGCTAGTACCTGGAGGTTGGCAACCCTAGCTGGCAAAGAGGCTGGAAGGCGGGCCCTGCATGGTTCCCAGGCAGGGTTGCCAGCTCGAATTTTGTGGGTGGAGGCTGAGGAGGCTGGGGTTTGGAGAGAGGAGGGACTTCAGTAGGGTATAAAGCCATACAATCCACCTTCCAAAGTGGCCATTTAATAGTGGAGGGAAAGGGCCTTGGGCTGAAGGGGGCAGGAAGGAAATAGTCTGCTGCCATGAGCTTCCTGGGTTTTTTTGCAGACTGTGAAGGGCTGCAGCTGACATCTAGTCAGTGAATTTGGGGGGCTTGTCTACGGTGGAATTTGTGGGGTGGGTGGGGAGGGGAAAAGGTCTTTAGTCCCACTCCTCCGCCAGCACTCCAAGTGCATTGTGGGCTTTCCAGTGCCTTGTCTGATGGGTGCCCTCAGCTGGGAGGGTGACCTGCATGGTCTGGATCGGGGCCACCTGACAAAACCTTCCAGCAAACAGAGAAGCCGCGGCAGCTGCCTGCTTCACTCGGCCCCTGGGAGACCTGACGGATTTCTACACTGGCTTCACTGCCGCTGGGGGCTCTGGGCCCACACTGCGCCCACACTGCACGCTGTCCTGTTCAAGGGATTGTTCAGTCCACCCAGAACTCGGGGCTGTAACTCAAACCCGCCCCTCCCTGGCTGCAGTTGTTCTGCCCCCCCCCCCACCGCCCTGTCACACAAAGTGCTTGTGGAGTAACCCAACCCAATCCCCAGCAAGCCATTTCATTCCCACCTCATTAACTCCCCTCTAAAACTTTTACCCCCTCCTCCTGCTCCCCCTCCCACCATGTTCCCCTCCCACCTCTCCCTGTTATTTCTCTCTTTTTTCTCCCCCCTGTTTCTTCTCCTTTCTTTCCTTCCCTTTCTCTCTTTCACACTCACTAGCTCCTCCCTCCTCCTTTCTCCAATTGTGCCAGCTGCTGGCCTCTCCCGATAGGCCCCCGAGGGCTGTCCGTCACCCTCCCTCTGCCACCCCCTCCTTTTAAAAAATAATCCTTTCATTCACTTGAACTTGGACAAAGTTTGGTAAGAGGTGGGGAGAAAAAAAGGAGGCATAAAATCCATGGGGGAGACAGAGCCCTTCAGACCAGAGAATCCCTTGTGTGAGGGTGGGCAGACAGGCCACGCACCCTCCCGCCTGGGTCCCACGGCCCCTGCTGCACTGCCCTTTGGAAGAGTCGCCGTGGGGCGTGTGTGAGAAAGTTTGCAAGCAGTGAGTGAAACGAGACCGCTCTGGCTGGATCAGCGCCGGTTCTGCGGTGAGAGGATCCGGTCAGCTCTTCTTCACATCTCCCCCAGACTCAAGGTAAGGAAACAACAGACAGCTCAGCTGGACTGCAAGTGGGGGTGGGGGGAGGTCTTGGTGCCAGCAGGTGGCAGGGGGACTTCATCCGGATGCCAGGATCTTGGGGGTGGACTGGGGATTCTGCCTGCTTGCAGGAATGATGCAAACCCCAATAGATCCTGAAAGAGGGAATGAAGACCTAGAACTGAGGACAGAAGAGATTAACAAAATGCTCACGAAGCAAAAGGTCTCTTCTGCTCCCCACCCCAGTTGAGTGGTCTCTCTCTCTCCGGGCCCCTCCAGCTTCACCTGTGGCTGTTAGGATCTGTGACTGCCCTTCTGGCAATCCTTCCCCAAATCCTGCTCCACCCCTTGGGTCCCCCAGGTGGCTCCACCCTTTTGTGGGGACAGTCAGTTGCGTGAACAGAATGAATGTATGTGTGGTGTGGTGTGGGGGGACATGCAGGGCTTTCCATGGCTGGTCCTCGTCATGCCAGCATTCCAGGCGCCTGGTCCTTGCTCTGTGAGCAGCAGTCAGGCGGTTTTGCCGACAAGTGCAAGAGGCACGTATGGGTCTAGTAGCTGCCCCCCAAACTGGCTGCTGAAGGGGGATTTGCTGGCTGGAATCTGGGCCAAGCCTTTGGCCCTGGCCGTAGCTGACCCGTGTGCCAAATGCCCAAGAGGCCATACCGGGATCAGCACCATCCTTCCCAAGGGTCTCAGCCAGGCCGAGAAGGGGCTTCTCATTTCAAGCAGCGCAGGAGAGAGGGGGCATCAGGCAAAAGTCTGTTTGCTGGGGGGCTGGAGAGATTTCACTGGGGTGGCCCCCGCAGCCTGGCCAGTCCCACCCCTCACAACTTTCTCTGGATTTTAAGCACATTGCTCCAGATTGCCACCCCGACTGCTTGGCTCATCCAGCAACAAGTGGGCGTCTGGCGGCTCCTTTGAGATGGATAACTTTTTATTGCTCAAAAAGCTCCTTGCTCAGTCAGTCACTCGTCCTCGGGGGCTGGGGTCCTGAGTGGCAGGGAGTTTTCCTGGGGGGGGGGTCTTCCTAGGATGATCTCAGTGATGGTCTCTGACGTGTCTGGCCTCTGTCATGCAGGAGGGTTTTTGATGAGCCAGTGGGGTGCAGCCATGAGAGTGTCAGACTAGGACCCGGGAGGCCCAGGTTAGAATCCCCATTCTGCCAGGGAAGCTCTCCAGGTGACCTTGGGCCGGGCACTCACAGCCTAATCTACCTCACAAGGCTGTCACGAGGATAAAGTAGAATCATAGAGTCGGAAGGTACCACCAGGGTCATCTAGTCCAACCCCCTGCACAATGCAGGAAATTCACAACTACCTCCACCCACCCCCATGCCCCCAGGAGAGGAAAACTGTGTCAGCTGCTTGGATGGCCATTGCAGAGAAAAGTGAGGTGTAGATGAAGTAAAGCAGTAAATAAATAAATAAATTATAGGAGACGGGACCGTCAAGATGGGGAATAAGTGAAATCTTCATCTGCCTCTTCCAAAGCTCTGGGGGTTCTAGCTTGTGCATGAGAACCCTCTCCGTTTTTACACCCCACCCCTCGGTAACTCAGCTGGGTCTGTGCATCTTTGTGCATGCATGTATGTTAAGTGCCATCACATTGCTTCTGACATATGGCAACCCTATGAAACAATGACCTCCAAAACGTCTGGTCATTAACAGCCTTGCTCTGGTCTTGCAAACTGAGAGCCACAACTTCCTTCATAGAGTCAATCCATTTAATGTTGAGTCTGCCTCTTTTCCTGCTGCCTTCGACTTTTCCTAGCATGATTGCCTTTTCCGGTGACTCTTGTCTGCTCATAATGTGACCAAAGTATCACAGCCTCAGTTTAGTCATTTTAGCTTCTAGGGAAAGTTCAAGCTTTATTTGTTCTAGAAGCCACATATTTGTCTTTTTGGTGGTCCACGGTATCCACAAAGCTCTCCCGTGCATCTTTACACACCCACAATCATAGAACGATGGCAGCCTGTCAAGGAGATTGTTTCCACCCCTCCAATTCTGCATTTCAAAGCACTTGTGCCCAGGAATTGCTTCTGGCCATTTCCTGAAGACGTGGCTGATAGCAAAGGATCTGCAGACAGGCGTTGGACAGGAGAACCTGGCCAGGAACTGGAATGTTCCTTAGGCCCTGTTTTGGGGGCTACATCCCAAGGCCTCCCTGCTTCGGTGAGGTGTCCCACCAGAGCCTGCTGAGAGATCCGCCAGGCTCCTGTTCCTCTCCTTGCAGGGGAAATTGGAGAGCGGCAGGAACCTGGTGAATTTAACAAAACCACAGGCGTTAGCTGGTGCTCCCAGGGGTAGCATCAAATAATACTAAAAGGCATTATTAGAAAGGGGAAGCAGAAAGCAAGAACAAGATGCAGCTACCTCTGCATAAGAACATAAGATAGGCCCTGCTGGATCAGACCGAGGCCCATCAAGTCCAGCAGTCTGTTCACAGAGTGGCGAAACAGGTGCCTCCAGGAAGCCCAGAGACAAGGCGACCGCAGCAGCACCATCCTGTCTGTGCTCCGCAGCACCTAAGATAACAGGCCTGCTCCTCTGATCCTAGAGAGAATAGGCATGCACTACGACTAGTATCCATTTTTTACTAGTAGTCAAGGATAGCTCTCTCCTCCATGAACATGGAGCCTTACAAGTTGGCAGCCATCACCATGGTGGGGGGTGGGCATCATAGCAACACTAAGCCCCTGGAAGATCCAGGACAAGAGGTCCAAAGCAGGTCTTCCCAGCAGGATGCCCAAGATGGGAGGGGCAGTAGCTCAGTGGTAGAGCCTCTGCTTCACATGCAGAAGGTCCCAGGTTCAATCCCTGGCATCTCCAGTTAAAGGGACTAGGCAAGCAGGTGATGTGAAAGACCCCTGCCTGAGACCCTGGAGAGCCGCTGCCGGTCTGAGTAGACAATACTGACTTTGATGGATCAAGGGTCTGATTCAGTAGAAGGCAGCTTTGTGTGTTCGTGTGGAGGCGGTCGCAGGTACTGGCACCAAAAACTAAAGGCTGGAGGTGGTCTCCTTGATCATCTGAAAGGCCTTCGGGATACAAACAGAAACAAACTGTCACTGGGACTTGTATTCTTAAGTCCGTTTCAAGGATCCCACTCGTGGGTGCTGTAGAATGGAAGGAGAACATCAGACTAGATAAGTAAAAATACTGCCTCCAGCAGGAGGATTCTCAGCCTGATGGCTTTAAGGCTTCTACAAGTTATCTTCCCAGTGCCTGGACCTGGATGGCCCAGGCTAGGCTGATCTCATCAGATTTCAGGAGCTAAGCAGGATCAGCCCTGGTTAGTCCTTGGGTGGGAGACCGCTGAGGAAGTCCAGGGTAGCTCAGCAGAGGGAGGCAATAGCAAACCGTCTCTGCGTGTCTTTTGTCCTGACCTAGATGACCTGGGTTAGCCTGATCTTATCAGATCTCGGAAGCTAAGCAGGGTCAGCCCTGGTCAGCAACTGGATGGGAGACCACCAAGGGTTGTTATGCAGAGGCAGGCAACAGCAAACCACCTCTATATGTCTTTTGCCTTGACCTGGATGCTCCAGCTGAGCCCAGCCTCATCAGATCTTGGAAGCTAAGCAGTGTGGGCCCTGGTTAGTACTTGGAGACCACCGAGGAAGTCCAGAGCTGCTATGCAGAGGCAGGCAATGGCAAACCACCTCTGCTTGTCTCTTGCCTTGAAACCCTATGAAGGGGTTGCTATGCTTCAACTCAATGGCACTTTCCATCACTGCCAACCTTCAGAGTTACATTTCCAAAAGAAAACTTGATTTCAGATTCAGGGCATCAAATTTGCTACCGGTATTTGGCAATTCTACTGAATTTCAGGTTATCTGAAATTGCATGTCAGCCCCACAGCTGAGCAGGAAGAAGCCCCCAGGCCAGGTGGAGCCCAGCAAGTGGGTAGAGGTTACTTGGTGCTTGTTGGAGAACCTCCTTGCAGACAGACAGACAGGCGCTGTGTGGTCCTGGAAGTATGAGTAGTTAAACTGTGGAACTCCCTGCCCCAGGATGTGGTGATGGCCGCCAACATGGAAGGCTTTAAGAGGGGAATGGAGATGTTCATGGAGGAGAGGGCTATCCGTGGCTACTAGTCAAAATGGATACTAGTCATGATGCATAATTATTATCTCCAGGATCCGAGGAGCAGGCCTGTTATATTTAGTGCTGTGGAACACCAGGCAGGAGAATGCTGCTGCAGTAGTCTTGCTTGTGGGCTTCCCAGAGGCACCTGGTTGGCCACTGTGTGAACAGACTGCTGGACTTGATGGGCCTGGGTCTGATCCAGCAGGGCTTTTCTTATGTTCCGATGATGCATACCTGTTATCTCCAGGATCAGAGGAGCATGCCCCTTATATGAGGTGTTGTGGAATGCAGGCAGGATGGTGCTGCTGCAGTCGTCTTGTTTGTGGGCTTCCTAGAGGTACCTGGCTGGCCACTGTGTGAACAGACTGCTGGACTTCATGGGCCTGGGTCTGATCCAGCAGGGCCTTTCTTGTGTACTTATCCATCTTGTGGCACTTTGTCCAACTATGAGAAGTAGTTTACCTAGGCTGGAATAATAGCTAACCAATTGACGGAAGACAGAAATACCAACAACACGATAATAATAAGTTCACTGAACTGCTAACAGATGGATATTTATTTGTTTACTTCCTTGCCTAGCGCATGTTTGAGACACTTTTAGACCCACATTTATTTATTTACTTCGTTTAAATCCCACCTTTCTCCCCAGTGGGGACCCAAAGTGGTTAACCATGACCCCCTCCTCCACTTTATTTCTCAACAACCCTGTGAGGTACACTGAGCGTATATGACTGGCCCAAGATCTCCCAGCCAGCTTCTGTGGCAGAGCAGAGAATGAAACTTGGTTCTCCCGGATTCTAGTCTACTCCCTGCTGGCTCTGCTTACAACTTGATGCTTTTTATTTTCCTGTCCTGTTTTCAAACCCACCTTTTGGATCGCTTAGCATGGGGTTAAATCCAAAAAATGTCACTTAATAATTTTTATTAAGATCAAACAAAATTGTGAAAGCTTTTGAGTTCTCCAGAACTGGATGTTTAAAAACAAAAAATGGGTGGGGGAGAAAAACGAGATCTCTTGGAGGCCTTTAAGATCATGGCCTGAGGGATCCCTCAACCCCCCCGCCCCCCCCAATTGCTTGGCTTTTGTTTAACAGTCAGCCTATTGAAGAATTCTGGAGAAACCTGCGGATAGTCATGTTTTGTCTTAAGGGAAGGTCTTCTGGGATTTCTTTTGGGGTTTTTTTGCTTTGCAGTGGTGAGGCTACCTGCTTTTTAAACATGGGGTAGTTATTTTGTAGTAATTTAAGAGATCCCAAATATTTCTGCTTCCTTTGTACATTTAAAACACAGCGGGGTTCTCTGGGAATTTTAGTACAAAACTAAGTAGGTTCTGCAGGACTGAACTTAGTCCACCATGTCCCAGAGAAGCAATGACTGTAGATCAGTGGTTCCCAACCAGGGGTCCGTGGACCCCCAGGGGTCCGCGAGAACTAAATTAAGGTCCGCGAAACAAAGTTATAAACCCATAATAAATTAATGTTTTCAATTAAAAGTTCTCTATTATATATATTCAAATATTATTCTAAGTTTAATGTTTAACTAACAGTTATGATTAAAGTTTATTTTCAAATTGTTGGAATTTTTATTTTGAACCTTGGGGTCCCTGCACCGAACAAAAAAGTCCTAGTGGTCCCTGGTCAAAAAAAGGTTGGGAACCACTGCTGTAGATGGTGAAGCAGGGATTAGACTTGAGAGAACCGGGTTCAAATCCCCACCCTGACATGAAGCTTCCCAGTCATTCTTTCATCTGTTATGGAGGACATAAGTGGGGTTGGTGGTCCCCACCCTGTGTCCTGTGTCACTCACACTGGTCCCAGGTTCAGTCCCCGGCATCTCCAGTTAAAAGAACCATAGAATCATAGAGTTGGAAGGGACCACCAGGGTCATCTAGTCCAGCCCCCTGGACAATGCAGGAAATTCACAGCTACCTCCCCCCTCCACCTCTACTTATCGCCTGAAGGTTCTCACCAGTTCCTATGCACACCATGTCCAATCTGGATTACAACTGAGGTATATGTGAACAAGGGGTCCCCATCTGTCCCCGTGCTTTTTTCCTGATATGCCATGGTCCCAGGAGGCGCTATGTGGTCCCTGGCTGACACCAACACACATGGATTTTCCCAACAGGCCAAAGAGCACCCCCTCTCCCAAATCATCTCAGGCCATGGAAATGGAGGGGAGTGGGAGGTCGAAGGCCCTTCTCCACATCCCCTGAAGTTGCAATCTGAATAGGGTGCTGTCAGCATGGGAGAGGAGGGGCCATGGCTCAGTGGTAGAGCATCTGCTTGGCATGCAGAAGGTCCCTGGTTCAATCCCCAGTGGCATCTCCAGTTAAAGGGACCAGGAAAGCAGGTGATGTGAAATACGTCTGCCTGAGACCCTAGAGAGCTACTGCCAGTCTGAGTAGACAATACTGACTTTGATGGACCGAGGGTCTGATTCGGTATAAGGCAGTTTCATGTGTTCATCCTCTTTGGGGAAGGAGCTGTGGCTCACTGGTAGAGCATCTGCTTGGCCCACAGAAGGTCCTAGGTTCAATCCCCAGCATCTCCTGTTAAAGGAACCAGGCAAGTAGGTGATGTGAAAGACCTCAGCCTGAGACCCTGGAGAGCTGCTGCTGGGTTGAGTAAACAATCCTGACTTTGATGGACCAAGGGTCTGATTCAGTAGAAGGCAGCTTCAGGTGTTCATGTGAACTGAGAGAGGCATGACTGGCCATTTGAGCAAAACGCCTGCAAGATTTTCCTGTCACCATGGCCATTCTCACATGGAGCTGCCTTTTACTGAATCAGACCATCTGTCCATCAAGGCCAGTATTGTCTACTCAGATTGGTAGTAGCTCTCCAGGGTCTTGGGCAGAGGTCTTTCCACCACCTGCTACTTCATCCTTTAAACTGGACATGCCAGGGATTGAACTTAGGGCCTGCTGCATGCCAAGCAGATGCTTTGCCCTGAGCCATGGCCCCTCCCCCAGCTTTACCCGCTCTTGCTTTGGCTGCCTGCTTCCCCTCCTCCTCTTTCTGTCTGACTTCTTTTCCCAGTCCCCAATTGTCCGGTTTAGATGTTAGGGTGGCACGGTCCATTTGTTTCCATGCGGGTCACGCAGATTTCCTACGAAGTCAGAAGATGAGGGTCATTCAAAGCACAGCCGGGCTGTGGGAAAGGGAGCTCAGCTCTCTCCCTCTGTCCCCACCTGTTTCTTCAGCCCCTCTCCAGACCTGCTTTTTTCTTGGCAGGTGTCACTTCTAGCTGGGGGGGGGGGAATGTGTGGGCAGGGACAGGTTCAGGACTCCAGTCCCATTCGTTGGGGGCGGGGGGGGGCTGCATTGCACATTTTAAGCCTGATAGAGAAGAGCCAAAACCAGGGGAAAGAACCCAGTTTTCCCCCAAACAAAGTGCTAAAAGGGATTTCTCTTCCTTGGCTGAGGGAATGTTTTCGCTTCTCAGACTGCTTTGGCAGTGTGTGTGTGTGTGTAAAGTGCCGTCAAATTGCAGCCGACTTCTGGCGACCCCTTTGGGGGTTTTCACGGCAAGAGACTAACAGAGGTGGTTTGCCAGGGCCTTCCTCTGCACTGCAACCCTGGACTTCCCTGGTGGTCTCCCATCCAAATACTAACCAGGGCTGACCCTGCTTAGCTTCTGAGATCTGACGAGATCAGGCTAGCCTGGGCGATCCAGGGCTTTGGCAGTGACAGAGGGCCAAACTGCAGGCTGCTCCGTCAGCTGGCAAGAGGCTTCTGGAACTGAGCAGAGCCCCCCCCAGGAAGCCCCCCCAGCTTTTCCTCTAGTCTGCCTATGGGGGCTTCCAGAATGTCTGGGGATGGGGCCAAGCTGGGGGGGGGGGCACTTCCTTGCATTTCTTGATGCAACAAATTATTATGAAGCAAAATTCAGCACACGTGCGGCGGGGCGGGGGGGAGCTGCTCAGGCAAAACACCCAGAGGCATTTCCAGGGAAGGCAAAACATTTGCAGAGAACGGGGGGGGGGGGCATTCCTGTCCTGCTGGGTGACCATTTCCTACACGTCTAGAAAGGTGGGAACAAGGCCGGCCTGGCATCTCTTCTCAAGGGCTTGGGCCTGGGTGCAGAAAGAGGAAGCTGGCAGATGGGGGCGACCCCTCTGCTTCTTGAGAACCCCTTGTGGGGGCAAAGCAAGGCAAGGCAGCAGGGAGGCTGGGGCCCTTGGCGGTAGGGTTGCCAGCTCCGGGTTGGGAAATACCTGGAGATTTTAGGGGTGGAGCCTGAGAAGGGGGGGTTTGATGCCATGGAGTCCACCTTCCAAAGTGGCCATTTTCTCCAGGTGAGCTGAGCTCTGTCACTTGGAGGTCAGATATAATTAGGGTTGCCAGATCTGAGTTGGGAAACACCTGGAGGTTTTTGGGGCACAGCCTGAGGAGGGCAGGGTTTGGGGAGGGGATGGACTTCAATGCCATAGAGTCCCACGGCCAAAGCGGCCATTTCCCCCAGGGGAACTGATCTCTGTCGGCTGGAGATCACTTGTAATAGCAGGCAATCTCCAGCGAGTACCTGGAGGTTGGCAGCCCTAGATATCATGGCGGGAGATCTCCAGCCACCACCTGGAGGCTGGCAACCCTACTCGACAGAGGTGTGTGGGAGATGGGGGCAGCTCTCCCGCCCCCTCCAGCACAGGAGCCAGCAGCCCGTCTCCCCCACTGGAGGGCTGCCCCCTACTCTTTGGGCCCCCTCTTGCCTGGATCACCTCCCTTAGAAGACGAAGCAGCCGCTTGGGAGGGGGGCAGAGAGAGGCGGATTGGGGCAGATAGAGGCAGCGGAGGCAGCGGAGTGATTCCCCAGCGCGCATACTAACCAAGTCCTTCGCCTCAAAGCCCTTTTGTGTCCCTGGAAGCTCCATTCAGGCCTTCTCCGGGGGCACACACAATGGAGCCACTGTCTGGCCCGCTCCCCTCACAAACAGTCAAATGCTTTCACCTCGAGCCCCCCACCCTCCCGCTTGGACCGGTCCCTTTCCAAGCCTTTGGTTTCCAGAGCCTGCAGAGATGCATGGGGGGGGGGGGGCTGTCCAACCTTGCCTGCTAGCCCTCAACTCCACTTCCCCCCACCCTGGGCCTGGCAATGGCTTGTGTGGGGGGTAGAAATTGGCCACTGTCATCTCATCCAACTTCAAAAGCAAAAGAGGATCTGGCAGGAGGAGCTGCAGCATCCCTTGGGGAAAGGGAGGAGGGTGGAAGCGGCCCTGGCGGCAGATTTGGTCCTCGGCCTTCGCTCTGGATCTGGGTGCTGCAGGGAAGAGAGTGGGTGGGGGTGGCCAGAGGGGAGGCAGATGGCCCTGTGGGGGTGGGGAAGTGGGGGCTGCTGGCAGAGCCCTGGCTCAGGCCTGCCTGCTCCATCAGCCTCGGGCTTGTTTGCAAATTCCTGACATGTCACATTTCATCAGCTCAGGGAGGAGGGAGACACGGGATGTCCCTGGTGCTGTGCTCCTCCGATGCCCACAGGACTCTTACACCTGCCCAGGAAGGGGGTTGGCG
The DNA here is from genome assembly GCF_029931775.1 of Euleptes europaea. NCBI lineage: Eukaryota > Metazoa > Chordata > Lepidosauria > Squamata > Sphaerodactylidae > Euleptes > Euleptes europaea. Next base: position 101,273,050 of record NC_079318.1, on the reverse strand, counting down.
GGTGGGCAGGCCCTTCTGAGTTAGGCAGCACTCTCCTTGGGGCTTTAATGGCCTTTGGGAGCCAGCATGGCATAGTGGTTAAGAGCAGTGGTTTGGAGCAGTGGACTCTGATCTGGAGAACGGGGTTTGATTCCCCACTCCTCCACATGAAGCCAGCTGGGTTACCTTGGGCCAGTCACAGCTCTTTAGAGCTCTCTCAGCCCCACCTACCTCACAGGGTGTCTGTTGTGGGGAGGAGAAGGGAAGGTGATTGTAAGCCGGTTTGATTCTTCCTTAAGTGGTAGAGAAAGTCGGCATATAAAAACCAACTCTTCTTCTTTTTCTTTTGCACTGGAGTTTCAGGTTCAATCTCCGCCATCTCCAGTTAAAGGGACTAGGCAGGTAAGTGATGTAGTCTGCCCGAGACTTGGGAGAGCCGCCGCCGGTCTGAGTAGACAATACTGATTTTGGTGGACCAAGGGGGTGGGGGGTCTGCTTCAATAGAAGGCAGCTTCATGTGTTCATTCCCTGCCGCCCCTGGCTGGCACTGGTTGGAGATCCTTGTGAGTGGCCTTGTGAATGTAGAGCTTCACCACAGGGTGGGGTTATTTCGAAGGGGGGGGCATAGTGGCAGGTACGCAGACAGCTTGGGCACAGCTTAGAGAGGCATGTGGAGCCTGCCAAATGTCCATCCTCCTTGCACCAGAATCACTCCCACTGCATCCGAAGACCCCTGCAAGCGGGGGCCATCTGTGGTGGGGCCTATGTAATGGCGGTTGTGGGTCTTGTACCACTCAGCTCCTCACGTGCCCTCCGTGCCCCGGCTCAGTCCCTTGATGCTAAACACAGGTTTTAACAAGCTGACTCTTGTTCTAAATTCCGCCGTGTTTCCCTGGAGGTAGAAACCGATTTGCAGCCTAATCTTGCAACATGTCTCAGGGTTACACTTTAACCATGTTTGCTGCAGGCTAGGAAGCTGCCTCTTGCTTGTGCGGGGGCAGCTGGCAGGTCTGCCTCTTTGGGTGAGGGAGAAGAGGCACCAGGGACCCTCCGAGGGCGGTGGCGATCTGCCTAGCTGACCTTCACAGCACCTGGCTCCAGAAAAACACACCAGCAGGTGTTGTTCCTCTTTCTTAGATGACATGTTTCCACCAAGTCCCTTGCCATGGCTACTCACAAAGAAAAGTGGGACTGCAGTTCAGAGAGAGAGAGGCATGGCTCTCCAGACCACCCACTCCCTCGATAGGGTTTCCAAGCTCCAGGTGGTGGCTGGAGACCTCCAGCTATTACAACTGATCTCCAGGTAAGGTTGCCAGGTCCCTCTTCACCACCAGCGGGAGGTTTTTGGGGCAGAGTCTGAGGAGGGCGGGGTTTGGGGAGTGGTGGGACTTCAATGCCATAGAGTCCAATTGACAAAGTGGCCATTTTCTCCAGGTGAACTGATCTCTATCGGCTGGAGATCCGTTGTAACAGCAGGAGATCTCCAGCAAGTACCCGGAGGTTGAGAAAATAATAGTACAAGGCTCACGAAATACTTGCAAGAACATGTATTAACACTTTCATTTTTGTACTTGTTAATACATGTTCTTGCAAGTATTTCGTGAGCCTTGTACTATTATTTTCTCAGCCTGACTACTTTAGTACCCGTGCATCTGTATTTCAGTACCTGGAGGTTGGCAACCCTATCTCCAGGCGACAGCAATCAGTTCCCCTGGAGAAAATGGCCGCTTTGTCAATTGGACTCTATGGCATTGAAGTCCCTCTCCTCTCCAAACCCCTCCCTCTTCAGGCTCCACCCCCAAAATCTCCAGGTATTTCCCTACCCGCAGCTAGCAACCCTACTCAATGACCAGGCTAGGGTTGTCAACCTCCAGATGATCTCCCGCTATTACAACTGATCTCCAGGCGAAAGAGATCAGTTCCCCTGGAGAAAATGGCTGCTTTGGCATTTGGACTCTATGGCACTGAAGTCCCCTCTCCAAACCCCCCCTCCTCAGGCTCCACTCCCAAAATCTCCAGGTATTTTCCAACCTGGAGCTGGCAGCCCCTAGACCAGCCCCAGGATTCTTGGGCAGGAACCCATGAGAGTGAGACCGACCACAGACAGAGTCATCCCCATGCATGGCTTGGGACTCTGGGCCTGAAGACCCGGATCATGAGAACAAAGATGCCAGTAACTGGTCGGGAAAGGTGGACGCAAGCCAAAGTAAATAAATAAATATAAGTTTGGTTTCCATACAGAACTGGGAGGGGCTGTGGCTCAGTGGTAGAGCCTCTGCTTGGCATGCAGAAGGTTCCAGGTTCAGTCCCCGTCATCTCCAGTTAGATGGATCTGTATTTATGCTGATGTGAAAGATCCTTTTCTGCCTGAGAACCTGGAAAGCTGCTGCCAGCCTGAGCAGGCAATACTGAAATTCCTGCATTGTGCAGGGGGTTGGACTAGATGACCCTGGTGGTCCCTTCCAACTCTATGATTCTATGATTCTACTGACCTTGCTGGACTGAGGGTCTGGTTCACTATCAGGCAGCGTCATGTGGTAACTGAGTTCTGCAGAACTGGGCAGGCAGAAGAACCGTGGGCTGGATCTCACAGAACTGTTCTGCTTCCCTGGAGCAAGAAGTCTAAGCAGGATGGGGGCCAGGGGATACAAATCAAATAGTGGCCATGGACAGGCTCTCTGCGTGGGGGCGGGGGGTAGTATTGGGAGAGGGAGGGGGCCTTTGAGTCTCTATCTTCTGCCTAATTAATGCAAGTCAAAGTACAGGTGGTTAATGTTTAGTGCCTGCAAGACTCCCCTCCCCCCGCCATCCTTTGGGGCCGCCTTTTCCAAGGGGGCCAGTGAGGAAAGAGATGGGCTTTGCCTGTGCAAGAGAGGAGCGACTCTTGAATCGTGCAGGTGAGGGAATCGGGGCAGGTGTGATTTCTGAGGGACCAGCGACATCTCCATTCTGCCCAGACACTAGTCTCCCACAGGCAAAGGAGCCTCATCCCTGGTCAAAAGCTCTTCCCTTTGACTTAAGAATTGAGCCTTCTACTCTACGCTCATAGTTTCTCATGGCAAATAGCTGAAAACCAGGCTTGTGGAGGCCAAGGGCTAAATCCTCAGGAATCCTCCCATTTCCAGTGCCTTTCCCCCCCAATTTCAGGCAGTGAATTTCTGAAGAAGTGAGCTGTGACTCACAAAAGCTCATAACTTATCAGAAATTTTGTTAGTCTTTAAAATGTTACTGGACTGTTACGCTTTTCTACTGAAGAAAGCCGGGCTTTCTGTTTGGAAACCAGCAGGTTCGATGTGTGATGCACAGTCTTAATACCATATGGACACGTAGCTTCTCATGTAATGACTTTTGCTTGCAGTTGCTCTGCATCATGGCTTTTGTGATTTTATGATAGCATGAATACTGGACGGTGGTGGAAAGTGTTGTGAAGTCTCAGTCGACTTATGGAGACCCCGTGGGGTTTTCAAGGCAAGAGCTAAACAGAGGTGGTTTGCCATTGCATGCCTCCACACCATGACTCTGGTATTCCTTCAAGGTCTCCCATCCAAGTACTAACCCGGGACGACCATACTTAGCTTTCGAGATCTGACAAAATCAGGCCAGCCTGGACCATCCAGGATGGGGTAAGAGACATTCAGAGGTCATCTGGCTTTGTCTGTCTCTGCATAGGGACACTGGCCTTCCTTAGTGGTCTCTCATCCACATACTAACCAGGGCTGTCCTTGCTTAGCTTCCAAGATCTGATGGGATCAAGCTAGCCTGGGCCATCCAGGTCAGGGCAAGAGATAAGCAGAGGTGGTTTGCCATTGACTACCTCTGTGTAGCAACCCTGGACTTCCTCATCAGTCTCCCATCCAAGTACTAACCAGGGTCAGCCTTTCTTAGCTTCCGAGATCTGACCAGATCAGGCTAGCCTGGGCCCTCCAGGTTGGGCATGGGGTTGGGGTTGGGGGTGGTAAAAAGCCAGATTGCTGCCTGTAACTACAGTGTGTCGGTGTGCCGTAAAGCGTAAATCGGCTCTGAGCTTGCAGCAGAGTGGTTGGGCTGGTTTTGAAAGGGTAGTAAGTTTGCATCTCCAAAACCCGACTTGCTGTTCCTTTCCAGAACAGATAAAACACTCCCGTGGGAAGGCCATGTTTCATGGGAATATGTCCTTGAAGAACCTGATCTTTTTTCATTTATCAGGAAGCTTAAGAAGGGATGTGATTGTACTTGCCTAAGTAACTCGGAAGGGTAGAAGGAGATTTGGGGACTGGGAAGGTCTTTCATCAAGCTTTGGGCCGGGCCGGGGAGAAAGAACCCGAGCCAGTGGCCAGCGGTTAAAACTGGAGGCCTTCCCATCTGGATAAAGGCAGAGATCGCCACACAGATCGAAACACAGCGGAGAGGCTGGCTGGGTGGGTGGTTGTACCACAAGTGTCCATTCAGTAACAAGCCAGCAGGGTGTACTGGTTAGAGCAGGGGTGTTGAACTCAATTGTTACAAGGGCCGGATATGACATCAATGCCACTTGGTTGGGCCGAGCCATGACTCTCCAGCCCAGATCGAGAGGGGTGGGGGCTGCAAAAGACCTCTGAAGGGTCCAGATCCGGCCTGCATGCCTTATGTTGACACCCCTGGGTTAGAATGTCAGAACAGGATCTGGGAGACCTAGGTTCAAGTCCCCACAATGCCACAGAAACTCACTGGGTGACCTGGGGTAAGTCACACACTCTCAGCCTATTCTACCTCATAGGGTTGTTGTGAGAATATAATGGAGGAGAGGAGAACAATGTAAGCTGATTGGAGTACTCATTGGGGAGAAAAGTGGGGTATATATGTCAATAAATTGAAAACATAAGTCCGGAGTGCTTGGCCCATGGCCCTCTTAGAATCATAGAATCATAGAGTTCGAAGGGTCCACCAGGGTCATTTAGTCCAACCCCCTGCACAATGCAGGAAATTCCAAACTACCTCTCCCCCGCCACACCCCCAGTGACCCATACTCCATGCCCAGAAGATGGGCATGAATGAGGTGGTATATCTGACGGGGTTTGGCTTGCCTGCACAAGCTCCTGCCACGAGGAAAGTGAGAACGTTCCAGGTGCCAGGCAGCCGTTCGTAGATTTTGGTGACCACAGACTCAGGTGACTGGCTGCCCTTCTGGAATTGGTCACCTGGACACAGCCGGGAGGGAGCCCAGCTGCTTCCTGTGGATTAGTTACCCCAGATTTAATCGCAGTCTTGGGTCTTCAAAGATGCCTTCGTTTCATGGGCATTTCAAAAACAACCACACACGGTGGACTTTGTGCCTCTCCTTCCTCCCCCCTCCCCCCTCCCAGCTCCTTGGACCAGCAGTTGGCAGGTGGAGCAGAGTTCTGCATCATTTCCTGACCGCAGCTCTGCAGGGAACCTCCCCCCAGGAGGGTACCTCTGTGTGTCGTCCCCTCCCCACCAATCTCTCCCTTCCCTCCCACCCCAGATCAAAGACGTTGGCTGTCCTGGCACTTCTGGGCTGTACTTCTGCCATATCTGTTTCCTCCGGCACCCAGAGATCCTCTCTGCGCAGGGGCTCCAGGTGAGAAAACTGATCCACAAAGCTGCCTTTGTCCAGGGCTGGGATTGCAGAGCCGGCTGGCATGCCTCCCTCCGCTCCCTCTCCTGGCATCTGGGCTCATGGGACACCGGGCGGCCCTTCCCGAGTTCGCCTTGGCCCAGGCACAGGAAGCTTTGCTTGGGCAAAGGCAGGTGGGCATCTCCTGGCACAGGTGGTACTGAGCCCCGGGAAAGGTCACCTGGCTGCACAGATCTGGTTAATCAGTGACTTCAGAGGCGGGGGGTGGGCGCACAGGTGGCCTAGGGAGGCCTGGAGCCAGTTCTGGGCTCCGTGGCCACATGCAACCGGTGGTAGAAAAAAGGCAGAGGGGCAGAGGCTGAGTAGCCCCCTACTTCATGCCTCAGCTTTACTACAAGGTACTCACCAGGCTTTCTCCCTTCTTACTTAGGGCTACCAACCTCCAGGTGGGGCCTGAAGATCTTCCAGAATTACAATTCATCTCTTACAATCATAGAATTATAAAATCATAGAAATACCTTGGTGTGCTGATCTAACCTGAAACTTACAGACCTGACATGGAATAATAGAATCATTGAGTTGGAAGGGGCCATAGAGGCCATCTAGTCCAACTCCTTGCTTAATGCAGGATCAGCCTAGAGCATCCCTGACAAGTGTTTGTCCAGCCTCTGCTTAAACTGCCAGTGAGGTCACCACCTCCCTAGGCAGAACATTCCACTGTTGAACTACTCCTTCCGTAAACAATTTGTTCCTAATATCCAGCCGGTACCTTTCCACCTGCAATTTAAACCCATGATTGCGAGTCCTATCCTCTGCTGCCAACAGGAACAGCTCCCTGCCCTCCTCTGACAGCCCTTCAAATGCTTAAAGAGAGCGATCCTGTGCCCCCTCAACCTCCTCTCCTCCAGACAAAACATTCCCAGGGCCCTCAGCCTTTCCTCGGTCTCCAGCTTCCTGATCATCCTTGTCACTCTCCTCTGCACCCGCTCCACTCTGTCCACATTAGGGGTGTACACCATTTTGGGGGGTATTTTTTGGCATTAAGTTTATTAAACCAGAAAATGCTTGAAAAATCTGGAAAACTGGATTTCCCCCCTGAAATTTTTCAGGTTCAATAAACCGAAAGCCAAAAATTACTGAAAAAAATTCAGCAAGGAAAACCCAGGCGCCCCCATCCACCTTCCCGTGCTTAACGAAGCCCCCACTAGCCTTCCCCAGTCCAAGGCTGACAGCACGGATCTAAAGGAATTCCACGCTGTCCCAATTCGTGGAGGTCCTGGGAATCAGGGCAGTGTAGAATTGCTTTAGATCTGTGCTGCTGTGGGCTTTTGCCAGCTCCGGAGAAGGCCCACGGCACAGATCTAAAGGGGAATAGCCGAACCTGAAAAACTCGAATACCTATTCTGGTTATTCGGGAAGGGGCTATCCAGTTTTGCCGGGATTCCTCTTTTGCCATATTTGGCCGCAATTAAACCTGAAAAAAGCCGAAAAGGATCCCCTACCATCTCCACAGAGATCAGTTCCCCTGCAGAAAATGGCTGCTTTGGAGGCTGGACTCTGACTTTTTACTGTGCTGATCTCCCTTCCTTCCTCAAACCTCACCCTCCCTAGAACCCACTGTCAAAATCTCCAGGAATTTCCCAACCTGGAGTTGGCAACCCTATTTCTTATCTGAGCGATGTGCAGGCTGGTAGAGAGGGAAGGCTATGGCTCAGTGGGAGAGCCTCTGCTTGGCATGCAGAAGGTCCCAGGTTCAATCCCCGGCATCTCCAGTTAAAGGGACTAGGCAAGTAGGTGATGTGAAATACCTCCTCTGCCTGAGACCCTGGAGAGCCACTGCTGGTCTGAGTAGACAATACTGACTTTGATGGACCTAGGGTCTGGTTCAGTAGAAGGCAGCTTCATGTTTATTCATGTGTTTATGTGTTTAAGGCACTCTGTGCACTCTCAGAAGCACTCTCCTCCCTTACGATACTGGCTGGTCTGGCCTCAGGGCCATGGCCTCAAGAGTACTGGCTCAGTTGCACCCCTGCTTTCTGCCTGGGGGTCCATTTCTGGCCAACCTTGTCAGCCAGATGCCTTGGCAGAGCCCAGCATGCATCCATGCGCCATTGTGCTAAAACACATGTTGTGGAGAAGCAGTTTGTTTCTGGAGTTTGCCAAATCCATGCTCCCCTCCCCCACCCCAAAGGTGCCATGCGAAAGGCCTCTAGAAAACTCTTCCTTAAAAATATTTGCTTGGAGACTTTCCCGGGCGTGAAGTTCCGTGCAACGAGATCTCCTGTGTGTTGGCTGCCAAGGCAGATGGTCAACTCAGATTTCGGACGCGCGATGGCAGAGAGGCTGGGTCCTCTGCCAGAGGTTTGGAACTGGCTGAAAGTCCCAGCATCTCTGGAGCTGCTCTGACAAGCAACTGACGGGGACGCAGAGCAAGGGCTGCTACTCCAGCGCTGCATCACCACCAGGGTTGCCAGCTCCAGGTTGGGAAATTCCTGGAAATTTGGGGGTGGATCCTAGGGAGGATGGAGTTTGGAGAGGGTAGGAACCTCAGCAGGGTATAATGCCATGGAGTCCACCTTCCAAAGTGTCCATTTTCTCCAGGTGAACTGATCTCTGTCGCCTGGAGATTTGTTGTAATCCCAGGAGATCTCCAGTCACCACCTGGAAGTTGGCAACTCTAGTCACCATATGGTGCGCTGTGGAGGTCAGTGCTGGTTCCCAGGCCCCGCCCTTCAAGGACCACTAGGGTTGCCATCTCTGGTTGGGAAATACCTGCAGGTTTTGGGGGTGGAGACTGAGGAGGGCGGGGTTTGGGGTGGGGCTTCAATGCCATAGAGTCCACCTTCCAAAGTGACCATTTTCTCCATTGGAATGGATTGCTGTTGCCTGGAGATCAGCTGGAATAGCGGGAGTTCTCCAGCCACCACCTGGAGGTTACTGATAAAAGGTATGAAATCCAAAGGAAATAATACTCAGTACACAGCCACTGATAATAACAAATATTCTACTGTAATTATAACGACATCAATGTGTACAAGTTACCAACTTTTCACATTCAATTCACCTATCTTTGGTTATAAATTCAGTTCACGGTGATCCTGGAATCAGAAAACACTGTTGGTAATAAGTGGAGCGTTCCGGAGAGATGGTTTATATATGTTTTCAAGCAAAATTAGTCCTGTTGTAATAATAGAAGGATGCACACAGAGTTGCAATCAGCTGGTTGGTGCTGGCTAATCACGTAGCTGGAATCCCGCTTGCTGGATCGGCTAGTTAGCCTGAATCTCTCATCTGCTGTATCAGGTAGCGTGGACTATGAATTACTGGTGCTGTGCAATTTAATCTGACTGCAATATTGCAGTTCATAAAATGACTCCTACAGTCAGATTTAATGTGCAGTCAGATTAAATTGCATAGTCTGAGGAAGCAAGTCAATGTGAAACAAGGATATACCGGAATCTTGTTATATCTTCATGCAATATTATCGTCTGTGATGCACAGCACCAGTAATGAACTGATCTCTATCGGCTGGAGATCAGTTGTAATAGCAGGAGATCTCCAGCTAGTACCTGGAGGTTGGCGACACTACCCTGCCCCCTTCTGGGAGGAAGGGGAGAAATCTTTGGTGGGGAGCTCTGGATGCCTGACTCGGGCTCTCTTTAGGGTTGCCAACCTCCAGGTACTAGCAGGAGCTCTCCTGCTGTTACAACTGATCTCCAGCCAGTAGAGACCAATTCACCTGGAGAAAACGGCCGCTTTGGCAATTGGACTCTGTGGCACTGAAGTCCCTCCCCTGTCCAAACCCCGCCCTCCTCAGGCTCCAAAAACCTCCCACCGGTGGCAAAGAGGGACCTGGCACCCCTAGCTCTCTTGGGGGCCTGCCAAGCCAGGCGAGTGGTTTGATGGGAAGCCTTGAAAGGGAACAGGGGCAGTTGAAGTCCTGCCATTTTCAGGCAGCAGCTTGAAGCCTTGACAAACCCTGCCAAGGTGGCCGAGGCCGACAAAGCCTCCTCTCCTCAGACTCCATGGCCAGCGGCCTTCTTTTGCAGCCGTCTTGGCTGTCCTTCACCTAGACTGAAGGGGAAATTATCCTTGCCCAAACCCGAGTGACCCTTGAGAGATACTTGGAGACGCTGAGCCAGCCAAGAGGAAACCCTAAGTGCCAAACACGGGCTTAAATCTGGGCGAGGAACAGCGTGCCCTCTTTGCCGCGGGCAGCGAGTGGCTCCTCAGGAGAGTCTCGGGGTGACGGAGAGGAATTTCATTTCCCAGCCTCGTCCTTCCCCCACCCATCCGGCTGCCTTTCAGCGGAGAGAAAGGGCCGCGCAGGGGCCGGCTGCCTCGGTGGGACCATCCCAGGGCTTTGCTTCCATGAGATGTTTCCAAACATTGGCAGGTCCAGATGAAAAGGGCCTTTCTTGTTCCTGATGGGCTTGTTTTCCTGCTTGGGGGGGGGGAGGCTGAAGGGGACGGCTGGGGAGAGGATGAGCAGAGACTGGGTTGGGAACACTGTGGGGGTTTGTCTCGGCCTTCTTTTCTTTCCCCCTTGATTTACTGAGCTCCGTGGATGGGGCGATCGAGTGGATGCTTGCCGAGGGCCAGTGACGTCTGGTGGAGCATGAAAGGTGGCGGAGACTGGCTCTGGCTTCTGCACTCCTGTCATCCCTGCCAACCAGACCAGGATGTTTTGGAATGGCTCTTCCGCCACAGTCAGCATTCGGTACCCTGAAGGCAAGAAGGGAGATCAGTGACTAGGGTTGCCAGCCTCCAGGTGGGGCCTGGAGACTGCCCAGAATGCCAACTGATCTCCAGACGAAAGAGATCAGTTCCCCTGGAGGAAACGGCTGCTTCAGAGGGTGGACTTTGAACCTATGAACACATGAAGCTGCCTTCTACTGAATCAGACCCCCCTGGGTCCATCATAGTCAGTATTGTCTACTCAGACCAGCAGCGGCTCTCCAGGGTCTCAGGCAGAAAAGGGTCTTTCCCATCACCTACCTGCCTTGTCCTTTTAACTGGAGATGCCGGGGATTGAACCTGGGACCTTCTGCATGCCAAGCAAAGGCTCCACCGTGGAGCCACGGCCCCTCTGTGGCACTAAATCCTGCTGAGGTCCCTCTGCTCCCTAAATTCTATCTTCCCCAGGCTCCAACTCCCAAATCTCCAGGTATTTCCCAACCTGGAGTTGGCAACCATAAGCAGGGAGGCTGGTGCAGAGGGGTGACTTGGAAGGCCCTAGCCCAGGTGGGAGTAGAGCTGCCAACCTCCAGGTGATGGCTGGAGAGCTCCGGCTATTACAACTGATCTCTAGGTGAAAGAGATCAGTTCACCTGGAGAAAATGGCCACTTTGGAAGGTGGACTGTATGGCATTATACCCCATTGATGCCCCTCCCCTCCCTAAACGCCGCCTTGCATCAAAACCTCCAGGTATTTCCCAACTCGGAGCTAGGTACCCTAGGTTGGAGCCCTCTCAGGATTCCGGCAGGGGCAGCCTCCGTGCAGGGCTTGCTCCCTCGGGGACCTTCCTCCCAGTCCTTCAAAGGCCTCTCCTGAGCAGCTGCTCCCTGGCTCAGCTGCTTAGGACCTGGGTGGACACAGATGCTGAAGCACTCTTTTGGGGACTCCCCCCACAGCTGTTGCAGAGTAAGCATGAGAAGAGAAACTTCCTCCCAGGGGACTAGGGTTGCCAACCTACAGGTACTAGCTGGAGATCTCCTGCTATTCCACCCCCCAAATCTCGAGGTATTTCCCAATCCAGAGCTGGCAACCCTGCCTGGGAACCATGCAGGGCTTACCTTCCAGCCTCTTTGCCAGCTAGGGTTGCCAACCTCCAGGTACTAGCTGGAGATCTCCTGCTATTACAACTGATCTCCAGCCGACAGAGATCAGTTCACCTGGAGAAAATGGCCACTTTGGCAATTGGACTCTGTGGCATTGAAGCACCTCCCCTCCCCAAACCCCGCCCTCCTCAGGCTCCGCCCCAAAAACCTCCCACCGGTGGCAAAGAGGGACCTGGCAACCCTAGGCTGAAGGAAAAATGAGGGCGAGCGATGGGGCTTTCCCCAAGGCACCGGCTGCTCCTCTCCAACCGCACTGTCTGCACAGATTCTACCCAACTCTTCTGCGCGCCAGGCTGGACAGAGCTCCGTGCCCGTGGAGACACCCCCCCCCCCCCGCCGGTTCTTTGATGATACTTTGCTGCCTTTTGTTCCACAGGGTTACAGGCTGGGAGGTTTGAGAGAGCTTTCCTGGAGCCAGGGTGGTGGCCCTAGCCGCGAGAGGGCCCGTCTAGGACTTCTGGATTCCGGTCCAGGAGCACCTTAGAAGCCAAGGCTGATAGGGAGTCGACTTTTGAGAGTCAACATTCCCTTCATCAGGTACTCCGAAAACCTTACTGTTCTGTAAGGCACTGCTGGACTTGAGTGTCGCTCTTCTGCTGTAGACCAAGCACAGCTACCCTTTGAAACAGTCTAGGACTTAGAAGCACTGCGTTCAAATCCCCACTCAGCCACACAGCTCACTGGAGCCAGTCCCTCTCTCTCTCCGGTGCACGGATGCCCCTCCCCAGGCTCCTTGGAGGAAGGAGACCCCAAGACGAGACCCTCCATGATGACCAAAGGAGAAGTTTGTCCCTCCCCTAGGGTTGCCATGCCCCTCTTCTCCACCTAGAGGCCCCTGGTTGGCCCCTGTGTGAACAGACTGCTGGACTTGATGGGCCTGGGTGTGAGCTCCAGGCAGCTGGCCTTCAAGGGTCTGTTGCTCAGAAGTTTGTTATGGCTGCTTTCTCTCTGTTTGAGTGATAACTGTAATCTACCATGGGAACCAGGCTCGGCTTGGTAACCAACTGTGCCTTTGGTTTTCTGTATCTGTTCCAACCTGTCTGTATTCCCCCCCTTGGAGTCCTCGTACCTTCCCCTGTAAGTTCCTGCTACTCACCTTATGCTTCCCAAATAAACCAGCCTCTTAGAATACCCTGTCTGGACGTTTGGTGATTGGGATTCAACAGGTGAACTCAGACCTTACACTGGGTCTGATCCAGCAGGGCCTTTCTTATGTTCTTATGAGGTTGTTAATTCATAGGGTCGCCATGAGTCGGAAGCGACTTGATGGCACTTAACACACACACACAGGCACATTCAATAAATATGTGGAAAAAGAAGGGTCACTCGGCCACTTTCGCCCTTCTGTTTGTGATGTGTATTCATTTCTGCCATTTCTGCCCGGCTTCCCCACAAAATAGCTCCAGGCGGCCTGGAAGTAATGAACGGCGGAACAGGGGAGCCAGAGCGACCCAGCCCTGGGTTGCTTAACGCTGGCAATTAGCACAGCTGATCACAGCCCACTGATTGCCTAACGGGGTCACAAGTAGGGTTGCCAGGTCCCTCTTCGCAACCGGCGGGAGATTTTTGGGGTGGAGCCTGAAGAGGGTGGGGTTTGGGGAGGGGAGGGACTTCAATGCCATAGAGTTCAATTGCCAAAGCGGCTCCAAAAATATTGTGTGTTCGAGCTGGAACACTATGCTATAATTAGCCAACCTTCAATAAGCAAAATTTTTTTGCTTCAATACTAGTAAAGATATTAATAACATGGGTGAATAAAAAAGGAGAAAGGAGTTTGTGTACATTAATATTTAATTGCAATCATGACTTACATAAGAAACTGTTATTGTAAGCACAGGCTTAATATACATACAATTATAAACAGAAATAAATGACAACAATCATGGATAATCAAAGTAATAAATTTTCCAACTTGTCTCATCAGTCGGTGGGGACAAAACAACATAAACAAGGCAATGAAATTTCCCATCTTGTCACATCAGTCAGTGGGAATTAGGTCCCAATACAATAAATGCAACAGAAATTAGTACAGCAGACCCAATATGAAATAAATTGCTTGCAGGAGCAAGTGAATGTCTGAAGAACAATTGGGGTCCAAAAAGTCAAAGGAACAAAAAGGACGTGTAACCGGTCAGCACACGTTTCAGTGGCTTCATCAGCTCAATGTGTGGTAATTATTCTGGGGTATCGGCTCATTGTTCAGACTGAATGCTGTTGGCCGGTTTCAATTTTTCCAATGAAAGAGCAGAGACTCACGTGGAGAAAAAGGTTTTTAGGGCGAATTGCCTCTCTCTGGTAGAGTCAGCAAGGCGGATTGCCTCTTTCCAGTATTGTCTAGTTTCTACTGATTACGGCATAGGTTACTATTTATATTTAGCTGCCTGGCAGTTGGCAACCCTAGTCACAAGCATGTTTAAAAGAGGCTGCAAAGAAAAAGAGGCTGCGACAGGGCTGGGCTTGGGGGTGGGATCATAAAGCAGAGTCTGCCACTTTTCGGAATCCACTCAATAAAAGTTGAGATTCAGGGCAGGAGCTTGTGGGGCGAAAGGGGGTGCTCTGTGCTTAACCGTGGGAATGACCCCACCTCATTAGTGCAACTTTGCCCCAGCTGAATGGGGCAGCCAAGGGGGATCGGGGTGCTTTAAACACACGTGCTCTGCCCTTTTTGGCTTGCTGGGGGCTCGCTGGTCTCCCGAGCACCTGTGTTATAATGCGCGTTAGGAGGCAGTGGCTCCTTCCTCACACGAAGACCTCTGGCACCATCTGCTGGAGCGCGAGAGAGAAACAGGCTGCTGCCCGTCTGCCATTTACTTGGCATGTTTTGAGAGGGAGAGCCACCCAGGCCCACCCCCCGCCGACAAAAATTCCACCTGCCTCCCCCACACAACTAGCGTGGTGTAGTGGTTAAGAGCAGGGGACTCTAATCTGGGAGAACCAGGTTCAATTCCCCACTCCTCCACATGAGCAGCGGACACTAATCTGGTGAACTTGATTTGTTTCCCCATTCCTCCACATGGAGCCAGCTGGGTGACCTTGGGCGAGTCACAGCTCTCTTAGAGCTCTCTCAGCCTCACCGACCTCACAACGGGCCTGTTGTGGGGAGAGGAAGGGGATTGTAATCAGGTTTTAGACTACTTAAAAGGTAGAGAAAATTGGCATATAAAATCCAACAAATATCATACATAACAAAACAAATCGCTTGGCTTTCTGTTACTGCAATCAGGATAATAATTGCAATAGGATACAGTGTGAACCCCACCGCCACAAACAATCCAGGAGCCAGCGGAATCAGGAAGGCTCTATAGCCAGAACACTGAAGCGCACCAGGAGGCACCACTGAGCCTGGGAAGAAGCCCCACTGAATAAAGGGAGACGTTGGCCTCTCAAACAGGGACTGGCAGGGAGGCAGAAAAAAATTCCCACGCTCCATTTTCTTCATTTCATGCAGTAGTTTACAAACCTCTATTCCCTATATCAAGTATTCAGCTTGCACCATCTGTGCCACTTATTATTTATTTATATAGCCATGTGTCTAATTTTGTAAGTTTATATTTACATACACATGTATAAGTCTACCAATATAGGACACACTTCTTACATCTGATGAAGCAGGTGCCAGTTGAAGCTTAATGCCTACAGTAGCAAAATGAGGTGCATGCGTAGAAGGTGAGAGAAGAGAGGAATGGAGGTATACCAAGTTGTTTGAGGGGCTTGGAAACATCTCATGTTTTCCTTAACCTTTTTTTTTTGTACTTTGCATCCATGAAGAGCTTTCTTTAAAAAAAAATCATTGCTAAAAAAGGGCAGCAAATTAAGTCAGAGCATCTGTTTGTTTGTTCTGTTCTCATCTGCACCCCTAGTGGCTGCAAGTGCAGAACTGCACTAAAAGTGAAATAAATTGAAATGCACTCGCTGAAATGCAGGATGAGTCCAGCAGCTTCCCTGCGCCCTCAAGCTGACTACAGCCCAGGGAATTTTGTACACACACCCCTCCAGACCTCCTCTCTTGGCAGCCCTGCTGCACTGAACAAAAATCAGGGACACCTTTAAGATTTAATTATTAAGGTTAGTCCTTGAGACACAAAGACAGCAACATGTGATGATTTAAAAGGGTCAGTCTGATATTCTCTTTCTTCATCCAGTCCATCACAGGGGGAAATCAGACACTGCCTCAGAAGGTCTCGCCAGCATTGGTCCTGGTCCCTTGGTCTCCTGGTGACATCTGGCAGGTGCAGCTGTGTGACAGAACACCATTTGGGGAGGGGCCATGGCTCAGTGGTAGAGCATCTGCTTGGCATGCAGAAAGTCCTAGGTTCAATCCCCGGCATCTCCAGTTAAAGGGACCAGGCAAGTAGGTGATGTGAAAGACCCCAGCCTGAGACCCTGGAGAGCTGCTGCTGTCTGAGTAGTAGACACTACTGACTTTGATGGACCGAGGGTCTGACTCAGTATAAGGCAGCTTCATGTGTGGGGAAGAGGTTATGGCTCAGTGATAGAGCATCTGCTTGGCATGCAGATGGTTCCAGGTTCAACCCCCGGCCTCTCCAGTTAAAGGGACTAGGCAAGTAAGTGATGTGAAAGACCTCTCAGCCTGAGACCCTGGAGAGCTGCTGCCAGTCAGAGCAGACAATACTGACTTTGATGGACCAAGAGTCTGATTCAGTATAAGGCAGCTTCATGTGTACATGTGTTCATTGGCTGGATCCTGCAAATCTGTGACCAGGGATCCAGCCCATTATGTCCTGTGCTGTCCTGCCTCATCCCATTTCATTGGCTACCCTGTGTGAGAGGTGGGGAAGACCTGTGGACAGGTGGCAACAACACATACCTAGTTTAGCCCCACAAGGCAATTTTTACACTGGGGCCATTTTTGCATGGTCAATTTTGATGCTCGCTCAAAGCTCTTTTTTAAAATGCAACTTAAAAAATGCCTTTTCATGGTCCCAACACAAAAGGAGAAGTTCCATTCCCCCCACTCGCCTGCTCCTTTGTTCCTGTTTGTATAGCCATTAGCATGTGCATAGCTAATGCACCTCTGTTGTTTTGCATTGTTCCTTGAGGGAGATTCTTTGGGGCAAACACCAAAGGTCACGTTAAATGGGCTCTTTTGTAATACGAAGCAGGTATGTGCTGGCTTCGCAGTCACTTCTGGAATTATGGTTCAGCATGCAAATTTTAAAAAAATATGCGGGGCACTTCAGCCTGGAACGTGCTGCTAATTGCCATGCAAAAATGGCCAGAGAGTAAGGGAAATCACACTGGTAAAGTATCCATGCCTAGTTCTGCTTCAGGCCTGCCTGCATGACACACCCCAACACCTTTTGGTGGACGACTGTTCTAATCCCAAACTTCTGATTTGGCACCAACACAGCTACTCCTCTGCGGCTCCCTTTAACCCTTTCCTCTTTTCCTTTGTTCTCTCCCCCGCCCTCCCGCAGATGACTTCGGCTACAAAAGTTTACTACAGCCAGACGACGCAGACTGACAGCCGCCCCCTGATTGGTGCTGCCCTGCGCAAGAGGCGGGTGATGACGAAGGACGGGCGGAGCAATGTGAAGATGGAGCACATCGCTGACAAGCGGTTCCTCTACCTGAAGGACCTGTGGACCACCTTCATCGACATGCAGTGGCGCTACAAGCTGATCCTCTTCTCGGCTTCCTTTGCAGGGACCTGGTTCATCTTTGGCGTCATCTGGTACCTTGTGGCTGTGCTGCACGGAGACCTGTTGGAGTTCGATCCTCCCGCCAACCATACCCCGTGCGTCATGCAGGTCCACACGCTCACTGGGGCCTTCCTTTTCTCCCTGGAGTCCCAGACCACCATCGGCTACGGCTTCCGCTACATCAGCGAGGAGTGCCCGCTGGCCATCGTCTTGCTCATTAGCCAACTGGTCCTCACCACCATCATGGAGATCTTCATCACGGGCACTTTCTTGGCCAAGATTGCCCGGCCTAAGAAGAGGGCGGAAACCATCAAGTTTAGCCAGAATGCGGTGGTGGCTCAGCACAATGGCAAGACGTGTCTAATGATCCGGGTGGCCAACATGCGCAAAAGTCTGCTCATCGGCTGCCAGGTGACCGGCAAGCTCCTCCAGACCCACCTCACCAAAGAAGGGGAGAATGTCCAACTCAACCAGGTCAACGTGCACTTCCAGGTGGACACCTCCTCTGACAGCCCCTTCCTCATCCTGCCCCTCACCTTTTACCACATAGTGGACGAAAACAGCCCCTTCCGGGACATGGCCCTGCGCACGGGCGAAGGAGACTTTGAACTGGTGGTCATTCTCAGCGGCACCGTGGAGTCGACTAGCGCCACCTGCCAGGTGCGCACCTCCTACCTCCCTGAGGAGATCCTCTGGGGCTACGAATTCACCCCCGTCATTTCTCTCTCGGCCAGTGGGAAGTACGTCGCCGATTTCAGTCTCTTTGAGCAGGTGGTCAAAGTTGCACCCCCTTGCTGCCTCTATGAGACCGTACGATATGGAGACCCCGAAAAACTGAAGCTGGAGGAATCCTTTCGGGAGAAGGCCGAGAGGGGAAGCAGCCCGCTAAGTGTTCGGATCAGCAACGTTTGACAGCTCTGAGAACTTGCCAGGGCAACATTTCACTCAGATTTTTTTTTTTGACCTCTCCAGTTGCTTCTGGATTCCCTCCTTCCTTCCTTTAGGGCTCTCCCTGTTGTATTTCCTTCCATTTCAATCCAGTCCTCTCTAAGTGGGAATGGAGGGATCTTTTCTTCCCTTAGAACATTAATTTCCCTCCCAATGACACAGCCAGTAGCTCTCAGCCCACCGCAGCATAAAAACCTTTCGCCACTCATAGGAAGCGTTTGTTCCATCGTGTTCATGTTTCGATGTGTACAGTGGTGGAGCCATTGTCCACAGGTGACCCACCCCTGGCCCCCAGGGGTGAACCAGCAGGACTGTCTTTGCGGGGTGCAAATAATTCTACAGAATGCTATATTTTATAGACACTTCTTTTTCGCTTTGAAAACCCTTGCCGTAAAGAAGAGAGCGCAGCCCCAGTCTAGCCTGTAAAATGCTGACGGATACAGAATCCACTGGGATGCAGAGGACCCCAGTGCCCCCACCGCACTAAACCCCATGGACTGGGCGCTTCAGAAAAGGCGGGGAACCTCTCCCCAGCAGAGACATCTGTCCGGCAGTCTGCATCCAACAGCTCTTCCCTCCTCAAGACCTTTCTGAAGGAGACTCTTTTATCAAGAGGAACACATTTCTTTGTGTCTTCCGTTAAATATCCACTTCTTTTTTAAAAAATATTTTTTTTGCACAAGCCAGGGGTGGGCTGTGTGGATAGACACAACCAAACCCTGAGGACTGCAGAGGGACCTCTGGACTGGAGGCTGGACTAATCTCCTTACAGGGGGTTCTCTGTAAAACACAGCCCCCCTTCCCAGGATTCTGGGTTCACTGAGGGGGGGGGGAATCAAGACAGGCAGTTAAAAAAAAACAGTTTTGCAAGAATTACAGCGTCACCCGGGACCTAGAATGTAGTCCATTTCTCAAGTTCCGGGCACCAAGAGAGCCTGTTCCTGGTTCCTGAGTGAAGATCCAGGCTTTCTGTGACTGTTCTAGCTCTTTTGGAAAGAAAAGAGCTCCCCTTTCACAAATGAAGCACCGCCTGGAATGAAAGGCGAGCTCCCTGCAGGCGGTGGTGTGCCAGGATTTCTCGGAGAGAGTGAGCCGCCTAGCCAGCCGAGCCTGAAACGGATCCAGGCGGTGCTGCCACGGGCCTGCCCGGCTCCTGCACGACGGGCGACCCTCTGACCACGGAGTCACCACGGAACTGCTGTACTTGTTGCCAGTACTGTAAAATACCAACATCAAAAATGCTGAATCGAGAAGCGGAGCGAATGGGAAACACAGCCCTGTTACCCTTCCTGTGGGAGAATCCCCCCCCCCCCGTTTCCTCCTGGCTCTTCGCTCCCATCCCTTTGAGCACGGGGAAGATTTCAGGTGTGGTAGAAAGTGGGACGGCAGCATCTTCTGTGGCAGGCAGGAAGTGAGAAAAGTCACCGTGTGCCGTTCTGAAGGCAGACCGAGAGATGCCTGGGACGCACTCCGTGTGAAGGACTGACATTTTTGCGTCTTGGTAAAACTAACACATGCGCACTCTGGATTTGATTTTGGAAAAGTGTAGCCCAAATATCCGAGATAACATAGAAGAAACTGCCAGCAAGAGGAGAGAGGACTTTGAGGCACGGTCAATCACAGGGCACCGGCGACTGAAAATGCCGCCCCCAGGACTGGGTCCCAGGGCTGCCGGGGGGGCGGGGGGCGGGTGAGCGTCCCATGCTCTCCAGGTCCCTTGATGTGCATGTGGAACATGCTCAGCTCTGTGGCTGGCCATACGTCGTGATGAGAAACCGTCACTTGGAGTTGTCAGAGCCTCCCTGCTCGAGGGAAGGGACGTGATGTCTTGGGGGGAAGGAGGCCGATGATTTCTCCCTGGAGAGGCCTTCCTGACCGACGCCGTTTGGAGATGGGGGGGTCAGCAGCTGTGCCAAGACAGCTCTACCCAACTGCGCTGCTCATGGCTAAACAGACAGCATGGGGTGGGGGTGGGGGAGTCAGGGGGGTGGTGGGGGTGGGGGTGGGGGTGGGGAGGCTGGTTGGCTCTTTTGAGGAGTCAGGTTTTTGTGGGCCCTAGATGGTTCCTTACAGGAACGGAGTCTGGAATGATGTCGCATAAAGCAGGAAAGAGGGAGAGCGTTTGCTTCCTCTCCGTAGAAAAATATCGATTAAAATATATAAATCTATTTATATAAAGGGTATATATATATATATACAATATCTTTATTTGTAAAACAGAACAAAGGACTAATGGAATTACTTTGCACTTTCTTCTTTGTCAGAGAGAAATTTTGTTATGTGTTGAAAATATCTCCCCAAGCCAAAGGGCGGGTTAATCAGCAGTTATTTGGGTGGTCTTTCCTTTCCCCTCCTCTGGGAAATTCCCACCCCATGTTCAGAATCGCTTAACCAATATTTTTGCAACAGAAAAATCAAGTCTTAAGATTTGAATTCCAACTGGTAGAAGGCCAGTGCCTCGGTACTTAAACTAGTATTGCTCTCGTTGGGGGCCCCAACACCAGCCACCCCCCACGGCATGCGGAGATGGGGGGTGGGGGGTGAGCCCTGCTCACGTGGCGCTAGTGGCGTTGCAAGAGAAGCACAGGAGTTGTCCTATGGGGGCTCCCCCCACAATGTTAGAGAACGACCTGTATCGCTGTGTGTGTGTACCCATTGCCCATAGCCCACCGGTGAGAGTTATTTGTGGGTTGCCATGACAAGGTGCCACAATATAAAGGGGCCCGTCTGCCAAAATGTTAGGGAGCCATAGTCTTGTAGCTGACCCGAGTTCAAATTCTACATCAACGACCAAGGCTTGGTCAGATCACTCTGGGACACACTTCCTTATCTGGGGAAGCTGAACAGATTACATTTCACCCTAACCTCCATGGGTTGCCAACCTCCAGGTGGTGAGCTGAGAGAAAGTATAGTAAGGGCTCTATAAATGACATACAAACTCTTATTCTATAAGCCAGTGAATTTAGTGACAAAAGTGAAAAAATAGTTATTTTCATAAGTTTCCTTTATTAGATTGTATGTAATTTTTTCACTTTTGTCACTAAATTCACTGGCTTATAGAATAAGAGTTTGTATGTCATTTATAGAGCCCTTACTATACTTTCTCTCAGCTTGACTTTTATAGTAAACGTGCCTTTTTTGCTCCAGCCTAACCTCCAGGTGGTGGCTGGAGATCTCTTGCTACTACAACTGATCTCCAGCCAAGAGAGATCAGTTCCCCTGGAGAAAAGGGCCGCTTTGGCCATTGGACTCTATGGCGTTGAAGTCCCTCCCCTCCCCAAACCCTGCCCCCCTCAGGCTCCACCCCAAAACCCTCCTGCCAATGGCGAAGAGGGACCTGGCAACCCTATCCATGGCGTGGGGGCAGGAGGGATGCCATGCCTCTTTGCTCCCTAATTAAGTGAACGTCTTCAGACTAGGATTTTTTCTGAGAGGATGTTAGCTGCAAATGACGGCCCCCTGCCCTGGCAGTGACTGACGGACTTGTTAAGCACCACAAAATAAAAATTGACCCAGCAAAACCCAGAGACGACTGTTTGCAATGTTCAGGGGACTCCTGTTTTCAAGAAAAGCAGCTTGTTTCAACAGGGCCCTTAACATAAGATCCCCAACCAACCCCAAAGGGGAATGGGTGCCCAGTTAACAGGGAAGTTAAGCTCTCACCCCACGTAGGGCTCCCCACCCAACTGCGGTGTTTGGGGGCTCTCCGGCAGGCCCTGGTTCTGCGTCATGCCCCTGGGGAGCAGCCGGAGGGGCCCAGGGTTTGATAACAAAGTCAAGATGCGTATTCTTTAAAAAAAGAAATGTTTCTTTTGTGCCTGTAACGACGTACTGTACTTCAGAGAAATGAAGATTTTTATCCACTGAAGATGATTTTGCACTAAAAGTCCAATGTTATTTGGAAAGGGGGGGGGAGCTGTTTAAATCCTTCTGCTTAGAACAAAGTCACTAAATAAAAACAATTTCAGATTTTAAAATGTCTTTAAAATGTTGCTTTCCTTGATGCTATTGTAGTAAAAAAAGGAGCTTTTTTCACTAGCTTCATTACAGTAGCCAAGCCAAACTTCTCTTGAAGGGGTGTGAGAGAGAAATATCCTCAATATCCACAGGTGGGGGTGGGGAACACACATGAACACACATGCAGCTGCCTTATACTGAATCAGACCCTGGATCCATCAAAGTCAGTATTGTCTACTCAGAGCAGCAGCAGCTCTCCAGGGTCTCAGGCAGAGGTCTTTCGCGTCACCTACCTGCCTAGTCCCTTTAACTGGAAATGCTGCCGGGGATTGAACCTGGGACCTTCTGCATGCCAAGGAGATGTTCTACCACTGAGCCACAGCCCCTCCCCAAGATACATCTCATACACACACATACACAATGATCAAGTACTTAAAGGGCTGAAATATAGAGGAGGGTGCTGAGTTGTTTTCTGTTGCCCCAGAAGGTCGGACCAGAACCAACAGGTTGAAATTAAATCAAAAGAGTTTCCGCCTAGACATTAGGAAGAATTTTCTAACAGTCAGAGCGGTTCCTCAGTGGAACAGGCTTCCTTGGGAGGTGGTGAGCTCTCCTTCCCTGGAGGTTTTGAAGCAGAGGCTAGATGGCCATCTGTCAGCAAGGCTGATTCTATGACCTTAAGCAGATCATGACAGGGAGGGCACCTTGGCCATCTTCTGGGCATGGAGTAGGGATCACTGGGTGCGTGTGGGGAGTGAGGTGGTTGTAAATTCCCTGCATTGTGCAGGGGGTTGGACTAGATGGCCCTGGTGGTCCCTTCCAATTCTATGATTCTATTCCTTTAGTTCTCACAGCCTGCTTGACTCTTTACTGCCCCAGGAGGGGGGAGCACAGCACCAATTGCCCTTTTGGCCTGTCAGGTTCTTGAATGGTAGGGCCAACCATGTTCTGTCTCTCTCCTCGCACAGGGAGTGACTCCGGCCTGCCTTCCTTCTTTATTTCAGGAAGCGACCTGATCATATAGCACTCCTGTCCCAGGTGCGGGAAGAGCTTTGTAGAGAAATTGAACCTTTTGAAGCACAAGAGAATCCACACAGGAGAGAAGCTGCATGAATGCTTCCACTGTGGGAAGCAGTTTGCGGCCAGAGGGGCCCCAGTGATCCACGAGAGAATCCACACTGGGGAGAAGCCCACCGGATGCCTCCAGTGTAAAAAGCAGCTCATTGACAAAGGGACCCTCACCATACAACAGAGAATCCACACCATAAGAACATAAGAAAGGCCCTGCTGGATCAGACCAAGGCCCATCAAGTCCAGCAGTCTGTTCACACAGTGGCCAACCAGGGGCCTCTAGGAAGCCCACAAACAAGACCAGTGCAGCAGCACCATCCTGCCTATGTTCCACCGCACCCAAAATAATAGGCATGCGCCTCGGATACTAGAGAGAATAGGTATGCAGCATGACTAATATCCATTCTAACTAACAGCCATGAATACCCCTCTCCTCCATGAATATGTCCACTCCCCTCTTAAAGCCCTCCAAGCTGGCAGCCATCACCACATCCTGGGGCAGGGAGTTCCACAATTTAACAATGTGTTGTGTGAAAAAATACTTCCTTTTATCTGTTTTGAATCTCTCACCCTCCAGCTTTAGCAGATGACCCCGCGTTCTAGTATTATGGGAGAGGGAGAAAAACGTCTCCCTGTCCACTCTCTCCAAACCGTGCATAATTTTATAGACCTCTATCATGTCTCCCCTCAGCCGCCTTCTTTCCAAGCTAAACAGCCCTAAGCGTCTCAACCGCTCTCCATAGGACAGTTGCTCTAGGCCCCTAATCATTTTGGTTGCTCTTTTCTGCACCTTCTCAAGCTCTGTAATATCTTTTTTTAGGTGTGGTGACCAGAACTGTACACAGTATTCCAAGTGTGGTCTCACCATAGATTTGTTCAAGGGCAGTATGATATCATCAGTTTTATTCTCTATTCTTCGTCTAATTATAGCCAGCATGGAATTTGCCTTTTTTTTACAGCAGCCGCACACTGGGTTGACATCTTCATTGAGCTATCCACTACCACCCCAAGATCCCTTTCTTGGTCTGTCGCTGCCAGCACAGATCCCATCAGTGTATATGTGAAGTTGGGATTTTTTGCCCCAATATGCATCACTTTACACTTGCTCACATTGAATCTCATTTGCCATTTTAATGCCCATTCTTCCAGTATGCAGAGATCCTTCTGGAGCTCTTCACAGTCCGATTTTGTTTTAACCACCCTAAATAATGTGGTGTCATCTGCAAACTTGGCTACTTCACTGTTTAACCCCTGCTCCAGGTCATTGATGAACAGGTTGAAAAGCACCGGTCCCAACAAAGATCCCTGAGGCACCCCACTGCTCACATCCCGCCATTGGGAGAACTGACCATTGATTCCTACTCTCTGCTTCCTATTTTTCAGCCAGCTCTCAATCCATAAGAGGACTTGTCCTCTTATCCCGTGACTATGAAGTTTGCTTAGCAGTCTTTGGTGGGGGACTTTGTCAAAAGCTTTTTGGAAATCCAAATACACAATATCCACAGGCTCATTCCTGTCCAGATGCTTATTGACACTTTCAAAAAACTCTAATAGGTTAGTGAGACAGGACCTACCCTTACAGAAGCCATGTTGGGTTTTGCCCAGCAGACCTTGCCCTTCTATATGCTTGACAATTCTATCTTTAATAATACTTTCCACTAATTTACCCGGAACAGACATTAAGCTAACTGGCCTGTAATTTCCTGGGTCCCTCCTGGAACCTTTTTTTATAAATGGGTGTTACATTCGCCATTCTCCAGTCCTCTGGGACAGAGAGAAACCCTTTGAATGCCAGGAATGTGGGAAGAGATTTGCTCAGCCCTCAGGGCTGGCTCAGCATTGGGTAACGCACCACAGGGAAGGCAGCTGTCCCGGATATTTCCTAACGCTCATGCACTTTCTAGTGCCCCTGAGGTCCTTCCTAGTTTTGGGTAATTTGCTGATTTCACCATTTATTTTCTTTATTTATACCCTGCCTTTCTCTGCAGTGGAGAACCAAAGCAGCTTCCATCCTTCTCCTTTCCTTCCAGTTTATCCTCACAACACCCCTGGGAGGTAGGCTAGACTGAGCGTGTGTGACTGGCTCAAAACCACTCAGCAAGTTTCCAAGGCAAAGTGGGGATTCGAACCTGGGTCTCCCAGATACTAGTCTGGCCCTATATATTTAGGCAGTTCATGAGACGGAGGGCACCTTGGCCATCTTCTGGGCATGAAGTAGGGGGTCACTGGGTGTGTGTGGGGGAGGCAATTGTGAATTTCCTGCATTGTGCAGGGGGTTGGACTTGGTGACCCTGGTGGTCCCTTCCAACAATATGATTCTATGATTCTACTACTCCACACTGGCTAGCACACTGCCCAGATGTTTTTCACTCTTCTCTGGGTTATTTTGGAGACTCCCTGTTGCCAGTTCCCTGTTTGTGACAGGCCCTTCCTTCCTCCCTGTCAAACGTGCTGACTTCAGTGTTTATTCGGCTTTTTCCAGTGAACAGATTGCAGAAAAGGGATTCTTGCGAAGCTTTCACGTGAAATCAAAACTAGCCAGAGAGCGGAGAACCCACACAGGAGAAGAACCCTATGAGTGTTTCGAGTGTGACAGAAGCTTCACTGGCAAAGGCAACCTCGTGAAACATCACGGGAAAAACACGGGGAGAAGGAAATGCGGTTCTTGCCTGTCCTTGAACTCAGCGGCAAGAAGGACACACCTATGGTGTGTGTGAGCACCAGCTCAGCTGGTTCCGGTTTCACCATCCATTCAAAAAGGGTGGGGGCACAGCTGCTCTCCGTGACCTAGCCATTGACTGTCTTTCTCCACGCTGGGCTGGGGACGGTTCTTCACAAATGCATAATTATAGGATGGGGGAGACTTGTCTTAGCAGTAGTGTGTGCAAAAAGGATCTTGGGGTCTGAGTAGACCAAACACTGAACATGAGTCAGCAGTGTGATGCGGTAGTTAAAAAGGCAAATGCAGTCTTGGGCTGCATTAACAGAAGCATAGTGTCCACATCACGCAAAGTGCTGGTATCGCTTTACTCTACTCTGGTTAGACCTCACCTGGGGTATTGTGTTCAGTTTTGGGTGTCCAGGGGGGGGGCAACAAAGATGGTGAGCCTCAGTGGTCATCTTTGACAGCCACATCTGTTGGGTGAGGGACTAGAGCTCTTGGCATGCCTTCGCCAAGCCGCCGACTCGCCACCCTTGGAAGACTGGGCAGCTGCTGCATTAGGCAGAGGGTCTGAGGGCCAGAATGGAGCAGGCAACAAAGATGGTGAGGGGTCTGGAGACCAAATCATACGAGGAAAGGTTGAAGGAGCTGGGTATGTTTAGCCTGGAGAGGAGAAGACTGAGAGGGGACATGAGATAACCATGTTCAAGTACTTGAAGGTCTGTCATATAGAGGAGGGTGCTGAGTTGTTTTCTGTTTCCCAAGAAGGTCGGACCAGAACCAACGGGTGGAAATTAAATCAAAAGAGTTTCCGTCTAGACATTAGGAAGAATTTCCTAACGGTCAGAGCGGTTCCTCAGTGGAACAGGCTTCTTTGGGAGATGGTAAGCTCTCCTTCCCTGGAGGTTTGTAAGAAGAGGCTAGATGTCCATCTGTCAGCAATGCTGATTCTAGGACCTTAAGCAGCTGATGAGAGGTAGGGCATCTTGGCCATCTTCTGGGCATGGAGTAGGGGTTACTGGGTGTGTGTGGGAAGAGGTAGTTGTGAATTTCCTGCATTGTGCAGGCGGTTGGACTAGACCTGGTGGTCCCTTCCAACTCTATGAATTTTCCACTCAGAACTGCAAGGGGAGGGGAGCGGTTGCATTTGGGGATTGCGAAAATTGCTGGTTCCTTGGAAGAGCACAGTCACTCTGCTTCTGTAACATCAGCAGGGTGTGCCTACAACGGGATTTTTACCCTCTCATGTGTGACAGAATATAGCTGAGAGTGGAGATGGTGAAGGGCAGACATTTAGCAGGTGGGCCCCCATGAATGCATTGGGGGCAGCGCCGCATTATTCTTGAGCAACGCTATGCATGCGCCAATTTTTTTCAAAGGGTGGGCAGACAATCTTGGCAGCAGCATGACTGTGTTTGTGAGGGATGCAATCCATATCTGGATATGAAAGGGAAACATGGCTACTAATGGGAGAGGGAGAAAACTCTTTGGGAGAGGGAGAAAAGTCCTCTTTGTCAACTCTCCCCACCCTGCGCATAAGAACATAAAAAAGGACCTGCTAGATCAGAGCCAGGCCCATCAAGTCCAGCAGTCCGTTCACACAGTGGCCAACCAGGCACCTCTAGGAAGCTCCCAAACAAGGCGGCTGCAGCAGCATTTATCCTGCCTGTGTTCCTTTACAGCACCTAAGGTAACAGGTCTGCTCCTCGGATCCTGGAGAGAACAGGTATGCATCATGACTAGAATCCATTTTGACTAGTAGCCATGGATAGCCTTCTCCTCCATGAACGTGTCCACTCCCCTCCCAAAACCTTTCAACTTGGCAGCCATCACCACATCCTGGGGCAGGGAGTTCCACAATTTAATGTTATAAACTTCTATCATGTCCCCCCCCCCCCTTAGCTGTGTCTTTTGTAAATTGAGAAGTCGCCAACTCTCCAGTCTTCCCTCAGTCACAGGAGGGTGGGGGAGGGTGCAGACGGTGGTTTGCTGGGCTGAGCTGTTCTGCAACCACAGCCACACCTTCCTCGAAGTCGCTTGCCAAGGGAGAAAAGCCCCGTGGCGCACGCAGTCTGCACACAGTAATGAGCATTCCCATGGCGGGTGGGAGTGTGGAAAGGGGCAGGACCCTGAGCTCCCTTGGCACTCTCTGGGCACTGAGGCCTCTTATCCCACAAGTGGCACATGGCACAATGCACCACGGCCTGTGGGCTGGCAAAGAAGAAGAAGAAGAAGAAGAAGAAGAAGAAGAAGAAGAAGAAGAAGAAGAAGAGTTGGTTTTTATATGCCGACTTTCTCTACCACTTAAAGCAGAATCAAACTGGCTTACAATCGCCTTCCCTTCCCCTCCCGACAACAGACACCCTGCAAGGTAGGTGGGGCTGAGAGAGCTGTGACTTGCTTCGTGTGTGGGAGTGAGGAAACAAGTCCAGTTCACCAGATTAGCCTCCGCCGCTCATGTGGAGGAGTGGGGAATCAAACCCGGTTCTCCAGATCAGACTCCACCGCTCCAAACCACTGCTCTTAACCACTACACCACGCTTTGCAGGAGAGCTGGCAGCTGCTGCCACCAGCTAATCTCCAGCATTGTGGTCTGGTGCTGCAAAGTCCAAAAGCCTCTAGTGGGGTGGTGCCCCAGAGCTGGTCCCTCCAAAACAGTGCCCAGGCTTGCTATGCAAATGCTGGCTGGTGACATGTCCCTCCTCTGGGAGGTCAGCTGCCCTGGGCTCTGGGCTACAAGAGCCCAAGAAGGGGGAAGTTGGGTTCTCTCTGCACCTCCGCAGTGGCTGGTCACAGGCGGAGGAGAGACGGTAGCCCTTCTGAAGAGCTCGGGGCTCAGACAGCCACAGGAGTTCCTTCCACAGGGCCACCAGGATGGATGCCTTCTCTCGCTTCAGCCCTGTCCTCTTTGCCCTGGTTCTCCAAGCTGCACGTGAGTTCAGCATCTCTGACTTCGCTCTGCTCCTTCTCGGGTGAATGAATGGGGTGCCTGCATGCCCAGCGGGACGTTCTCCAGAGAGGCAAACCTCCTTCCCTCTGGCCAGAGGAGCCAGGCCTTGGCCACCTCCAGCCAACTGGCCCTGCCTCAGCTGGGGGGATTCTTGGATTTGACTTAGACTTCTAAAACGCCTGCCGGAGAAATTGCCTTCTGCTTGACTGCAGTTCGACGTGGCTGGGGCTGGCCCTCTTCACATGCTCAGAGACACATTCTTGGGACTATACAGCTGAGCTTTAGCCTTGGTTTGCTTCTCCCCCTTCTACTCGAGCCCCTCTTCTAGCTACGTCCAGCATTTTGGGTGGTAGACATTTCCTTCCCTGGGGGTGAGAGTGACCGGTGGTGGTGTGTGTTTGTGAATGGGTTTTGCTCATGCTCAGCTAGTGTCCAGCATGAGAGCCAGCATGGTGTAGTGGTTAAGAGCGGTGGTTTGGAGTGGTGGACTCAGTTCTGGAGAACTGGGTTTGATTCCCCTCCCCTCCACATGAGCGGCAGATTTGGAGAACCAAGTTTGATTCCCCACTCCTCCACATGAATAAAGCTGGGTGAACTTGGGCTAGTCACAGCTCTCTCTCTCTGAACTCTCTCAGCCCCACCTACCTCACAGGGTGTCTGTTGTGGGGAGGGGGAGGGAAGGGGATTGTAAACCAGTTTGATTCTTCCTTAAGTGGTAGAGAAAGTCAGCATATAAAAAACAACTCTTCTTCTTCTTCTGATGTAGATTAAAAAAAAAGTGATATTGCACTTCCCTTTTGGCAGGAATGCTTCTGAAGCTATTTGGCTGAGCAGTGTGGGACAGGGGGAGGCAGGAGATGCCCAGATGCTCTGGGAGCCACACAACTTGTGGTTCTATGAGGAAATTTATGTCAGCAATGCTGATTCTATGACTTCAGGAAGATGATGAGAGGGAGGGCATCTTGGCCATCTTCTGGGCATGGAGTAAGGGTCACTGGGGTGTGAGGGGGGGAGGTAGTTGTGAATTTCCTGCATTGTGCAGGGGGTTGGACTAGATGACCCTGGTGGTCCCTTCCAACTCTATGATTCTATGAAAAGGGTTGTCATCTTGGCTGGGCGGTCTGAAGCCCTGGAAGAGGCCCTGGGAAGCAGGGAGCCCACCCACCCCACCCCATCCCGGCTGAAGGGAGGGTACAGACCGTTGAGCAGAAACAAATGGTGGAAATGAAAGTGAAGGGCTGCTGGGAAGAGAGCGAAATGGGAGGGAAAGCAAAGAGGCCCGCAAAAGCAACCAAGATGGACTTCTGATTTTATTAGATTTGTACCCTGCCCTTTTCCAAATGCAGTCAGACAAATGCAGCTAGTTCCACTGTGTGTGTGTATTTCTACTTGCTCTTTATTGACATAGGAGGGTGTCTGTGCTTCTGTTCCACCCCCACTCCCACCTGAAGTTCATAGAATCATAGAGTTGGAAGGGACCACCAGGGTCATCTAGTCCAACCACCTGCACAATGCAAGAAATTCACAACTACCTCCCACCCACACACACCCAGTGACCCCCTACTTCATGCCCAGAAGATGGCCAGGCAAGAGGAAGAGGCATGCTTCCTCTTGCCAAGAGGGCAAAGCCCGGGTTTGTGCCTCTGTTCCTCCCTGGTCCTTGTAGCCCTGCCTGTCTAGCAGAGCTTCGGGCTCATACTTTGCCTCGTTCCTGTGCTGAGGCTGGGCTTACTTGTAGCATCCGTGTTTATATAGAATCAGAATGTCCACCCAAAGTCAGGGATGCAGTGCAATGGGGGAAAGTTAAAACACTGTACAGGTATCACCAATTGGGACAATATTTTTTGCCAAGAACATTGACTAACTGGTCTGGTTGGAGTCCTCCTCTGTCAGGTACATATCTGCTGAATCTAGTGTTGCCAGGTCCCTCTTCACAACTGGCAGGAGGTTTTTTGGGGCAGAGCCTGAGGAGGGCGGGGTTTGGGGAGGGACTTCAATGCCATAGAGTCCAATGGCCAAAGCGGCCATTTTCTCCAGGTGAACTGATCTCTGTTGGCTGGAGATCAGTTGTAATAGCAGGAGATCTCCTGCCACCACCAGAAGGTTGAGACAAAAAGAACAGCACGCAGGCTCTGTATCTCTAGACACCTATTTAATGTGAATACATATACTAAAGGAAACTTATAGAAAGGATACTTATAAAAGCTACTGCACTCTACCTTAACTCTAAGTGTGGATACTAACCTTAAACCTAACTAAACATCTCTAGCAAACTACAATCTCTAACTCCATATACTGAAGGTTGGCCAACCCTAAACTGAATCACTTAATCTCCCCTTACTTCACCTAAAAAGTACCAGGCAGCAAGATACTGTACTAACATGGGTGTCAGATCAGCAGGTCTTCATTCATCCCAAATGTTGGAAATAATTATTCCTGAAAGTGGATTGTATTTATGAAAGGTTTCTGTTCAGGTTGGATCTTGATTATTTATGTATTTTAATTTATTTAAAACATTTCTTAGCTGCCTTTCTTCCTTGCAGAACTTAAGGTGGCTTACAATATAAATAAAATACGTAAAATAAAGTACATAAAAATAAGTAAAACCAAAATTTTTAAAAATCACAATTTAGGACTGGTTTAATCAAATGCAGTCCTAAATAAAAGAGTCTTCGGGGGGGGGGGGGGAAGTGCCAAAAAGGCACGTGGGGGAACAAAAGAGCCTGATACCACTACCACTACACTGTTGTGCCCATCATGGGATGGCCCTTGTGGCATTTTTAAATGGTCCATTTTAGGCTTTCCAGGAGCGGTGGCGTCCCGCTGCTGTATACAAGGACCCCGTTGCTTCTTGTCTGGCCCTCAGGCAGTGCCTTCTGTGGCACTGCCAGGGCCGGAGGGGGCCCCTCTTGGGTGTGGCCTTTTCCCACTGGCATCCTGGAAGACCCATTGAAGCTGGTCACAGGAGGTAGAGGAAGAGGTTCCCTAAGTCCTGGCGCCTATGAGCATTTGTGTGTGCGCAGTAAGGGTGGCGATTCTCAGGTCTGCATCGGTTATTTTGTTATGCTTAGAGTAAGAAAAAGAGCAAGGACGTGGTCAGCCCATTGCGGGGACGAGTCACTGAAATTGTAACGGGGGTGAAGAGAGGGCAGAACTCAGAAAAAGTAGAAATTCCTACTTTTCAGTCTCCTCTTGCGAGGGAAATGGTGCTCAACATAGCAAAAAACAGAACACATTATGAGGGAAGAAAGTTGCAGCTTTGGATCGGCATTGGGGTAGTGCACAAACACCTGGTTTCTTTAAAGGAAACTAAGTCCTCAGGGCCAGATGAATTGCATCCAAGGGTACTTAAAGAACTTGCAGATGTAATTTCCGAGCCTCTGTCCATTATTTTTGAGAATTCTTGGAGAACAGGTGAGGTGCCAAAAGACTGGAGGCGGGCAAATGTTGTCCCCATCTTCAAGAAGGGGAAAAAGGAGGATCCAGGTAACTACTGATGCATCACCTTGACTTCTATACTGGGAAAAGTTTTCGAACAAATCATCAAACAGTCAGTCCTGGAGCATTTAGAAATGATGGCTGTAATTACTAAGAGCCAGCACTGGTTTTTCCGGAACAAGTCTTGTTAGACTAACCTTATCTCCTTTTTTTGAGAAATGCTATAGACATAGTTTATCTTGATTTCAGTATGGCTTTTGATAAGGTTCCACATAATATTCTTGTTGACAATATTCTTGTGATTTGGATCCTATTACTGTTTGTTGGATCTGCAACTGGTTGACAGATCGTACCCAAAGAGTGCTTGTTAATGGTTCCTCATCCTCTTGGAGAGGAGTGACTAGTGGAGTTCCTCAGGAATCTGTGCTGGGCCCTGTGTTGTTCAACATCTTTATAAATGATTTGGATGAAGGAATAGAGGGGATGCTTATTAATTTTGCAGATGATACTAAACTGGGAGGGGTGGCAAATGTGGTAGAAGACAGAGTCAGGATGCAGGATGATCTTGACAGGCTGGAGAAGTGGGCTAAAACTAATAAAATGAATTTCAAAGTAGATAAATGTAAAGTTCTGCATTTAGGTAGGAAAAATCAAGTGCATAATTATAGGGCGGGGGAGACTTGTCTTGACAGTAGTATGTGCAAAAAGGTATCTAGGGGTCTTAGTAGAGCAAACACTGAACATGAGTCAGCAGTGTGATGCGGTAGCTAAAAAGCCAAATGCGATCTTGGGCAGTATCCACAGAAGTATAGTGTCCAGATCACACGAAGTGATGGTATTTTTGGTTCTTGTAGGTTATCCGGGCTGTGTGACCACGGTCTTGGTATTTTCTTTCCTGACGTTTCACCAGCAGCTGTGGCAGGCATCTTCAGAGGAGTAACACTGAAGGACAGTGTCTCTCAGTGTCAAGTGTACAGGAAGAGTAATATATAGTCAGAAAGGGGTTGGGTTTGAGCTACAGTCCACAATAGCCATGCAGATTAGCTTTGGATTTCACACATTAACATATCTCTTCAGGATACAATGGTTCCATATTAACATACCACACCCTCATTAGCACATTATCTTGATACTTACAGGACAATGATTAGCACATTACCTTTGATACTTTTTGCAGGACAATGATTCAGCTCAAACCCAACCCCTTTCTGACTATATTACTCTTCCGACACACTTGACACTGAGAGACACTGTCCTTCAGTGTTACTCCTCTGAAGATGCCGGCCACAGCTGCTGGCGAAACGTCAGGAAAGAAAATACCAAGACCACGGTCACACAGCCCGGATAACCTACAAGAACCAATGAACTCTGACCGTGAAAGCCTTCGACAATATTTTGATGGTATTTTTGTTTATTTATTCAATTTATTTGTACCCCACCTTTCTCCCTAATGGCGACTCAAAGCAGCTACATCCTCCTCCTCTCCTCCAATTTATCCTCACAACAACCCTATGAGGTAGGTTTGGCTGACAGTGTGTGACTGGCCGATGTGTAATAGTTTTAAAAAACCACTGCCTGCAAGCTTGCCTGGAGGGCCTGTGAGCTCCTCCCCCCCCCATTCCCCAGGGACCCTCCTTACGTTGTCTTTTGCTTCGTGCCCTCAGGAACGGGCTCTGTGGAAGGGGCCGCCCGCCAGGACCTCATCCGCCAAGTGGGAGAGACGGCCACTTTCCCGCTGGAGGTTCCGGAGGCGTTCAACATCTCCAATCTCATTTGGAGATCTTCCTCAAGGGGTCCTATGCAAGCGGTGGCATCATGGGCGCCAGAGAGTACCATAAATGTTCTGGGTACAAATTATGTCAGAAGAGTAACCTTCCTTGAAGAGAGCTGGACCTTAGAAATCCACAATCTGAGCAAAGCGGACGGGGGCTACTATGTAGTGGTAGAGCCCCAGGACGATTCTGATATTACACTACAGGAATACCTCCTGGTTGTATTCGGTAAGTTCTGACAACAACGAGCCTGGCTTCCTGGGAGTCATAAACTCTTATCTTGGATCCTGAACCCCTACAAGCTGCTTCACACATTACAGTTCCAGCTGATTCCCCAGGTTTCATTCACTCCATTTTAACAGGGAATCCAGAAGGTGTTGTTGCATTCCACTGTTTTCCCTGTTGCCCTCCTGTCTTTTTCTTCAGCATAAAAGGCCATTACAAACCTACACTTTCCAATGTGGCCAGCTAAAACACTCCGGAGATTTCTCAGGGCTTCTGCTTTTCTATGTTTTCCTCTTCTGCTTCCAGCTTGTTTAGTTTCCTTTTCTCCTGCATGAACACACATGAAGCTGCCTTCTGCTGAATCAGCCCCTGCTGGGTCCCTCTAGGTCAGCCTTGTCTACTCAGACTGGAGGTGGCTCTCCAGGGACTCGGGCAGAGAAAGGTCGTCTTTCCCATCACCAACTGCCTGGGCCTTTTAACTGGAGATGTTGGGCATGGGACCTGGGATATTCTGCATGCCAAGCAGTTGTTCTCCCACTGAGCCACAACCCATCACCAAAACCTGAATCTGTCTTCTTCTGAATCAGATCCTTGGCCCATCGAGGTAAGTATTGTCTAGTGGCAGCGGCTCTCGGCAGGGGAGGGGGGGTGTTCAGGCAGAGGTTTTTCACATCACCTCTGTTACCCGAATTGCTCTTTGAATGGGGAAATTAGCTTGAGCAATCGGTAACTATGTATTTATATAGCGAGATCACAGCCAACTATACCAGAGCCCATATTCTGTGACCTTGGAATAAAGACAGAGGCAAAAGGATTCCAAATTAATAGTGTTTTATGTATTCAAGCATTCAAATGGTGCATCACCAACATACAGAGAATCTAGGAATAAAAAGGTAGTAGGAAGAGACTTTTGCCAGGTGGGAGGAATATTTTGCCAGGTGGGAGGAATACGATACCTTTCCAGTAGTCCAGAGTTCAATAGGATCAAAAATGAATAAAAGGGGGGGCCAGGGAGGTCTGGGATAAAAAGAGGGCAGGGGTTGTCCCCTGCATGCTCCAGCATGGCTGCCCACTCCGGCAGAGAGTGGCAGTCTGTATGAAATGGCCAGTCCTAAGGTAGGGATAGTATGGACTTTCAGGATTCAGTTATACTCTTTCAGGGGGTGGGGGCTGTCTGGATCATCCAGGTGGTAAAACAAAAGGTGGCAGAGCCCTTAATGGCCAGCTTCCTGGGTGGGGAGGTTGGAATTTGGAAATCTATTCTAATGCCAGTGACTTGTGCAACCAGGAAGAAACCAGGAGATTCTCGCTGATGTGCTTAATGAGCGTAAACAATAGGTGCGATCTTTGCTAATGTCCAGGGATTGTTACCTCAATCTCTCTGAATGGCTTTTGCTTAACCAGTCCGATGTTGCAAGGGGAGGGGTGTTGGTGCAGGTTACATGCCTGGACGTATTCCCTGCAATATGGCTTTCACTGGAGCAGGATACAAAGGAACATGGATGCCCTCTGGTTCGCTAGAGGGACTGCCTTGGCTGCTGCTCTTTGACTGCCGGTTTTGCGGGATGAAGAGGAGTCCTTTCCGCGGTGGCACAGGCTTGCCGCTTGGTCTGGAAAGGCTGCTGTATGCATCTGCCGGGGTTGCCATGACTAGTCCAGGAGATTGGCAACCCGTATGCTTACACCTCCTACCTGGCCCATTTTAACTGGAGGTGTCAGGGATTGAACCTCGGGCCTTCTGCATGCAAAGGAGAGGCTCTTCCACTGACCCACAGCTCCTCCCCCACACAGTCAAAATCTGATGGGAAAGGGCATGCCTGGGGGTCTGCCATCACCTGCTTCTGCAGAGCCTTCCTTGGTGGTCTCTCTTCCAAGCGCCGACCCTGCGTAGCTTCCCAGATCTAACAAGATTGGGCTCCCCCATGCTGCTTTCTCCCAACTGACAATGAGCCGCCCATTTACTGTCCCAGCTTAGGCGGGGGGGGGGGGTCCCACAACCTTTCTGATCCTTCAGGCACCATTACAATTCTCACACAGGGTTTGTGGGCACAGCGAAAGAAAGGAAGGAAGGAAGGAAGGAAGGAAGGAAGGAAGGAAGGAAGGAAGGAAGGAAGGAAGGAAGGAAGGAAGGAAGGAAGGAAGGAAGGAATTAGCCACACAGTGAAGACCTGGGTGCTGGAGAGGCAGCTGCTGCCAAAGCAATGTTTTTCAAAATCTCCAGTCAAACCTCCAGCAGCCAGTCAGAAGCCTTGTTGTCAGGCAAAAGCTGCACCTGGGCCCCGGCCACTTTCTAAAAACACTTGGTGGGTGCCAGGAAAGGTGTTGGTGGGCGCCGGGGTTGCCAGGTTCTTCTTCGCCACCGGCTGGAGGTTTTGGGGACGGAGTATGAAAGTGTGTGCATGGGGGGGGGGTGACATCTCCATGAGTAGGGTTGTCAGCTCCGGGTTGGGAAATACTTGAAGATTTTTGGGGCGGAGCCTGAGGAGGGTGGGGTTTGGGGAGGGGAGGGACTTCAATGCCATAGAGTCCAGTTGCCAAAGCAGCCATTTCCTCCAGGGGAACTGATCTCTATCAGCTGGAGATCAGTTGTAATAGCAGATCTCCAGCTAGTACCTGGAGGATGGCAACCCTAGAGCCAGTTGAGGCAGCAGCCACCCTCCTCCCTCACTCTCGATCTGGGCTGGCAAGGCATGTCCTGGCCTGACCAAGTGGCATTTATGTCATATCCGGCCCTTGTAACAATGGAGTTTGACACCCCTGGTCTAGGCTCTCATTCTGTGTCAACGACAGGGAAAATGGAGTCTGCTTGGCTCTCAGCCCAGGGGGATTCTTTTCTGGTGTGGATTGCAACAGTTAAACCTCGCTTTTCCAAGAGCAATAATAAATCCCAGCACCACATGCAATACAAAGGCATGCATATCCCAAGGGAATCCAATAACATGGAACGCTGCCACTCCCAGAATGGTTTTCACCAGACGCAGAAGACAAGGTTTGAAGAGGACCCAAGAAGACAAAAGAAGCCGTCAAGCCGAGCAAAGCCACTGGTGATGGTGGGGTGGGGGCTTGGGAGGGAGGTGAGGGCGGTGGTCCTGGGGAACCCCCACAGGCCCAGACGTCTCCTGATCTTTCCCCTTCTGCGTCTTCTCTGTCCCCCACCCCACACAGACATCACCGTCAAAGAAAGCAGTTCAGCAAACGGGAGCTGCAGCCTCAGCTTGCGGTGCGAGGCGGGCTCGGGGGCCTGGACCCAGGTGAAGTACAGCTGGAGTCCCAGGGGTCCAGAAGACCAGGGCTCGACCCTCAACCTCACCCTGCATCCTGACGATAAGAAGACACAATACACTTGTACGGCAACAGCTCTTGGCACTCAGCACTCTGTCTCCATTACTCCCTACAAGCACTGCCCTGCATCCTCCAGAGCTGCAGGTAAGGACCCCCAGGGAACGAGGGGCAGGCCGGGTCCCACGTGCTGACATCCATCCCCACACCGCTGCTGCTCTGCAGGCTGGGGCTCCCGTGAGCCTCTGCTAAGGTGCTTGGGGTGGCCTTCTCCTCCCCCTCAGCACCCCGGAAGGTATTTTCACGACTGTGCTGGGGAGCAGATCCTGCAGCAGTTGGTCCGCGAATCAGCCCCGATGCCCACTTGCATAACCAATGCCTGCCACAGTTACCCATGCTCAATAGTTTATGTAAGAAGTGCAAGAGCATTGGGCACTTTGAGGTTAGAGTCATGGGGGGGGGGGGAAACACTGAGGTCCCAGCACCCTCCTCAGGTGCCGAAGGGAGTCAGCCTCTGTGGTTGATAGACTCTGGACTCTGGGCCCCACCCCGACTGAGGTGTCGAGTGGGTCTTGGCACTGTGTGTCATGGAGAGATGCTCAGAACCCCTGGTGAAAAAGGCATCTTTGTGGCTTTGTTTGCCATTATCCTTGCTTCCTGTTTGTAGAAGAGCACAAATCTGACAAGGTGCTCCGCTCTGACCCCGCAGCTGGGTCAGAGTGTTGCAAAGCCTGAACATAACAGAACACGGGAGCAGCTGTGCTGGATCAGACTAGTGGTCCTTCTGGCCCAGCGTCCTGTCTCACAAAGCAGCCAACCCTTTGCCCTAGAAGGTCAAACAAGCAGGGCAGAGAATCAAAGAATCATAGAGTTGGAAGGGACCACCAGGGTCACCTAGTCCAACCCCCTGCACAATGCAGGAATTTCACAACTACCTCCGCCCACACCCCCAGTGACCCCTACTCCATACCCAGAAGATGGCCAAGATGCCCTCCCATGTATCTCATGATACAGAGGCCTTCTCCTGATGCTGCCTCCCGGCCCTGGGATTCAGAGCATGGCTGCCTCTGTATAGGATCAGAAAGTTGGAAGGGACCACCAGGGTCATCTAGTCCAACCCCCTGCACGATGCAGGAAATTCACAACTACCTCCCCCCCACACTCCATGCCCAGAAGATGCCCCCCCCCAAAAAAAAAATTTCCTGCAGGATCCTCAGTCAATCTGGCCTGGAAGAAGATTGCTTCCTGACCCCAAAGTGGCAATCAATTGGCATTTCGCTGGGCATGTAAGAAGGGGCCACAAGAGCCAAAGACTGACACAACCCTTCCTGCCCTCCCTCTCATGCTCTGATGAAGTTCCCAGAATCAGCCTTGCTGACAGATGGAGGCTCCTTTCAGACCCCACGGCTAGTAGCCATTGATGGAATCTCTCTCCATGACTCGGTCTGTTTAGGCTCAGAGAGAATTGGTGGACAGATGGGGGGGGGTGTCATGGTCCACTGGAACTCTTTTAGAACACCTGCTAAAAGCCCTCCTGCCAGGCCCCAGGCCCATCAGAGACCCAGTGCCAGCCGCGCCACCCGCTGTTCAACTTGCCCCTGCCCCTGCCCGGCTTTGCAGTTAGGAGATGGATGGCCGAGGTCCGCTCCCTCCACACTCCGGCAGTCCCAGGAGGAAGGTGTTTGGGGGCTTATGTCCCCTCATCTTTCCAAACGCAACGAACATCCGGCTGCCCTCATGGGACTGGCAACATTTATTATTCATTCATTATTATTTATTTAACAACCTAAACATGGTCAGTCTTCAAGGTGCTGCCGGGTTTTAGTTTTAGTTTGCAAGGACAAACTAACTCAGCAAGCCCTTTGTAGCCCCTCCCTCATTTTTCACCAGCAAATTTGTGGGGGGAGGCTACCCAGGGGAACCTCTGATGCCAAACACCGGTGTGGGTGGGTGGGAGTCCGGATCCAGTTCTATGAGAGAAATGCATTCGGGCTGCCGTTCCGCACAGCATCCAGGCAGCAAAAAGGATTCATCTCGGCATTTGACACCCGAAGCAGTTGCCTGGGATTTCCCAGCAGCATCCGAAGCCCGAACCTGGAACAGCCTCTCTCTGAAGCTGCCTGGAGAGTGTCTGTCCCGGGTGCTCACATAGTTCCTGATCATGGAGGTTCCATTTGGTCATGATGGCTAATGGTCACCGACGCACCTTTAGGTTCAGAGGGTAGTTGTGTTGGGCTGCTGTAGAGGAGCTAGTAGCGTCACAGAGATCAACAAGTATCCCATGAAGGGAGCTTTGCCTCTCAAAAGCTCCCACCCACCCTCCAAACCTTGTCGGTCTCTCAGGTGCTCCTGGACTCCAGTCTAGCTTTAGGGTTGCCAACTGTTGAGGAAAAAATGTCTTTCCCAGATGATGTGATTGACCCCCCTTCCATGAGAAGCTGCCCATTTTGAAACCTCAAGACAAGATATTCAGGCCTGGCACCAACCCTGCTTCTCCCCGAGTCTGTGGAGACTCTGGAGCCATTTAAGGTCACGGCCATCACTATATCTTGTGGTAGGGAGTTCCATAAGTTAAAGGTGCCTTAGGTTCAGGACTGTCTTTTGGTCAAGCCTGAAGGGACTGCCCATTAATCGCATATGGGAGGGGGTGAAAAAGTTCTCCACGCCAGCTAAAACTCTTTTGGCTTTTGCTGCTCGGGAACGTTCTCCTGTGTGAGGGTTGCCAACCTCCAGGTGGGGCCTGCCTGCCCCCTTCCCGGCCCTGCTGTGCCTTTTCCGAGTGGGGAGGGGCAGAAGGGTTGCGTCTCTCCTCCCCCCCCCCGCCCTGGAGTGGCTTCCAACAGGCCAAGGGAGAGCTCACCCCCACCCCGGGCGGCCGGTCTCCCGGGAGGCGCGTCGGCTCAGGCCAGGCG
Organism: Euleptes europaea; assembly: GCF_029931775.1. Taxonomy (NCBI): domain Eukaryota; kingdom Metazoa; phylum Chordata; class Lepidosauria; order Squamata; family Sphaerodactylidae; genus Euleptes; species Euleptes europaea. The sequence goes on along the minus strand of NC_079318.1, from coordinate 101,232,799 downwards.
AGCCCCCCACCCCGCCCCCGTGACCCCACCTGCCTTCCCTCCGCAGGCCTCCGGGCGCCCGCCTCCATCGCCCAAGCCGCCTGCGGGCTGGCCCTGCTGCTGCTGCTGCTGCCGCCGCTGCTGTGACCCGGGCCGGGAAGCCGCCCCCCTCCTCGCCGGCTTCGCGGGACGGCTGGACGCCGGGCGGGCGAAGGAAGGCAGGCAGGCAGGCGGCCTGGGACCTCAGACGACCCCCTCCCCGCAAGAAACCTGTGGCGCGCAGGCACGCCGTGGCTTTGTATGCAAATGTAAGATGACCCCCCCTTTTATTTAGGAGGGGTCTAGCCTTGCATTGGAAGAAGCACAGGATCTGGTCGCAAGTCGCTTTCGGGGCGAACGTTCCTGCGCCCCCAGACCCCCCCCCCCCCCCCGCTGGAGCAGAGAGCCGCGGGAGCTTTGCGCGAGCTCCAAAATAAGGGAATTGATGCAACCGGCGGATCTTCCATAGATGAAAGTCTCCGACCTGTCCAGCAGGTGGCGCCGAGAAGCTGTGCGGAGGCGGCCCGAATCCGGTGTTCCTATCGGATTGTGGCGCAGCCCGATCCTATCAACGCGCACTTGCTTCCTGTGGGGCGTTTATTGGGTGCACTACCAGGGAACCCCACTGATATTTTGCCTGTGTTGCTTCAGTCGGGCAGAGTGGAGTCCTTGCCCCTCAGTTCTGTTTGTTAGTTAGAACTGTTGGCTGCAATTCTTGTCCTGAAACCCTGTATCTTCTCGCTATTAAATGGAATTTATTTGGAATGCCCCCTTCTCTGCTGTGTGAACCAGACTGGCCAGGGATCCTGGAGGGGTTTTGTTGCCATCTTCCTGGCATGGAGTAGGGAGTCACTGGGTGTGTCTGTTGTGGGGTGGGGGGAGGTATTTGTGAATTTCCTGCATTGTGCAGGGGGTTGGACTGGATGACCCTGGTGGTCCTGGATCAGTGACCCTGGGTGCCCATAGCAGTCCCTTCCATGATTCTATGATTTTAACCAAAGAGCAGGGACCCGCGTGAGAGCCCTGTTCCTGATTTGCAAGCAAAAGGGAACATCACACTTCCAAGTAAGTCCCGTGGGCTCTGTGCCACTTACTCCCAAGTAACCATGCCTGAGTGCTGGCCTATATACTAGCCAAAGCTGCCCCCCCCCCCATAAAAGTAGCTGGCGACTTCAAATCCCTTCCACTAACAGCAGCGCTTTATCAATCCAAGGATCTCTCTGGATCGCTTGCCTCAGGACCGGGGAAGGGGGAGGGGTGGTGAGCAAACAGGTCTGTCGGACCCAGCCAGAACAGGACCCCCAGGCCCCTCCTGGTACCACCCAGACCCAACCCAAGAATCACGTGCAAACATATTGCCTGAGTTGCCCCGAGTGAGCAGCCCCCGTGGATGACCCAGGCTAGCCCTGCCTTGTCAGTTGTCAAAAGATCTTGGAAGATAACCGGGGTCAGCCCTGGTTAGCCCTTGGATGGGAGGCCGCCCAAGAAGTCCCAGGGTCGCTATGCAGAGGCAGGGGATGGCAAACCACCTCTAAACATCTCTTGTCTTGAAAAGCACCCTTGAGGGCGTGGCCATAAGTCGGCTGTGACTTGACAGCACTTCCCACCACGGCCATTTCCTCACCTTCCATAGCCGTCCCGATAGAGCTAGCGATGCCCATAGCCAGGACCCGCGACTCTGGTGGACTCTGATCTGGAGAACCGGGCTTGATTCCCCACCTCCTCCACATGAAGCCAGCTGGGTGGCCTTGGGCTAGTCACAGCTCTCTTAGAGCTCTCTCAACCCCACCTACTGCACAGGGTGTCTGCTGCAGGGAGGGGAAGGGAAGTTATGGGGAGAGGAAGTTGTGGGGAGAGGTAGGGAAGGAGATTGTAAGCCAGTTTGATTCTTCCTTAAGTGGTAGAGAAAGTCGGCATATAAAAACCAACTCTTCTTCTATCCCCCACCCATGTATGGACAGGGACAGCTGGTGTGGGGGGGACTTCTCCCGCAGCAGAGAGGTGCAGACAGAGTGGAGGCCTGTGTTGGAAGATGGAAGATTTGGGGAATGCCTGAGCTGGGGGCAGAGAAGGTGCTTTGTGGAACAGCACAGCAAAGCCTGGTGTGTGTGTGGGGGGGGGGGCAGGCCAGACCAGGATACGGGCACAAGGAGGGAGAGGGTGGTGGAGGAGGTCCTTCAGGGGAGAGGTGAGGTGGAGCAGTCCTTCCAGTCTAGCCGGGGCCAGGCTGAGGCTGGCTGGGAGGGGGGGGGAGCCTCTCACTTTGGGACCAGAGCATCAATCACTCGGCTGCTGACCCCCACAGGGCTTGGCTGCACCCCCCAGCCTCTAGCAAACAAGCCCTGCAGGGCCTGACCTCACACAACCACATGAAACTGTCTCATACCGAATCAGACCCTCCTGGGTCCATCAAGGTCAGTATTGTCTACAAGACTGGCAGCCGCTCTCCAGGGTCTCAAGCTGAGCCAGGTGGACTCTGATCTGGAGAACCAGGTTTGATTCTCCACTCCTCCACATGAACAGTGGACTCTGTAGAACTGGGTTTGATTCCCCACTCCTCCACATGAAACCAGCTGGGTGATCTTGGGCTAGTCACAGTTTTCTTAGAGGTCTCTCAACCTCACCTACCTCACAAGGTGTCTGTTGTGGGGAGGGGGAGGGAAGACGATTTGTAAGCCGGTTTGAGTCTCCTTAAAAAGGTAGAGAAAATTGGGATATAAAAACCAACTCTCCTTCTTCCTCTACCTACAATCTGATCCTTACTGGAGATGCTGGGGATTGAACTTGGGACCTTCTTCATGCCAAGCAGGTGCTCCATCACTGAGCCCTGCCTCCTCCGTGACTTCCCTGTGCTTTGGCTGAGAAACTCCATGCCTGGCCCAAGCCAGGGCCAACACCCCCCCCCCACCGCCAGCCAATCTAACAGCGAGTACATTTTTGTCCTGCCTTCCCTTCCTCCAAGGATGAGCCCTTCATAACCCAGGAAAGCTGTTCTGGGCAGCAGCATCCATGCTTTTCCTTTCCCCCCGTAGCTCGGCGGGTTTGCCCAGGATGGCAGAGAGGAGCTGTCAGGGAGCTACATGGCTGAGCAGGGGTTTGAACCCGGCTCTCCCCAGTCTTACTCTGACAGCCCCCCCCTCCATTGCTCTGGGCCAGCCAGTGGGCCTCTGTCAACCACCACCCCCCTGGCCCCTCGTCCATTCAGGCGCGTTTGGGCTTGAATGGTTCTTCTCTGGGGCTCCTTGCTGGGAAGCAAATAGTCTGTAGAGACATAACAGCGCCAAGTAACAGCCTCTCCTTGATTGAAAACGCCGTTTGCTGTGATGTTGCCCACCAGAGAGCCGTTTACTTCCAGGCACAGCCAGGCGGAAGAAATTCTCTCCCTGTCCAGCTGGGAGCAGGGCGGAGAGGATGCCGGCCCAAAAGGAATCATCGGTGGCTGTTTCCCCCCCTCCCCATGCCCCACTATAACGGGCAGCCGGCCCCCAGTCAGCACTCAGCTAGCAAAGGATTGTGAGACTGCACAAGCAACCCATTGCACGCGGGGTTGGGTGGGTGTTGGCCCCCCAAGCCAGAGCTGTTGCAGATGTGGCCTCTGACTGAGGGGGGGGGGTCTGATTATTGACAACGCCTCTTGAGAGCCAGTGTGGTGTAGTGGTTAAGAGCAGTGGAGTGGAGTGGTGGACTCTGATCTGGAGAATTGAGTTTGATTCCCCACTCCTCCCCATGAGTGGCGGAGGCTAATCTGGTGAACTGGATTTGTTTCCCCACTCCTACACATGAAGCCAGCTGGGTCATTTGTCCAGGGTTGTTTCCCCTGCTGTGGATGCTGGTGGGAAGGGGATTTTTTTCTACTTCCTACGTCCCCGCAGTGTCATGGTGCTTCCATGCAAAACCCAGGTCTCCTCATCTTTCCCAAGCGTTCTCCCAAACACGTCTGGACACCCTTTCAGACAGCTATGGCCACTTGTGAGTGGAGCCCCGGATCTGCTCCAGCAGCTGCCAAAGAACCCCTCCTCCTGGGCAAGGGTTCTCGTACCAATAAAGACATCCTGCCCCCTGGCATTCCTGGTTTCCCCTCTGACTGCCCTGCTGGGGCTGTCCCTGAACCGCCAGCTGGAGGAGGCAAAGGGAATATTGTCCTTCTGGGCCCTGGCCTAACACTGTGCTGATGGTGCTCCAGCGCACAGTTTGTGGGTTTCAGCTGTCTTCAGAATAATAGCAATGTTTAAAAGCTGCAGGAAGATCCTGCTCTTTTGAAAACCCTCTGCCTCCCACACTGACCACTGGTCTGGACCGGCTCACTCAGACCATGCAGCGGAGAGGTCTGAGAGGGAGTTCCATCTCCAGAGATCAGCACAAACATCTTCTCCGAAACCGTGTCTCCGCCTAGGTGCCCTCCCAATTGATGGACACACCCAAAGCACCTCTTTAATAAAGAAGTTAATTCATTTCAGAGCATATCTCTCACTTCTGAATCCTCAGGAATGTTAGTACATCTGCTTGGCAGGCAGAAAGCCTTGGTTCAACCCCCAGCAGCTCCAAGTAAAAGGACCAGGAGGGAGGTGATGTGAAAGACCCCCACCTGAGACCCTGGAGAGCCACAATACTGACCTCGGTGGACTATTGGTCTGATTCACATGAACACAAGAAGCTGCCTTCTACTGAATCAGAGCCTTGGTCCATCAAGGTCAGTATTGTCTACTCAGACTGGCAGCGGCTCTCCAGGGTCTCAGGCAGAAAAGGATCTTTCACATCACCTACCTGCCTGGTTCCTTTAACTGGAGATGCTGGAGATTGACCCTGGAACCTTCTGCATGCCAAGCAGAGGCTCTCCCACTGAGCCACGGCCCCTCCTGAGCTGAATCAGGGCCTGGACATGTGTGTGACATGTGGCAATGTTACATGTGGCACCTATCGCCTGGTTGGGCCCTGAGAGCAAGAGGAAGCACCATGTGGGTTCTGTATTCACATGGACTGGGGTGTGTGCGTCTGTAATTCACTGAAAGAACAAAGATGGACGCCAAGGGCTGGATTCAGCTTCCCAAAGAATTTGATGCTAATTGCTTGAACTCCCCCCCAGAGCCCCCGCAAGCTCAGACCTCACAGCCTAAGGAATCAGCTTTCCGCCCTTCTGTCTTTTTAAATTTTGTGCCATCCACACTGATGAAGAGTTGTGATGAACTCAGGCGCTGGCACCAATGTCAATTTGGCTGTCCTAATAAAAGGTATTACACGGATGTTGTTCTTGTTAATGAGCTACAGAGCACTGCTGGAGTGAGCCAGAAGGAACGGGAATGGGGAGAGAACAGGGATGCTGAACACCGAAGGAGCAACGTGGCCCAATCCCCGGGCAATGGCATCCTTCCCTCCCCACTGCCAAGGATGTCACCAGGGCCAGTGGGGGGGGGGCAGGAGGGCCCATGGGCCTTGAGCTCAAAACGAACCTCATGTGAGGGGTCTGGAGACCAAGTCCTATAAGGAAAGGTTGAAGGAGCTGGGTATATTTAGCCAGAAGAGGGGAGGACTGAGAGGGGATATGATAACCATATTCAAGTATTTGAAGGGCTGTCATATAGAGGAGGGTGCCGAGTTGTGTTTTGTTGCCCCAGAAGGTTGGACCAGAACCAACGGGTTAGAAATTAAATCAAAAGAGTTTCCATCTAGACATTAGGAAGAATTTTCTAACCGTTAGAGCGGTTCCTCAGTGGAACAGGCTTCCTCGGGAGGTGGTGAGCTCTCCTTCCCTGCAGGGGAAGCAGGGGTTAGATGGCCATCTGTCAGCAATGCTGATTCTGTGACCTGCTTAAGCAGATGATGAGAGGGAGGGCATCTTGGCCATCTTCTGGGCATGGAGAAGGGGTCGCTGGGGGTGTGGGGGTAGTTGTGAATTTCCTGCGTTGTCCAGGGGGTTGGACTAGATGACCCTGGTGGTCCCTTCCAACTCTATGATTCCATGATTTTATTTAAACATGTGTTCCCTTTTTGGCATTTGGCTCGGGGCCTCCGAAGCGGGATGTGGCCGGTGTGCCTCTGGACCTCTGAGCAGGTCTGGGCTCCAGTGAGGGGGGAGCCTCAGGCACAGCCCCATGACGGGCGGCTACAGCGAGCTTCGTGCTGCAGAGGCAAGAGGGGTGTGGAAGCTGGTGAACAGGGCCTTGCCAAAGCAGTGGGCAGGTCCCTGCCCCAAGGAGCTTGCAACAATCCCAACCTCTCCTGTAGGGGAGAGAGTAGAGGGAGGGGAGAAGAAAAAGGGAAACAGAGAGAGGCAAAGGGAGGGCGGGGGAGGGATAGGTGAAAGCATACGGGCCGCCTAAATTCCCGGACTGGACCTGGCTACCCGATATGCAGGCACACAACTACTGTTCCAGCCACGCACCCGCTCCAAACGCTACTAGACGGCCGCTGCGCGCTCCGTTGAAACTGACATGGCCGCCATGCAGCCGGCAGATAGGAAACAGATGCAAGGGCAACCTCCAGTGAACCTGAGAGACTCCATGTTCCTGTGCAGACTCTGTTCCAGCCGCAGCCATGTCGTGGAAAGCAGATAGTCATGTAGTCAGTGCCAACACCCCTCTCTCCCATTGCAACATCAGCTGCTTAATGGGCAATCAGCAGCGATCCTGATATCAGCGATGAGTCGTTCCTCCAGCTATGCAGCAGCGATCCTCCCCAGACGTTTGCAGAGATTGCGCCTATTGTTCCAGAACGTTAATCACTTCAGCAGAGATCTCCCGGTTCCTCCTGGGTTGCAAAAGCCATTGGAATCAGAATAGATTTCCAAATTCTCACTAGCCCAACCCGGCAGCCACAGATTAATCCTTTTGTCACCTTTTGTCACCTGGGAACCTAGGAGGGGTAAATCCCCTCTCCCCACCCCCAGAAAAACAGTATATCTGGGGTGCCCCCATCCCATAGTGTTACCTTAGGTCTTTCCTGGCATCTTTGCTGTTACTCTGTTGGTTTGGTTTTGCGCAGCCTGACCACGCTCCCTCCCGCCTTGCTGGCCAAGTCTACGGGAACCCCTTGCCCCCGCCTTTGCTCTTAATTTCTTTTATCTTAGTCTACGTGAACTTGGACAACACCTCTTCAAGAACGGTAAATATCACCCCATCAATGATCCCTGCCACGTTGGCATCTGTGCTTGTACTACTTTCTTTGCATTTCTTAGATTTCTCTGTATGTGTGTATGCATCATTGATTTGAAAGAAAACAACATAAACTCTCTTAATTCAGAATCCCTTGCTTCTGTCTTTATTTAGAGGTCACAGTTACCGGCTTTGGTATACAAAGGTTGTTCTCGCTATATAAATATTGTAATTTGCCATCTTGCTTGCTAATTCCCCAAGTTAAAGAGCAATTTGGCTAACATAGGGACACTTGGAGCTGTTTCAAACTGGGTCAGACCTAGGGCTGAGCAAAAAAACAAACAAAAACAAATCGGTAAAATTTGGGTTTGGGTTTATTGGTCCCATTTTGGGGGGGGGGGGGAAACCCTGAAAAGCCAAATTTCCAATACCTGGAAAATATAGAAATATGGCTTTATTTTCGGGTTTCCCGAAAAAAACCTGGCCATTTAAACCCTATGGTTTTTTTTCGCCGATTTTTGCGGCTCCTTGGGGGGGGGGGCATTTTTGCAAGCAGAGGTCCCAAATTTTCAGGGTAGCTTGAAGGGACTCTCCTTGCAAGAACCCCAAGTTTGGTAAAGATTGGATGAGGGGTTCCGAAGTTATGGGGTCTGGGAGAGGTCCCCTCCACTTCTCCATTCAAAAGAATGCAACCAGGTGCCTCTAGGAAACCCACAGACAAGACGACCGCAGCAGCATTGTCCTGCCTGCGTTCCACGACACCTGATATAATATGCCTGATCCTGGAGATGAATAGGTATGCATCATGACTAGTATCCATTTTGACTAGTAGCCATGGATAGCCCTCTCCTCCATGAACATGTCCACTCCTCTCTTCAAGCCTTCCAATTTGGCAGCCATCCCCACATCCTGGGGCTCCCACATCCAGCAGCCCAGTTTCCAAAGACTACCCAGCAGTCCAGCTCTGCCTGCTACCTGGCCCTGGGGGCCGGTCCATCAGGGCCAGGCCTAGAAAGCAGTCCTGTCTGGGGCTTCTTCCAGAGGCCCTGCTGGGGTTTGCGGCGGAGGGTGGGAGGCAGAGCAGGGTTTGTGTGTGAGTGTGTATGTGACCATTCCAGTGTGCTGGCCAGGCTCAAGGGTGCAGAAGGACTTTCCCAAGAGAGAGAGATGCAAGCTGTGAGCTGCATGAGGATGCAGCTTGTTCAGGGCTGCTGCAGTCCATCCAAGGAAAAGCTCAAGATGGGAGGTGTCCGGTGCTCAGGCCCATAGGAACTGCAGAGCTGAGTCACCAGGAGGGACCCCTGAGGAGCCACTTTCCCTCTCCGCCAGCTCCCACTATGCCAAAGGGCCCACTAGGCAAACCCTGAGCTGCCAATGGGCACCGAAAGCCGGGGGTGGGAGGTCTTCTCCCCAGCTACGGCTCTGTGCGGATCCGGGCCCTGGCTCTTACAGGGCCACCATAACTTCTCATATTTACGGCTCCGAATCAGGAGGGAGGCTATAATTCAGGAGATCATAAAACATCCCTTAGTTTATAATAAGTGAATTATTTACTGGCGGCCCAGGCTAAACGCCCGAGCACCATAAATTATGGAGCGACAGATCTGTCAAGACGTTCCCATAAATAAGTAATCCAGTGCCGTCTTCGGGTGCTCACTCAATTACTCACTCTGGCTCCTGTCTAAACGCCCTCTTGGGAAAATCACTCACACCGGCTGGTTCAGGACTTGGAGGAAAAGGCAAAATTGTCAAGCCCCGTTCTGTTCTGTTTGGGGTGTGTGTATGTGTGTGTGTGTGTGTGAGAGAGAGAGAGAGAGAGAGAGTGTCCTGGAGAGCATCTCCCCAGAAGACAAAGAAGAAGAAGAGCTTGTTTTTTTATATGCTGACTTTCTCTACCACTTAAGGGAGAATCAGACTGGCTTACAATCACCTTCCTTTCCCCTCCCTACAACAGGCCTCCTGTGAGGTAGGTGGGGCTGAGAGAGTGGCTTGCCCAAGGTCACCCAGCTGGCTTCGTGTGGAGGAGTGGGGAAACAAATCCAGTTCACCAGATTAGCCTCCGCCGCTCATGTGGAGGAGGAATGGGGAATCAAACCCGGTTCTCCAGATCAGACTCCCCCGCTCCAAACCACCGCTCTTAATCACTACACCACGCTGGCTTCCCAGTAGTCCACATGAGGGTTGCCAACTCCAGCTGGGGTACTTCCTGGTGATTTGGGGGCAGTGCCCAGAGAGAGCAGAATTTTGGGGGGGGGGAAGACCTCTGTGGGGTATATTGCCATAAAGCCCACCTCCAAAGCCACCATTTCCTTCAGAGGAACTCATCTCTGTAGTCAGGAGATCAGATATAATACTGGGAGATTTCCAGGCCCCACCTGGAGGCTGGCAACCCTAGGCTGCATGGGCCAAATGGCCCCTGAACTGGGGTTGGTGATTCCTGCTTTCGCACCAGAATGAACCCCTAAGTGAAGCAGTAAATTGTGAGTTTCCTCTGTTGATTTCACAGCCGGCAGCCGGCAGGACTGAAGAATAATGTCTGAGATCGGCTCCTCTTCAGAGAGAGGTCTGTTCACCTCCCAAAGGGTTAGCGTTGCGAAGTGGTGGCTGGAGATTTCCCAGAATGACAACTGCTCTTCAAGCTACTGAGATCAGTTCCCCTGGAGAAAGTGGCAGCTTTGGAAGGTGGAGGACACGATGGCATTTTACCCTGTTGGGGTCCCTTCTCAAACTGCACCCTCCCCAAGCTCCATATGCAGATCTCCAGGAATTTCACAACATAAGAACATCAGAAAAGCCCTGCTGGATCAGGCCAAGGCCCATCAAGTCCAGCAGTCTGTTCACACAGGGGCCAACCAGGTGCCGCTAGGAAGCCCCCAAACAAGACGACTGCAGCAGCACCATCCTGCCTGTGTTCCACAGCCCCTAGTAGAATAGGCTTGCTCCTCTGATCCTGGAGAGAATAGGCATGCACCACGACTAGTATTCTTTTTTACTAGTATTCACGGATAGCCCTCTCCTCCGTGGACATGTCGACTCCAAGCCTTCCAAAGTTGGCAGCTATTACCACATGGCCGCTTTGGCAATTGGACTCTATGGCAATGAAGTCCCTCCCCTCCCCAAACCTTGCCCTCTTCAAGCTCCGCCTCAAAAATCTCCAGGTATTTCCCAACCTGGAGCTGGCAACCCTACTGTGGGTTGATGGATTCCCTACCCACCCAGGGTGCAACACAAACCCCAGGGCCTGATTCCATCACACTCTTCCCCTGACCCCTTTGTAAAAACGCTCTCCGGTTGTGCAGAATCCTGGAAGGGCAGGAGCCTTCCTGATAGGTGCGCTAGGTCCCTCTTCGCCACCGGCGGGAGGTTTTTGGGGCGGAGCCTGAGGACGGTGGGGTTTGGGGAGGGGAGGGGCTTCAATGCCATAGAGTCCAATTGCCAAAGCAGCCATTTTATCAGGGGGAACTGATCTCTATTGGCTGGAGATCAGTTGTAATAGCAGGACCTGGAGGTTGGCAACGGGTTGAAATTAAACCAAAAGAGTTTCCATCTAGACATTAGGAAGAATTTCCTAACAGTCAGAGCGGTTCCTCAGTGGAACAGGCTTCATTGGGAGGTGGTGGGCTCTCCTTCCCTGGAGGTTTTGAAGGAGAGGCTAGATGGCCATCTGTCAGCAATGCTGATTCTATAACCTTAGGCAGATGATGAGAGGGAGGGCATCTTGGCCATCTTCTGGGCATGGAGTAGGGGTCACTGGGGTGTGTGTGTGTGGGAGGTAGTTGTGAATTCCCTGCATTGTGCAGGGGGGCTGGACTAGATGAGCCCGGTGGTCCCTTCCAACGCTATGATTCTATGATTCTAACCGTATTTCCTGACCTCCGCAGGCAGGCCAATCCATTCTGTGGGGCTACCCCAGAGAAGGCACATGAACAGGCACCGGCCGATCTTACCCATTTGCAGGGCGGCACCTTCAGAAAATCTAGCTTTCATCATGCTTTCCACCAATCTACCTGCTTTGCAAGTTCAATTGGTGGAGCCCCCGCCCCCAATACACATACACACACACAAAGCCTAACCATGCATTTTGATTGCTTTGGTCCAGAATGGTGAATTTATGCTTGGAATCTGCCTGCTTTATTTCTCAGGAGCGCCCTGGCCTCCCCCGGCACTCACCTGGAGCTCCCTGCAGGCGCAGCAAAAGCCCTCTGAGGTCCCTGGCTTGTTATAATATTTTATAGGCGCTCGTATATTCTGCCCTGAGTGAGCCATATGTTTTACTACTGGGCCTGCAAAGGCTGCCCAGGAAATAAGCCCCACCACACCCCAGCCCGTGCAAGGGATTAAATCTTTATCCTCAAAGGTCTTTTGCATTCACCGCTGCCTTTGTGCGGGGATAAATATTTCTCCACCAACGATCATTAAAGCAATGGCAGCCTGAGCAGGGTAGTAAATAGCAACGCTGGTCGGAGGGCTGAGTACCGTTCCCTCCACCTCCACCCTCCAGCAGGCCCAGGAGGAAGCTCGTTTTGGGGTTTATGCCCCCTCATCTTTAACCTGAAAATTGAGGGGGGGGGGGCTCTGTTGCCACTCAACGGTGTGGGCGGGAGGAGTCTGGATCCAGTTCGTGCCTCAAAAAGTGTCTAGGCTGGCCTTCTGCGCAGCATCAACTGAGCAACCAAACAACCTCACCTTGGCATTTGACACCCAAAGCGGCTGCCTGGGACTTCCCAGGAGCATCTGAACCCAGAACCACCTCCCTCTGAAGCTGCCTGGAGAGTGGCTACTGGGCCACCGAGCCACAACACCCTCCTCTGTCTGCAGAATTAGGCCCTCTCCTTGCTCAGCTTCCATCCAGTGTGGTGTAGTGGTTAAGAGCGGTGTTTTGGAGTGGTGGACTCCGATCTGGAGAACCAAGTTTGATTCCTCACTCCTCCACATGAGCGGCGGAGGTTAATCTGGCGAACCAGGTTGGTTTCCCCACTCCTACACATGAAGCCAGCTGGGTGACCTTGGGCTAGTCACAGCTCTCTCAGCCCCACCTACCTCACAGGGGAGGGGAAGTGAAGGTGACTGTAAGCCAGTTTGATTCTTCCCTAAGTGGTAGAGAAAGTTGGCAGATAAAAACCAATTCTTCTTCTTCTTTTCCACAGGAGAATGCTGAACCCCATCTGCGCATTACCCCTAGAGCGGTTCAATAATACTGGCATGGAATGGCATTGTCTGTGTGAAATGGAACATGCAACAGTGTGCAGCACGAAGGGGGTTGACTGCTGACAGCTGGTGAGAGGTCACATCTGCCAGGGGCCCAAAGGATTTCAAAATCTTCCAATGTGAAATTCTGTCCTGTTGCATGTATGAGCATCCCCCTCATTGCTATGCCAGAAGAGTTGCCATGTCTAGCATGCAAAGGGACTGAGAAGGCCCAGAAGGGGGCGGGCAAGTGGTCAGCTAGCTGGGGTTGTAAGGCGTGAGACCTTTCCACCCCTTTCCCACATCTCTTGTCTGCCCTTAGACTGATACTCTGAGGGGCGAATTTCCTCCTGCTTCTCCGAAGTCATTCTCCCCTCTCTCTCCCTTCTCAGCTAGAGGCTCTGTCTCTCAGCTTTCCTCTCCTAAAACGTAGTTCCCTCAATAGGGTTGCCAGGTCCCTCTTCACCACCGGCAGGAGGTTTTTGGGGTGGAGCCTGAGGAGGGCCGGTTTTCAGGAGGGGAGGGACTTCAGTGCCATAGACTCCAATAGCCAAAGCAGCCATTTTCTCCAGGTGAACTGACCTCTATCGGCTGGAGATCCGTTGTAATAGCAGGAGATCTCCAGCTAGTACCTGGAGTAGGGTTGCCAGGTCCCTCTTCTCAACCGGTGGGTTTGGGGAGGGGAGGGACTTCAATGCCATAGAGTTCAATTGCCGAAGCGGCCATTTTTCTCCAGGTGATCTGATCTCTATCAGCTGGAGATCAGTTGAATTAGCAGGAGATCTCCTGCTTCCACCTGGCAGTTGGCAACCCTAACCTGGAGGCTGGCAACCCTAGCCCTCAATAAAGGCAACTTTATCTTTAATCAGTGAGTCAGACACTTCTCAGCGTACTTCGCATTCTGCCAACATGCTATTCCAGACCGGGCTTGCTGCAAATCTGCTCCGACACCGTCCTCGAGGCTCTGCCACTGCTGTGAATCCATCCAAGAGCTGAACTCTGTTGCTTAGACCCTTTGCTGGAATTGCTAGTAGTGTGTCGGGGGGGGGGGGGGACCAGCTGATTCACTCCGCTCTTCAGCAGTACTCTGTGGCCATCGTCCCCAAAGAGGCTTCAACCAGGGCTGTGCAGGGCTTCTTCGAGAGTCCGTCTCTCCAAAGGTATGAGCTTTTCCAGGAGCAGATCTGATCAGAGCAACACCTGAGCTGTGCCCCAGACTCCCCTCCTGATCCCCTGCTTCAGAAGAGGTTCTCTGGGCGGCAGCCAGAAAGCCGTTCCGTCCACCTGGATGGAGTCCTGAACGGAGGAGACTTAAAAGGGTGGGGGGGAGACACATTTTATGCGTGGTCGCTTAACCCTCCTTTATTCCCTGTTTCAGCCAGGATCATATTACGGGGAATGCTGGGGGGTCTCCAGTATCTAGATGGGGAAATTAGCTTATTGGAGGCTGAATTTAGAGCTCCAAGGAGAGGCCTGGATTTGAAGCGGAGTCTTTGACCTTTGTATATGAGGGATGAGCAAATCGAGAGGAATAAAACTAGCAGGAAGCAATTTAAACAGTAAAACAGTTTGTCTTTATTTAGGGGATTGAAAGGGGGTACACACATACACACACAAAGAATGCAATAGTTCAAACACACACACTAAGATTCCTAATAGGGATAGGGTAATTTGGATTTTATAGCTACCTTCCGAGGTCTTGAGGAGCCCCGTGGCGCAGAGACGTAAGCTGCAGTACTGCAGACCAAGCTCTGCTCACGACCTGAGTTCAATCCCCACGGAAGTCGGTTTCAGGCAGCTGGCTCAAGGTTGACTCAGTCTTCCATCTTTCCATCCTTCCGAGGTCGGTAAAATGAGTACCCATCTTGCTGGGGGTAAAGGGAAGACGACTGGAGAAGGCACTGGCAAACCACCCCGTAAACAAATCTGCTTAGAAAATGTCGGGATGTGACGTCACCCCATGGGTCAGGAATGACCCGGTGCTTGCACAGGGGACCTTTACCTTTACACACAAAGCCAGCTGGGTGACCTTGGGCTAGTCACAGCTCTCTCAGCCTAACCTACAGTATCTCACAGGGTGTCTGTTGTAGGGAGGGGAAGGGAAGGTGATTGGAAGCCAGTTTGATTCTTCCTTAAGTGGTAGAGAAAGTCGGCATTTAAAAACCAACTCCACTAAAAAATCAGTCTGCAAGATGATTAGAGGTCGCTTTGAATTGCGGAACAAGTTTGCAGCTACTTGTTTGGTCTGAGACTACCTGCTGTTTCGAAGCCCAGTCAGGTTCTGATCCAACACCACCCTCGGAAAATAGATGGGCACTGAAGTTGCAGAAGAGAGAGGACAAAGACCTCCTTTCTCTGCCCCCCTCCCTTCATGCCAGGAAGGAACAGAACAAAGCTTTTAATGTCTGCATTACAAAAAGTCAGGGCAACACAGCTCCTTTCTCTTCTCTTTCCTTCAGGCTGGACAAGGACAGAGCAGTGCTTTTAATCTCTGCATTGCATCTTATTTTATTGACTTTATCCCACCTGTCTTGGAAGGCTTTAAGAGGGGAGTGGCCGTGTTCATGAAAGAGAGGGCTATCCATGGCTACTAATCAGAATGGATTCTAGTCATGATGCATAACTATTCTCTCCAGGATCAGAGGTGCATTCCTATTATATTAGGTGCTGCAGAACACAGGCAGGATGGTGGTGCTGCAGTCGTCTTGCTTGTGGGCTTCCTAGAGGCCCCTGGTTGGTCACTGTGTGAACAGACTGCTGGACTTAATGGGCCTGGGTTTGAGCCAGCAGGGCTTTTCTGATGTTCTTGTGTTCTTATGATGCATGCCTATTCTCTCCAGGATCAGAGGAGCATGCCAAATATATTAGGTGCTGTGAAACACAGGCAGGATAAATGCTGCTGCAGTCGTCTTGGTTGGAGGCTTCCCAGAGGAACCTGGCCGCTGTGTGAATGGACTGCTGGACTTGGTGGGCCTGGGTCTGATCCAGCAGGGCCTTTCTTATGTTCTTCTCCACAAAGAGGCTTACATCGTTCTCCTCTCCTCTATTTTATCCTCACAACAACACCGTGATGTAGGTTAAGCTGAGACGGTGTGACTGGCCAAAGGTCATCCAGCAAGTGTCCATGGCACAAGTGTGGATTCGAACCAGGGTCTCCCAGATCCTAGTCCAGCAGTCTAACCACTACACCACATGTCCCTGCTTGACTCTCAGGGGCCAGATTGCCCTCTCACCTTGGACGCTGCCACATGCTGCCCTCCACTAAGAAGGAATTCATCCTCATGGCTTGCCAGCAGGTGGGCTGGCCTTTCTACCCACAAAGTCCACACAGGCCTGCAGCTCAACCCCACCTCTTGAACCTCTTGATGGGGAGGGGTCTGGAGATCCAAGTCCTGTGAGGAAAGGTGGAAGGAGCTGGGTATGTTTAGCCTGGAGAGGAGAAGACTGAGAGGGGATATGCGAACCATCTTCAAGTACCTGAAGGGCTCTCATATAAAGGAGGGTGCAAAGATGTTTTCTGTTGCCCCAGAAGATCGGACCAGAACCAACAGGTGGAAATGAAATCAAAAGAGTTTGTCTAGACATTAGGAAGAATTTTCTAACAGTTAGAGCGGTTCCTCAGTGGAACAGGCTTCCTCGGGAGGTGGTGGGCGCTCCTTCCCTGGAGGTTTCTAAGCAGAGGCTAGATGGCCATCTGTCAGCAATGCTGATTCTGTGACCTTAGGCAGATGATGAGAGGGAGGGCACCTTGGCCATCTTCTGGACATGGAGTAAGGGTCACTGGGGGTGTGGGGGAGAGTAGGTTGGAATTTCCTGTATTTTGCAGGGGGTTGGACTAGATGACCCTGGTGGTCCCTTCCAACTCTATGATTCTCTGATTCTATGAACCGCACTGCCTTGCAAGCTGTGCTCTCCCCCACCCTGCCAGTCGGTCTCCTTTCCAAACAGAGCCCTTGCCTGACCCTTCTTGGCTCGTCGGACAAGAGAGCTGCCTGTCAGGGAGGCTCAACTTGAATCTCCCCCCCCCCCAGAATTAACCCAAGGGAAGGGGGTGGGGAAGTCCTGTTCTGCACCCAGCCAGCATGCCACAACCCTTCCCGAGAACCCATTGTTCTCCTCCATATCTTAGCAGGCTGGACTTCTCTGGCAGAACCACTTTGCGTCTAAATGGAAAATAATCTCATGCCTGCTCACCTTTCCACCTAGCCAGAGAACAAAGAGTCATTCACTCAGTGGGCGAGAGGCAGCAAATTAAAATCCAAATGGGGAAGGAGAGAGCGAGAGAGCGCGCATGCACAAGTGTAAGGTCAGGAGCTAAGCAAAACTTCTTTCTCCAGAAACAGTTTCAGGGAGTAGCTGTGTTGGTTTGCAGAAGAGCCGGTTTCGAGTCTAGTAGAACCGTTAGAGACCAACAAGGACAGGAGCTTTCGAGAGTCTGAGAGTATCTGACAAAAAGGGAGCTTTGAGTCCTAGAAGTTCATACCCTCAGCATCTTGGTGGTCTCCTGTGCTCCTGGACCCGAATTTAGCTGTCCTCCAAAAGCAGAACACACAGAGAGGGGAGGCAGGAGAAGGCTAAGTTGGTTCCCAGTTCATTCCCAGTTCCCAATGCACATTTCCTAGTTCCTGAATGTTATTGAGGGCAATTTAAAAGCTCTGCACCCCAAAATAAGGATTGGACCACCACATATCCTGGTGGCAGAGGTGGGAAGGTTTAGCATTGTGAGCTTGGTCACTGGAGCTCAGCCAAGCTTTCCAGGTGGCTCAGGAAAGTGAGTCAGGCCACACAGCTTAGGGGAGGTGATCGCCCTCTCCCTTACCCCCCCTCCAGTGTCACTGGTCAGCCTGAACTGGGATCGGAGGGGGGCTCTCCACTCCCATGCGGAGGCAGGCCATGGCAAACCACCTCCCAACATTTCTTGCCTTGACAACCCTACAGGGTTGCCATAAGTCAACTGTGACTTGACGGCACTCTCCTCCTCCCCACGTCAAGAGAGCAGAGAGGGAACCCTGCCTGAAGGCCATCTCTGGGGAAGTCCCTTCCAGCCTCCTGAAGGACCTTCTGATTGTGTGAATACATGAATCTGCTTTCTACTGAATCAGGCCCTTGGTCCATCCTGGTCAGTATTGTCAGACTGGCAGCGGCTCTCCAGGGTCTTAGGCAGAGGTCTTCCACATCTCCTACTACCTGCACCTTTCAACCAGAGATGTTCATGGGTATTCAGTCTGGGACCTTCTGCATGCCGAGCAGAAGCTCTTCCACGGAGCCCCAGCGTGCACCCATCGTCCTCTCGTCTCCTTAAAAGACCTCTCTGCCCCATTACACTTTACGCAAATATGAACAATATTTCTTCTGCATAATTAATCTTGCACCTGCTAATTCAAGAGTCACAAAGGGTTCCCCAGTGGCCTCTGGGAATTCCGTTCACCCATGCCCACCTGGTTCCTGTGATTTCACCAGATGCTTCCCATGCTCGTAATTGCCACAAGGACTAGCAACTTTCTTACAAAAGAAAAGGAAATGGAGACACTGTACTGCATGTTCCGCCCTGCCACATGCATTGCCACATGAGGATTTCTTTCCAGGGGTCAGTCCTCAGGGCCAGCCAGAGAACACAAGCAAGATCTGCGGTTGCTTGGACAGAAATATTGGTAGGTTTGGAGGGGACAGGTGCCCACACCTGAGAACGGGCACGGGCGCCTGAGGGTGCCTTCCGTTTGGGGAGGGGAAGGCTCTCAGGGCAGTCCTATGTGTTGGAGCCCCTTCCCTCACCCCACGGCAGGCATGATCCGCCAGAGGCCATGCGGAGGAGGAGAAAGGAGTGTGTCTGGTGCTGTTCTAGCGCTGGAACAGCCAGATTAGGGCTGTGTTTTGTTCAATAATTGAAGGGAAGTTTGGGGGCAATTATTTATTTAGAGGAAAACAGCGTGTTAACAAGGATGGGCGCCTAATCCTTCGCGACGGCATGTCTGCCGTATTAGCACCTCCGTCCAAGAGCCGAGCCCGCGAGGCAAACAAACACACGTGACGAATCAGTGGCAGGCTCCAAAGATGGGAGCGCGCGGCTCCAGGAATTAGCATGTCAAAACCGACTGGAGATGGCACTGCTGCAAAACTGCGCCGGCCCTCGGGGCGTGCTGCTTCGCTGCAAAAACCTCCAGACACAAAAACACAGGGCATGCTTTGGCAGGGATGGGCCTGGCTGGCAGCACCCAGCGATGGCAGCCGTCAAGGGACTCCGTCTTCACATCCTTGACTCTACGGTACATCCGTGAGGTGGCTGAAGGAGAGAGAAACGGAGCAGAGGAGAAGGAATGGCAGGCTCCCGCTTCCCGGCACCCCCTCCCACAACCCCCTCCGGCCCGTGTGGCTCAGCAGGCCCAGAGCTGAACTAGTTCCACTCCGGCGTGGCAATGCCGGTTCCCTCCAGCAGGGGGAGTGAGCAGGTAGTGCGCACCCGTACAGGTAGAGCACACCGAAGGCCTCCCGCTTGTCGGAACCACGCTGCGGTGGCCCCGAATTCCTTCTCAGTGGCACCCTGAGGAGAGGGCCAAGAGGGTCCCTAGGAGGGAGCGTCGGCTGCAAACGGGGGTCCTTCTCTCCTGCCTTTGGGCCCCCCAGAACCCCCAGGCTGGCTTCGGAAGGGTGGCTGAACGGTTGCAGAACAAGGTATCCAGGTGGTGGCATGCAGCAATCCCCGCCACCAACTGCAGCCCTTTTGACTCAGACAGGGGGTGGCGCCTGCTTTGTAGTACGTCCCTTTGCCACCTGAGGCCCCCTCCTCCTGCCAAGGGCCCCTCGGATCGCACCACATCCCTGGCACGGTGGTGCTGAAAAGCCCAGCAAGACCTGGGTTGTGTTCCAAGCTCCAGCAAGGGCTTGCTTAGCCCTCCTCCTCCTCCTCGGGAAACAGGCCTGGGGGGCCTTGGGAGAGGCTCCCGTGTGAGGCTGGGAGAGCCGGCGAGGGTGCTTTTTGGCATCTCTGCTTCCGCAGCAGCATGGGCCAGATTCAAAGAGTGTCCCAGCAGCGCTTACCATGAGCCGAGGATGCGTGGCTGCCTCCAAATGGCTTCTGGAGGAGGCTCAGAAACATTCAACTCTGTAGAAATATCATTGTGATCATTCTGATGATTGTCGCAGCAGGAGTCCGTGATGCCTCCTATACCCGGCGAGGGGGAGAGAAATGAGCCTGTGATGCTCACTGGTGGGAGGGGGTGCCAGGGGAGAGCAGGGCTGGCCCTGGGGCACAGCAGCTGCTTGGCACGCAGAAGGTCACAGGGTCAGTCCCTGGCATCTCCAGGGCCAGGCAGTGGGTGATGGGAAGGCCTTTCGATAGAGATCCTGGAGGAAACGGCTGTTTTGGCATTATACCCTGCTGAGGTCCCTCCCCTCCCCAAACCCCACCCTCCTCAAGCGCCACCCCCCAAATCTCCATGGATTTCCCAACCCATAGATGGCAAGCCTTGCTTCCACTGCATACATAACAAACCTCTCTCTCACATTCAGCTTCAGACAGCTGGTAGCGTACCCAACTGACCAGAACAATATAGCCTGGCTTGTCCTTCTGGCATTAACAGCCCTTTGGTGGGCAGAAATTCACACCGGGCACAGAGGCAAAGATGCTCATGTCTAAATGTCTCTATGCCTCAATACTGCTGGTGCCACTGGCGCAGGGGCCAGTCAGAAAAGTTGGCCACCGTGGTCAGCGGCCGGGCCAAGGCTTTTGTTTACAGGCACAAAGGAGGGACTGGACGAGAGCACAAGGGACCGAGGCTTGCCGCAGCGCAGGAGCAGAACCCCCGGCCCCAACGTATCGGATCAGGGAGACGATGACGAAAGGAAAGCCCCAACGTCCTCGGCCTTCAGGCAGCCTGAGGCCTGAGAGCCGGTCTTTGGCACACCTGCTGACCCACAAGTGATAGAACGCCTGTCTTCTCAGCGAAGGGAGCCCTGGATCAAGTTCAGGTTTAGCCTGAAGAGGAGAAGACTGAGAAGGGATATGAGAACCATCTTCAAGTACTTGAAGGGTTGTCACATAGAGGAGGGTGCCGAGTTGTTTTCTGTTGCCCCAGAAGGCCGGACCAGAACCAAAGGGTTGAAATTAAATAAAAAGAGTTTCCGTCTAGACATTAGGAGGAACTTTCTGACAGTGAGAGCGGTTCCTCAGTGGAATAGGTTTCCTCGGGAGGTGGTGAGCTCTCCTTCCCTGGAGGTTTTTAAGCAGAGGCTAGATGGCCATCTGTCAGCAATGCTGATTCTATGACCTTAGGCAGATGATGAGAGGGAGGGCATCTTGGCCATCTTCTGGGCATGGAGAAGGGGTCACTGGGGGTGTGGAGGCAGTGGTGAGTTTCCTGCATTGTGCAGGGGGTTGGACTAGATGACCCTGGTGGTCCCTTCCAACTCTATAATTCTAGGTTGTGTCCAAGCGGCAAGCATCCTCCAGGCTGCTCTTGACCCTGGTGCACACGCCTTGGCGAGGGAGCTCCCCTATGGGACTCCTATGTGCAACTTCTCCCCTCAGCAAAACCTCTGGGAACAAACCCCCACGGAAGCCACCTTTGGGAGACACGTTTCTGCTGACCGCACTCACCTCTTTCCTTCTAAAACAGAGACCGAGAGGACCAAGCATCACGCCGCATCTGCCACACGATCTCCATGGGGACTGGCAGCAGATGCCAGCTGCAAACTCCACATGGGAAGACAATTTAGAAGCGCTATAAGGGCCCGATTCTGGCTGGAACTCATGGGGCCTGGGCCCCATGATGAAAGGCTGAGGGACATGAGAATGCTCAGTCCGCAGAAGAGGATGTTGAGAGGGGACATGATTGCTCCCTTGAAGTATTTGAAGGGCTGTCCCTTAGAGGAGGGCAGGGAGCTGTTCCTGTTGGCAGCAGAGGATAGGACTCACAAGAATGGGTTTAAATTGGGGGCGGAAAGGTATATTAGGGATATTAGGGATTTTTTTTTTTTTACATAGAGAATTGTTCAGTGGTGGAATTAGCTTCCTAGGGAGGTGGTAAGCCTCCCCCTCACCGGTAGTCTTTAAGCAGAGGCTGGACAAATACTTGTCAGGGATGCTCCAGGCTGATCCTGCATTGAGCAGGGGGCTGGACTAGATGGCCTCTATGGCCCCTTCCAACTCTGTGATTCTATTTGCCCAGCCAAGGGCTGTGGGTGCATATGCCCCTCCCCCCAGACTGGTTTGAGGCTCTTCCCCCAGCCGGACCGCTTGAGCCAGAGGAGTAGAACCAGCCCTTTGGCCTACCGGCAGAGTTTCCCCGGGGTGGGGTGGCAGCTGGGGGCAAGCCAGAGCCACTCAGCTAATGGTTGTGGCCACATTGGCAAGAACCCCAGAGAGGCTTGGCTCTGCTGACTCTTGGGCTGTGCCACTGTCCAGGGCACCCCTGCCATGTGCCCCGTGCATTCTGGCTCTCCCACATCATCTCAGGCAATGAACGGCTGTGTCAGGCTGATGTCCCTGAGGGGGAAATGCCAGGGATAGAGCCAGGGCCTTCTTCTGCAAGCGAGGAATGGGCAGTCACTGTGCTGCAGGGCAAGGGCCCCCCTGGACACCTTGGTGCGGTCTTTCTCGATGCCCGCCCAAGTCTTCCCTGACTCCGCTGTCACTCCTGTGTCTTCTGCTGAGAAAGGACGGGGGTTCAGATATTGATGCTCTGTTCCTGCCAGCCCCTTTGCAAGGCCCAGAGCCAGGGAGCATGGCCCCGGCCGCTCACCCACCCACCCTGCAGTCAGGCTGGAGACAAGCAAGCAAGGGGGAGCTGCCCTCCCCCAGTCCTCCAAAGGTGCCCACAGCAAGCGCCAGGTGCAGCCCCGGAGGACATGAGCACTCCTTCAGCTCCACTGACGGCCTTCGGGGACTGCCTTCCTTCGCCGCTTCCCTGGCAGCTGGGGCTCTAGGCCTTCTCTTCGGCAAGGGCTCCCTAGGGACAGAGGAGGGCAGGCCCTGAACGGCTGTGGTCCCGAGAGGGTGAGCGGCCGGCTTTCAGAAGGTGTTCTCTGCTGGCTGAGGAGGGTGAAGGCCTCGCCCGTCTTCATCTCCCACCAACGCTGGTCACATCAAGGCCACCCACGGGAACGGTCCATCGCACGGAGGAAGGGCACACGGGCAGAGAAGCTTCTAGCCCAGAGAATCTGAATCTGGCCTGGCTGAGCCCTGTTGAAGCCCAAAGATCAGCATTTGCCCGTGAGGCGCCCGTTTGGACGTGCAAATCCCCACTGGTGCGCCAGTCGCCATGCAGCAAACTAGCTTGTGGCCATTGGTGGGGCTTGCCGAGCTCCAGCAGAAGCAGCATCTGCCTCTCTCCAAAGCCGCTGCCGCCTGCGAACAAATTAGCTCTGCCTCGCCAGTTCCCGGGTTCAACCGAGGCAGCGCCTTCTGTTCAAACAATGCTTGCTGGTCCCTGGGCAAAGGGCAGAGGCAAGAACCCGGAAGCAGAGCAGGCCTGTGCTGGGAGAACGGCTGCAGCAGTCCAGACGGCCGGCCCTTCCTTTGGCCCCCGGGGAAGCCTCCTCGGCAGACGGGCTGCGGGTTCTTCCAGTGAGAGCCAGCGTGGCAGAGCAGTTGGAGTGTTGGACTAGGAGCTGGGAGACCCATGTTCGAATCCCCGCTCTGCCGTGGAAGCTAGCTGGGTGACCTTGGGCCAGACGCACACTCTCAGCCTCACCTACCTCACAGGGCTGTTGAGAGGACAAACCAGGAGACAACAATGATGTCAGCTGGTTTGGGATCAATGATGTTTGGGAACAATGTCAGCTGGTTTTGGAACAATGATGTCAGCTGGTTTGGGATCCCTTTGGGGAGAATGGCGAGAGACAGAAGGGCACTGCTCCTTTCTGAATCATACCCTGGGGGGGGGATGACCCTCCACTTATTTTCCCCTTGGGGATCCCGGCTAAAAGAGAGCAGCTTGAGAGAAGGTGAAACCCCATTTCTCCTTGCTTGGTAGTCAGCTGGGTAGCTAGAGAATTGGGTCCCCTCTGTGGTCAGCTGCAGTCCCAAATTCTAGGAATTGGCAGATCTCCCTTTGTGGGGGCAAAGCGGGAGACATGGTAGGGATTCCTGGTGCCACCACCCCAAGGACAAGCGCCCTTGATGTCTGAGTAGGAAAATGGCCTCAGTCCAGTGTCACTCCAGGACTGTGGCTTCCCCCCATGGGAGGGGCTTGATTTGGCACCGTTGAGCTGGGCCTTCCTAGACATGACCTCCCACCCTGCTGCCAGACAGGGGTGATTGTGCTGATTGTACCTTACAGGGTTGTTGTGAGGGTGACAGTGCACAAAAGCACATGAACACATGAAGCTGCCTCCTACTGAATTAGACCCCCCTTGGTCCATCAAAGTCAGTATTGTCTACTCAGACCGGCAGCGGCTCTCCAGGGTCTCAGGTAGAGGTCTTTCACATCACCTACCTGCCTAATCCTTTTAACTGGAGATGCTGAGGATTGAACCTGGGACCTTCTCCATGCCAAGCAGATGCTCTACCACTGAGCTAAGGCCCCTCTCCATGGCTCTCCAGGGTCTCAGGCAGGGGGTCTTTCACACCACCTACCTGCCTAGTCCCTTTCACTGGGGATGCCGGGGATTGAACCTGGGATCTTCTGCATGCCAAGCAGAGGCTCTACCACTGAGCCACAGCCCCTCCTTGTTGCATGGGCCATATTTATTCTCTGCAGCTGAAATCTGAAAGAGCCTCCTGAGACCTGAAACACCTTGTTGGGGGTCCTGCCTCTTCCGGTTGGTGCCTTCAGCCCTAAGCCTTCATTTCGCTGTGAAGGTCTGCAGCCTGCCTGTCCCCCTGGCCCAGGAGGTTCTGGGTACGGATGGGGCATGACTTTGCCGCACCATCAGCAATCCCATCGGGGCAGCCCCCTGGGGTCTCCACAGCCCCCCCCCCGTCTTGGCGGGCGGCGATGCCGTCCCTTGGTCACCAGAGGGCAGCAGCGAGCCGTCGGAGCCTGGCGGGGCCCGGCCGAGAGTCGCGGGGAAGGTCAAAGTTGGCGGCGGGGCATCCCGCGGGCTTGGGGGGTGCGCCCCCTCCCCTCCCCGCGCTCGGGGCCGGGGCGCGTTGCCCCAGAGCCTGCCGCCGGCGGCGCCTGGGGCGAAGGGGTCGCGAGGGGAGGGCCGGCTCCCTTTCCCCGTCGGAGAGGCTTCGGAGCGGGCGGCCCTCGGAGGTTGTCCGGGGCGTGGGGGGGGGGAGAGGAGCAGGGCGCTCGGGGCGGGCTCCCGCAGTCCGGCCGAGGCGGGAAGCGTGGCCCCGGGAAGTGGAGGCTGGCTGGCTGCCGGGGCGCGGAGGACCACAAGGGCCGGGGGGCGCGCCGGCTCGGCCCGTCGGGGCTTGTCCCGAGGGGATCCCCGGGGCCGGTCCGCCCCCCTGCAGGAGGCCGGCCTGGGCTCCCGTGCCCGCAACCCCGCCCGGCCGCGGGAGGCCCGCAGTTGAGGCGCAGCCCCCCCCCGCCCCGCGGCGGCTCCCTCCCTCCCTCCCTCCCGGCTCCTTCGGCTCGAGAAGCCCAGGAGGACGGAGGGGGGGGGGTCCGGCATGCTTTGCAAAGAATGGATCATAAGTGCATGAGGACCCCCCACCCCGCGCGCCCCCGCCCATCGCGGGATGCACCGCCAACGGGCCTGCGCGCCGCCGTCTAACTGGCGCCCGCCCAGCGCGGCGGCTGACCCGAGCGGGGTTCAAGTCCCCGTTCGACGGGCAGGTGGCTTGGAGCCCCGGTCCCGGGGCGGAGGCTGCCCGGAGCTCCCCGGGCCGGCAGGGGGTCCCGGGAGAGCCTCGCAGGCGGACCCGCGGCTCGCGTGGCCCGGCGTCGTGGGGACGGGCCGGCCGGCCAGCGCCCCTTCCCCTGGGACGGAGCCGGGGGCGGCCGAGGAGCGGCGGGGCGCCAGGGGGCGAAGCGGAGCCCCGGCCGCCCGGCCACGCTGCCCCGGAGGAGCCGGTCCAACTTTCCCGGGCTCGGCCTCGCCCGCAGAGACGCCCCCGGCCCCGCCCGCCCGCCCGCCGCGGGGTCCTCCCTCGCTCCCTCCCCCCTCCGTCCCTCCCTCCCCCCGCCCTCCCCTCCCTCCCCGGCTGGCTCGGCGCTCCAGCGCAGCCGGGTGTTTGGGGCTGTGCGCGAGAGGCGGCGGCGGCGGCGGCGGCGGGTGGGTGCCGGCCGGGCGGGCGGGCGGCGCGGGCGCCGGGAGCGATGCTGGTCCTGGCCGCGCTGTGGGTCTTCTCGGGAGCCGGCGCGGCCTTCGCCCAGGGTGAGTAGGGCACGCGCCGCCACGCGCCTCGACGGTCCGCGCGCCGAGGGCCCGGCCGAGCGGGGGCAGGGGCGGTCCCGCTTCGGCGCCCGGGGGGGTGGGCTCTTTGCCCCGGAATGGCCGGGGGGGCGGGTTCCTGCGGGAGGGTCTGAGCCGGCCCGCCGAGGCGCCCCTCTTGCTCTCCCCCCTCCGAATCCAAACTGGGGTTTGTGCAGAGTTGGCGGGGGGGAGGGACGTAAGTACTGGCGGGGGTGGAAATGTCCGGGGGGGGGACGACGGGACGTGGCTTCCTTCGCCCTCCGTGGCTCCAGAATCCGGGGGAAAGTTCGCCTTCGGCTGCCGCTGGGCGGCCCGGCTCGGGGGTGGGCTCGGGGGCGCGAATTCCTCCGGCAGCCCAACACGTGGGGCGCCGAGGGGGCAGGAAGCCCCCCTGGCGGTCGGAGGGGGGGGCGCTGGCGGTGTTGTGGCTGGGGACGCCGCCGCGGGGCGGGGGAGGCGGGGCCGTCGGGCACCCGCCACGGGCCTCTCGCGCTCCCTTCCCAGCTGCGGCCGGCGGGGGGGGGTCCAGCCCAAATCGGAGGGGGAGGGCGGCAGAGGGGCCGAGGGCGTGCGTGGGAAAGAAAGTCCGGTGGCGGGTCGCGGGGGGGGGGAGCGCGAGAAGGGCTCGGTTTCAGTCGAGGGTCTTTTTTTCAAGGGCGGGGGCGAGGGCGTCCGGGAAGGGGGGTCTTCTGACGGGCAGCCGTCAGGCCCTGAGGAGCACATCGGGGTCTCAACCCGAGGACGGGCAAGTCCGAGGAAGCCACGTCCCAGCCGGAGGGCGCTGCCCCCCCCCGGGTCCTCCCCCGCTCCCCCCCGCTTTCCTCCCGGGACCCGCGCGCACGGGCAGGTTTGCAGGTAGCGCAGCCCTTGAGGCGGGGGGGGGGTTTGGGAGGCAGGGCTCCCGCGCCCCCGGCCCCTCCCCGCTGGGGACGGGCGGTTGCAGCCGTGAGGTCTAGAAACTTGGGCGGTGGGGAGGAGGGGGCTCCGGGGCGAGGCCTGGCCCTGCCCGACGGGGCGGGGGAGGGGCGCCGGGCCCTTCCGCTTGCCGGTCGGTCCCGGAACACCCCAGGGCGCCCCCCGCAGCTGCCCCACAGCGGCATCTTTCCAAGGCGGGGCCGCAGGGAGGCCGCCCTGTACGTGCCCGGCCAGCTAGAGAGAGAGAGCCTCCTTGGTTAGAGGCAGTACATCTGGGGCACGGCTGGGCCGGTCAGGTAAAAGTCAGGCCCGACGCGGGGCGAGGGGGGGGCGGGACCGGCTCGGAAGGGGAAAGGAAGCCCCGCCTGTGAGAGCAACCCCCCCCCCGCGCCCCTCCTGCGTTTCTGTCGGAGACGGTGCCCGTTTCTTATGCAGAACCCTCCTTTGAAGAAGGGGGGGGCGATATCAAATTACGGGGGGGGAGGTGGAGGAGGCTGGCGGGGGCTCCTCATTGGCTCGGGAGCGTACAATAGAATTGGGGGGTTAAGCCCCGCCCCTCCTCAGCTGCCACATTCCTTTTAATTATAGGGGGAGGGGCTGCTTGTGGAGCCAGCCAGGAGCTGAGCCAGAGGGGGGGGGAGGGCCTGCTCTGGCCCCCCTTTAGGAGATCTTGATGGCGGGGCCCCGAGGGGGGAGGGGGCTGAGCCTGGGCCTGCTTGGCCATCCCCTTCTTCCATCCTCCTTGCAGGGAATGTGGCAAGAAACTGACCCCTCCCCCCAGTCCGGCCCCTGGATTCTGGTGGGCCGGGCCGTCCAGTCACCTGAAGGGGCTCCGTTGGGACCAACCTGGAGGGGGCACCCTTTGCCGAGAAAGAGGAGAAGGGCCCTTCCAAGGCAGGCTCTTCCCCCCCCCCACCCCAGATCCATCTCTGGACTTCTGCCCCAGAGTGTGCTCATGGGATGCGGGGGCATAGCAGTGGCTTCTCTGCCCCCCCCCCATGCTGTCAGGGAAAGATGGGGGCCGAACCTGCCTGTGTGAGGAAGGAGGAGAGTTGTTGGCTGCCCAAGTTGGGGGGGGGGGATTGGATGGGGTGCGGCTGGTTGCAGCTGAGACGGGAGAGGGGGGGGTTGCGCGCAGGCATGCTGAATGAGTTTCATCACTCTTCATTTTTCGCTAAATAATTTTCTGTATTTTATCTAAATGAAAGCCATTCTTCTTCCCTCTCCCCCCTCCTCCCCGCTTCACTCGCCCTGCAGGGCTCCTTCCACAATTGCGTGTCACAAATTGAAATATTCATTCATTTTCTGAGCCTTTCTCTCTCCGTGGATTATTTTTCATCTTCTCTTTTCCAGGAGAAGAGTGGGGGAAATTTAAAACAGAAAAGATGAAAGCTAATTGCCAGGGGAGGGGAGAGGAAGGGAAGCCGTGGGGCAGGAGTCTCTTATGGATTGGGATCTGGGGGGAGGCAGGGGAGCTGTACCCGGCCCTAGGCTCACTCGGAGTGCAGCCCAGCATGGCACGGGGGGGGGTGCCCCTGAAGGCTGCCCAGCTGAGTCAGGCCGGGGTGGGCCCACCTCACCCACATTTCATCTCCCTTCACAGACGCTGGGGACTTTGGCCTCCCCCCTGGACAATGCTACCTCTGATTGCTGATAGGTTCTTGGCAGGCCCTGCTCCCCGGAATATCTCTAGTCTCCTTTTAAGCCCGTCCACGCCAGGGGCAGTGAGTTCCACCAGCAGCCCTTGTGTGGAGAAGTACTTTTAAAAGATTGCCCTGAATCGGTGCCCCTGAAGTCTGTTGTCTGGGGAGAGGGAGAGAAAGGTCTCCAGATCCCCTCCCCAATCTTGTCTTAGCAAGAACCCAGTCGCGCCCCTGTGCCCTCAGCTGCTGGGCACACAGGCCAAAGCTGTCCTGACTCGCAGGCAATGCTTTCTGAGCTGCCGTTCCCAGCAGAGGAGCAGGGCGGTGGCCGTGGTGGGCTGGGCTCTGAGGACCCTGGTGGCTTCTGCTCTCTGCTGGCATGATGTGGCCAGCCCTGGGAGACAGGCTTGCCACGGGCCAGCTGGCCTGGTGAAATGGCAGGGAGCCAAAGGGCCCTGGGGAACCAATGGTGTGCGGTTCCAGGTAGTGAGCAGGTGAAGAGCCTTCTGGGGTCCAGACCATCTTCTGGCACAGTGACCAGTCAGATGCTTTTGAGCAGCCCCACCAGCAGGGCTTGAGCCCCCCCTCCAAAAATGGCCCTTGCCAGTTCCGCTGCCTGCCTAAAATGAGACCCTCCATGTTTCATCTTGAAGTCCTGTGAAGCAGATCTTGTGGCTGGCGGTGAGATGCAGAAGTTGGGAGGTGGGACAGAATTTCCTCTGTTCTGGCTCTGGTGCCAACCTGTGGTTTGCCTGGTTGCCCCTCCCCAGATTTGTAGGGGCCGGGTGGGCATGGTTCAGTGAGCAGGACATGGGGAGGGGCTGTGGCTGAGTAGAAGAGCCTCTGCTTGGCATGCAGAAGTTCGCAGGTTCTATCCCGGCATCTCCAGTTAAAGCGATCAAGTAATAGGTGATGGGAAAGACCTCTGCCTGAGACCCTGGAGAGCTGCTGCCAGTCAGAGTAGACAATACTGACCTCGATGCAGCTCCATTTGTTCATTTGAGTGCCTTTCTGTGGTCCCATTGTGATGGCTGTCCTCGCTTATTTCATGGCTGAGCCTTGGCACCAGCTTCAGGGTCTAGAATCATGTGCTGGCTTGAATTACCCCTGGATCTTCAACAAACAATGTACAATGTTAATGTGGAACTTACTGCCACAAAGCGTGGTGGTGGGTGCGTTGTACAAATTCATGGTGGAGGAGTGATTTTTCAATGGGTGTGAGCCCTGGTCACTGCATGTAACCTCCATGATCCGAGGAAGCCTACCTGTGTATACCAAGGGCTGCTGTGTTGGTCTCCTTCTTGTGGGGAGGATCCAGCCTGCCTGTGCTGGAAACGGGATGTAAACTGCAGGTATCCACCAACGGCCAGTCCCACAAGGCAGTTCTCATGTTCTCCATGTGGCCAAAGGGGACTGACTCAAGCAGGCTTCAGGGGCTGGGGTACAGTGGTAGAGCAGAAGGTCCCAGATTCAATCCCTGGAGAGCCGCTGCCGGTCTGAGTAGACAATACTGACTATGATGGAGCAAGGGTCTGATTCAGTAGAAGGCAGCTTCATTCATGTGTGTTCAGCTCAGAGGGGCCGTGACTCAGGGGTAGAGCCTCTACTTGGCATGCAGAAGGTCCCAGGTTCAATCCCCGGCATCTCCAGTTAAAGGGACTGGGCAGGTAGGTGATGTGAAAGACCCCAGCCTGAGACCCTGGAGAGCCACTGCCGGTCTGAGCAGACAATACTGACTTTGATGGACTGAGGGTCTGATTCAGTAGAAGGCAGATTTATGTGTTCATGTGTGTTCAGCTCTTGGGGAGGGGCCGTGACTCAGGGGTAGAGCCTCTGCTTGGCATGCAGAAGGTCCCAGGTTCAATCCCCGGCATCTCCAGTTAAAGGGACTAGGCAGGTAGGTGACCTCTGCCTGAGACCCTGGAGAGCCGCTGCCAGTGTGAGCAGACACTGCTGACCCTGATGCATCAGGGGTCTGAGTCAGATGAACGCTTCATGTGTGCGTTCATTTGTAGCAACAGGCCTGAGAGTTCCCAGCAGTTGGAATTGGGGAGCAGAGGAGCGGTCTCTGTGCAGTGATAGACAGCCCCCCCTACTTCCGTCCACCCTCGAGTAAAGCTGGGTCCGTTTTGCACATCTCAGCAGGGCTTCTGTCGGGCAGCCCCTGCAAGGGCCCATTTAGAGCCAGGGGGAAAGGGGAAGCAAGAGTCCCATGATTTATCTTCTGGGGCTCAACCTGAGAGCTTCTCTTTGAGGCCCCCTGCGATGTTGACCCCTGAGCAGCTGCCGAGTGCCATCCCCTCCCACCAAGGGCTGGAGGATCCCCCCGCTGGAGTTTCGCCCCCCTCTGCCTCTCCCCATCTCCCTGCTGGACCTGCCTCTGCTCCGCCGCTTCTACCCATCAAGCCTGCTCTAGCCAAGAGATGCTCTTGTGCCTGGTCCTGGTTGCCGCCCGCATGGAGCAGCTTGGTGCTGCACTTCTACCCTTGCAAGAGCCCGCTTTCTGTGGGCTTGGTGTGCCCAGGGGGTGTGTTGCTTGGCCACCCCCATTCACCCCCACCCCCACTCACCCCACTCACCACGTTGGCCTCCTTCCCTGTGTCCGGGTGTGCTCTCACTGCTGACGCCACACAGGGGCCTCTAGCGAGTGGTCAAGCCCCTTCCTTCTATAATTGTTTTTTGAATGCTAGCTTCTTGTCCTGGCTGCGGCTGAGGGGGCGCCTGGGCTCAGGAAGAAGAAGCTCACAGTTCCTGCCTCCCTGAAGAGCAGGGCTTGACCTGGGCCAGGATGCCCCCTGCCAGGGGGTCGGGGGGGGGGCGTGATGGCCAGAGGGTCTCTCACACTGTGTGCCGAGGTTCTCTTCACGCTGTGCGCCCAGGGTTTCTTTGTGCTACCTCCTCCATAATTGTTGGAAGAGCCAAAAGGATTCATGGAGGCAAAGGCAGACTTTGGTAGGGAGGGGGGCTTTTTGAGCTGACCCCCCGCAGGTAATGGGGAGGTGGGTCTATCTGGGGAAGATGAATGCACTCTTTTGTGGAGGGTGAAGAGTCTGGCCGGTGTCACCCTGGAGAACAAGTTCTTTGAGCTCTTATTTCCTTTTGGGGCACCTCTGGTGGGGGGGGTCTGGCAGTGCCACTCGCCACCTGCTCTGGCTGGTCCTGTGCCCCACAGTCGCCCCCCCTCCCACAAAGTGGTCTTCCCTGCTGGGCCTTCTGATTAATGCTCTTGTGAGCACAGCCTCCTGGAAAGAGCAAGCGGCAGGCGTCCCGGGCGTGATCTCCAAGTATTCCAGAGCTAGCCCCCCCCCCCCGCTCTTAGTGAAAGGATGACACCGAGAGGGTCAGCGGGGTGGGGGCTTTTGTTGCGGGAGAAAGGCAGAGTAAAAACAGTTCAATAAAAGTCGTATTGGGGAGGGGCTTCGGCATTGGATCAGCAGGCGCCGTGCCCACCCTTGAATTTCGAGGCAGGATTGGGCATGATTTCAAGAAGGGGGTTTGATGTCTAGGCTGGCAGACTCTGTGCCAGAGGAACTCGGGTTCTTCAACCCCCCCCAACCCAAACAAAACTTCAGCCTGCAGAACTAGTGCCAAGTGAAACAGATGTAGCTGATATCTGTTAGTCTGCGTAATTCAGTCTGCCTTTCCTCCTTGCAGAGAGGGACAAAGAGGCCACAGGTACCCCCCCCCCCAGTGCTGAAAGGCCTGCTCCGCCCCAGTCCCTTCTGAGCATCTTTGCAGAGCCACAAGGGTGTTGGAAGTGGAATGCTTGTGTGCGCAAACGTGGTTAGCCAAACACAGGACCAGCAGTTATAATTCCCTGATGCTAGACCCACCTTTGTGGAGGAACCACCTGGCTTCCAGCATCTAGCAGGCCTCTGAGACCCTCAAGTGCTGGAGGGGTGTTTCAGCCTCGGATGTTGCAAAGCTGTCCTGCCAGAGAAGGTCCCTCGAAGTAGGAACCTCTGCATCTGTCAGTTCCAGTGCCGAGAGGCAACTTCAGAGGGAGACCCTCGGCCTCTCTGCCCTGTTGTTAGATGTCCAGAGGAACTGGTTGGCTGCTGTGTGAGACGGGATGCTGGACTAGATGGACCCTCACTGGTCTGATCCAGCAGGGCTCTTCTGAGGTTCTTATGAAGGCCTTGCCCTCTCTGCCTTGTTGCTGGACCTGCTGGGGAACCAGTCGGCCCCTGTGTGAGGCAGGATGCTGGACTAGATGGACCCTCACTGGCCTGATCCAGCAGGGCTCTTCCGAGGTTCTTCTGCCGGTCTGCTTGGCTCCACCTGAGAGTCAGGCAGACTTTTGAGTAAGCCCTGAGAGGGCGGTAAGCAGGCGAGGGGCAGCTGGCAGCCGGAGCTTCAGCCTCTGCCGTCGTGTTCCCTCAGGGCGCTGCTTTCTGAATTGGGGCCTGTGACTCATCTGGCCTGCTGTCTTAGGACACAGCTGGCCCATCCTGCCCGGCGTGAAAAGAAGACGAGGGGCTGCGGGATCCGAGGCCTGGCTCCAGAAACTGGCGGCCCCGATGCTTTTCTCTTTGTCTGAGGTGTGATGAGGGATGGAACTCGGTGCATGCCCAGAGGAGTGCTATGATCACTTTGTATGTAGGGCTGCAAGGGATGGTCCTGGGCTCACATCCAGTCCACAAAAGCTGGCCTTAGAAACCGGAAGCCATTGAACGGGTGACTGACTGATGGGTGGATAAAAATCAATGGTTTTTATTTTAATTTTTTATTTAAATCAGATTTTTAAAATTTAAATTGGATTTTTTTTAAGAAACGAGGGAAAATCTATCTAAAGATAGTTTTCTGTTTAAGGTGTGTTATAATTTAAAGTATTTATCTTGAAATAAGGATTAGTTTAAATTATGTAGCATGAGTCTGTATATTGATGCAATGTTTAAATTTTTTTTGGTAAATGACTTCCATTAATCCTTTCACAATGTCATGCTCTCACAGAGGTTTTTGTAAGATTATTTCGGGCAGTTTTTCTGTCTAGAAGATATTATCACAGATGCTTGGTTTTGCAGTTCTGAAAACTGTGAATTTGTGTCTGCAGAGATAACGTGCCCCTTCTTCACAGCAAAAATGTTATAAAATAAACATATAGAGTTGAGAAAAAGACCTTAATCCCATTGTTCCCTTGCAAATCCATGTACACAGAATCAACCCTTTACCTCTTAAGTGCTAAATTTCAAGCAGTTCAATGAATGGAAGATGCTTTGGAGTGGAATAGATCTGCACAAGGAGCTAAGTGTGAAGAGGGAGGGGCAAGCAGTAAAAATGAAAGTGAACCCTTTTGAGCAGAATTAGGAAGAATTTTTTAACAGTTCGAGCAGTTCCTCAGTGGAACAGGCTTCCTCGGGAGGTGGTGGGCTCTCCTTCCCTGGAGGTTTTGAAGCAGAGGCTAGATGGCCATCTGTCAGCAATGCTGATTCTATTACCTTAGGCAGATCATGAGAGGGAGGACACCTTGGCCATCTTCTGGGCATGGAGTAGGGGTCACTGGGGGGGGGAAAGGTAGTTGTGAATGTCCTGCATTGTGCAGGGGGTTGGACTAGATGACCCTGGTGGTCCCTTCCAACTCTATGATTCTATGAGAATACCCTATAAGTATTGAGAACTTTGTGTGTATATAGCCTGAGGTTTATCATATTATTCTATCCCTGGAGGAGAAAACCTAGAATGGCAGCAGGCTGTAAAAGAGACCCCGTTTGTGAGTATTTTAATGCTCTTCTGCCCATGGGTAAGGCAGGCATGCGTACAAAATATAAACTCTGCAACAAAGATCCCAGATGAAACTGGAGATAATTCACCTCGCAATAGTTTCATAATTATCTATATAATCAGTAACTTTTTTCATATAACAAATCCGTAATTTTTTTTCATATAACTGAAAACTAATCTGAAAAGTTATCATTCTAAAAAAGGAAACCTTCTTCTGGTTGTAACTATTAAAATTATACCAGGAAGAATGAGTCTTTATGTAATTTTTTTTTAAAAATCTACTCTTACAGACTAGTGATTTAAATCAATTTGATTTAAATCAAATCCACCCTGACTGACGGGGTGAGAGCCGCTTTGCAGGATCATCTGCATATTGTAAATATTAAGATTATACCAGGAAGAAGGAGTCTTTATGTAAAAAAACACTTAAATCTAGTCTTACTGACTAGTGATTTAAATCAATTTGATTTAAGTCAAATCCACCCTGAATGACGGGGTGAGAGCCGGTTTGCAGGGTCATCTGAGTATTTGTTATACAAGCAAGCATCTCTGTCTTTTTGCTTTCCAACAGCCCTGTGAGGTAGACCACTGTGGAGGAGGTGAGCAGAGGCTGAGGAAGGAGGTTGGCCAAGGGCCGTGTAAAGCGCCTGCAGCAGAGAGGAGAGCTGACTCCCGGTTCTCATGATGCTGGGGGCCCCAATCCCTCTCACTGGGCTTGTCAAAGTCTAGGGTTGCCAGGTCCCTCTTTGCTACCGGTGGGAGGTTTTGGGGCAAAGCCTGAGAAGGACAGGGTTTGGGGAGGGGAGGGACTTCAATGCCATAGAGTCCAATGGCCAAAGCGGCCATTTTCTCCAGGTGAACTGATTTCTGTTGTAATAGCAGGAGATCTCCAGCTAGTACCTGGAGGTTGGCAACCCTATCAAAGTTCCACCTTTTAGCCAGGCTGAATGGAGGAACTGCTGGGCCCCTCTTCCAGGGTCAGGATGCAGACCCAGAGCTGAGAGGGGCTGCCAAAGAGGCTGGGGGGGGGCATGGTGGTTGCATGGGGGGGGTGACTTAGTGGGAGGCACGCTGGGTGTCCTTTGTGTGCCCTGCAGGTTTGAAGGGGGTGGGGGAGAGCCAGGTGCTGGATCTGGGCCTGCCCATCGGTGGTTTCACAAGCCAGGGCTAAACTGAGGCTGGCCAGAAAGACCACGGGGCCTCCTTGGGTGAGCAGAACATGGGGAAGATCTAAGAAACTGTTGCAAAAGGGTTAAAGGGTTGGACGTGGCCCTGGGTTCAAATCCCCGTGCTACTCACTGGGTGACTTTGGGCTCTCTCACTCCCTCTCCTACTTCACAGAGATGGGGGTGGTGGAGGAGAAAAACTGGAGGAAAGGAGAACAACATATGATTCTCTTGAGCTCCTTGGAAGAATCCAAATGTGTCAGATGAGACTTGGTTGGAAAAGTCCTGCTGAGTGCCATGAGGAATATTTTTTTGGGGGTGTGTGTTTCTGTTGCAGATTTCCAGGTGAAGCCTTAGACCCCCCCTCTCCCCCCCAGTTCAGAATTCCAAATGAGAGTCGAGTGCATGAACCAAGCCATGGTAAGCCTTAGTGTTCCTTGGCACTTTCTAGCAAGAGAGAAGAGGGTCTGCCTAACATTGCTGGGTGGCTACTCTCCTCCCGGCGCAATCTGCATGCAAATGGAGCGTTCTTAGCCGTCTGCGCATCCGTGGTCCCTTTCCTGCTTGCTGATCCCAGGGGCTGCTCCCTGCTCCCGGGACATGAACAGTCCTGCCTCTTAGGAATGTCTTATTCAGGCTGCTCTTGCCTGGGCTTGGCAGGCGGCTGTCCTCCTTCAGGAGGAGAGGTCGGCTCTCCTCTGCCGTTTCCTGGCGGCCTGATGATCCTGGGGTTCCTCAGCAGCACCCCGAGAGGATTTTTCAGGGGGCGGCTCACGCAGTGCCACAGTCTTCCGGCACGAAGGCCCCACATATGTCCCGGAGGCTGCTTTCTGGCCCCCATGTGTGAGCCTCCTCCCCCCGCTCAGCATTGCCCCCTCTGGCTGGCAGCAGCTCCCCAGGGTTTCAGGCAGAGAAAGGTCTTTTCCAGCGTTTTAAACTGGAGGTGCCTGGGGTGGTTCCTGGGATCTTCAGCATGCAAAGCTGGGACTCAGCCGCTGTGTCACCAGAAAGGGGGGTGCGTTCGTGCCATGGGAAGCAGCTTAATCTCCCCATCTTTGGGGGAAGGGAAGGATGCCCCACCTTGTGAGAGCCAGCATGGTGTAGTGGCTAAGAGCGACAGACTCTAATCTGGAGAACCAGGTTTGATTCTCAACTACTCCACATGAGGCCAGCTGGGTGGCCTTGGGCTAGTCACAGTTCTCTCTGAACTCTCTCAACCCCACCTACCTCACAAGGTGTCTGTTGTGGGGAGACGAAGGGGAGGAGATTGTAACCCTGTTTAATTCTCCTTAAAAGATAGAGAAAATTGGCATATAAAAACCAACCCTCCCCATTGGGGAGGGGCCGTGGCTCAGTGGTAGAGCCTCTGCTTGGCATGCAGAAGGTCCCAGGTTCAATCCCCAGTGGCATCTTCAGTTAAAGGGACTGGGTAAGTAGGTGATGTGAAAGACCTCCTCTGCCTGAGACCCTGGAGAGCCGCTACCGGCCTGAGTAGACAACACTGACTTTGATAGACCAAGAGGGGTCTGAAACAGCATAAGGCAGCTTCACGTGTTCATATAAAAACCAACCCTTGTTCAACCGAAATTTCTCATCAGATTTTGGCTGCTAAGCAGGGTCAGTACTTGGAAGGGAGACCTCCAAGGCAGACTTCTCCCGTCCCTTGGAAGCCCCTTGCTGGGCTCACCATCAGTCGGTTTGTGACTTGACAGCAGAAGAAGAAGAGTTAGTTTTTATATGCCGACTTTCTCTACCACTTAAGGGAGACTCAAACCGGCTTACAATCGCCTTCCCTTCCCCTCCCCACAACAGACACCCTGTGAGGTAGGTGGGGCTGAGAGAGCGTGACTTGCTCAAGGCCCCCCAGCTGGCTTCGTGTGTAGGAGTGGGGAAACCAACCCAGTTCACCAGATTGGCCTCCACCGCTCATGTGGAGGAGTGGGGAATCAAACCCGGTTCTCCATATCAGAGTCCGCCGCTCCAAACCACCGCTCTTAACCACTACACCATGCTGACAATGTGTGCAACAAATGGAAGCTGAGTTCCAAGGGGCGTGGGCGTGGTGTGTGACATTTTTGGAACTGTGGGCCGAAAACCACCATTCCCCCCCCCCATTTCAACGTGCTTAACCTGAAATTATGCCCAGCACCAACTTTCAGCCAGAACAGGCAAATACAAAGGTGATGGAGATCTGGGGGCTACCATGATGCCTGTGGTCATCTTGGGTGATTATGTAGGGTTACCAACCTTTAGGTGCTAGATGGAGACCTGCTATTACAACTGATCTCCAGCTGACAGAGTTCACCTGGAGAAAATGGCCGCTTTGGCAATTGGACCCTACGGCAATGAAGTCCCTCCCGTCCCCAAACCCCGCCCTCCTCAGGCTCTGCCCCAAAAACCTCCTGCCGATGGCAAAGAGAGACCTGGCAACCCGAGTGATGTGGGATGTAATCTTGGAAGGCAGAGATATCTCTTAGCCTTCAGGGGTGGCGCAGAATCTGGGTGCAGGACATAGGCAGCAGGGAGTTGAAGCGGCAGCAGGAAGGACGACCACGCAGCTGGCACGGGTGCCCTCTCCTTGCGCCCCGGTCCAACTCTGCCCTGCTTTGGGGAAGCAAAGACCTGCGGGTCTCCTTCCTTCGCGGTCCTTTGTGTCTCCTTCCCTCCTGGTCTGATTGCCCCTAAGATGCCACTCTGCTTCCTCACCCCCACCCCAAGACACACACTCACACCCTTGGTTTTCCTTTGGCAATGGTTACCGGGGGATTATCGCTAACTCTTCACGAAGATCCCCCTAATTGCTTGGCTTACCTCCGGTGCTATCATCAAGGCAGCCGGCGCTCCCGCTCTCCCCTCCTCTCCTTTTTATTATCTCTTAATTAATCACTCTGGCTTTCACACTTAGCAGATAATTGGTGTCTCGGGGGTCCAGCCGCACATTCCCGCAACCTCTTGCTCGGCGTTGCCAGCCGGCAAGGGGGGGGGGAAGGGATGGCGGAGGGGGCGCGACTTCCCCTTTGGCTGGGCAGGCAAGGTAGAGAGGCCTGGCTGCCACCCTCACGTCGGCGTGGTGGGGGCTCTCCTCTGGTGTGTGTGTGTGTGGGGGGGCAACAGGGCTCCTGAGCCTTCCTCGAAGCCCAGATCCAGCCGACCTGCTTCAAGCAGCCTCTAGACTCCCCCACGACCAGGTCCAGCATCCGACTCCAAGCCGGTGTTTCCTAGGATTCCTTTGAGAGCCTTGGCAGGAGCCTTTGTAGGGGGCTGGGCAATCTCCTGGGCCGATTCCTGGCCTTTTCCAAAGTGTGGAAATTTCCCATCTGTTGGGATAGCTGAATGTGTTGTGGTCAACTTGGGAGTTGGCTGGGAGACCTGTTATCTGAAGTGAGAAAATAGCAGCCTGTCCCTGAATGGATCTGAAGAGATCATCATAGAATCATAGTATCATAGAGTTGGAAGGGACCACCAGGGTCATCTAGTCCAACCCCCTGCACAATGCAAGAAATTCACAACTACCTTCCCCCCTCCACACGCACACCCTACTCCATGCCCAGAAGATGGCCAAGATGCCCTCCCTCTCATGATCTGCCTAAGGTCATAGAATCAGCATTGCTGACAGATGGCCATCTAACCTTAAAAACCTCCAGGGAAGGAACACTTACCACCTCCTGAGAAAGCCTGTTCCACTGAGGAACCGCTCTTAACTGTTAGGAAATTCTTTCTAATGTCTACATGGAAACACTTTTGATTTAATTTCAACCCGTTGGTTCTGGTCCGACCTTCTGGGGCAACAGAAAACATCTTTGCACCCTCCTTTATATGAGAGCCCTTCAAATACTTGAAGATGGTTATCATGTCCCCTCTCAGTCTTCTCCTCTTCAGGCTAAATGTACCCAGCTCCTTCAACCTTTCCTCATAGGACTTGGTCTCCAGACCCCTCACCGTCTTTGTTGCCCACCTCTGGACATCTTTGGCCTGTGGAGATTCAATACCTAGAATTCCACTTTGGGGGTGTTTCCTCTCCACAGACCACCGTCGGGCTAAGGCAGCTGCTTTTGACATGCTGGCCACGGTGCCCCCCTCCACGGTCCGGCCTCTCCTGCCTCCGGCTGGGTGGGCTGGTGTGGATCCTGAGCCAGGGTTTGCTCCTCTGGCCTGACCCCTCCCAGCTTTTGGAAGCGCTTCGCGTCTTGGGCCCGCTGGGAGCATCTGTGTGTGCTCTTCACGGTCATTCCCAAAGAAGCCAGGGTGGGCGCAGCAGAATGGCCGCTCTGAGCTTTCTGAGAGGGGGGTGGTCTCTGAACCACGCATGGCTTGGCATTCTGGCGAGCTTCCCTGGGGGCTGTCCTTGTGGTGCCGTTTAACACCGCCACTTAATTGGGTGGGGCGGCAGGTTAAAATGAGTTGCAGGAAGAGCGTGTGGGATTCCCCCCATAGGCCTATAAAGGTTGAGTACTGCGAAGGAAACTGAGGGTCTCCAGCCAAAAACGCTCTTTGTGCCCCTCAGACTAGTTCCCAGAGATCTTTGGCAGGAAGCCATGATAATTATGTTGGCATCAATCCTTCTCCAGAGCCTCTGTGCCCTTCCTTGTGCTGTTAAGATGTGTTGCTTGGTGGGCATCACAAGCTAGAGGTGTTTGGGGGAGGCGATTCCAAGACCCCTGCCTTCCTCTTCACTCATGCGTGGGCCCTGAAGGAAACCGTGGGGCCGTGCGCTTGGCTTGTGCCTGTTTATCCCACCTGTCTAAGGAACGATGGAAGATCCCCAGCTCCGCTATCTACTACTGCTTTGGTCTCCTTCCATGCTGAGGGCGCTTGTGAGGGTGATTCCAGCCAGTGGGGGGGGTCAAGTATCTCCTGGTACACCCCCCCTGAGAGCTTTGCACTCAGGAAGTAACAATTTACTGGTGGTCCCCGGCCTGAGGAGTGTGCGGCTGTCCTTGACAAGGGCTTTTTCAGCCCTAGCTCCAGCCTGGTGGATCGGTCTTCCAAGTAACATCAGGGCCCTGTGGGACCTAAAACAGTCCTGCAGGGCCTGCAAAACTGATCCACCAGGCCTACACCTGAGGGCAGCCGCAAGTCTTTTCCACTTTCATCATTCTCTGGCCTCTCCATCCTCCCCGAACCTGGTCTGGGGGTCCACTGCTTACCAGGCCTGTCTAGTGGCTGCGACTGGAATGAAATGCCATCTTGCTTTAATGAGAAGGAGAAGAAGAGTTGGTTTTTATATGCTGACTTTCTCTACCATTTAAGAGAGAATCAAACTGGCTTACAATCTCCTTCTCTTCCCCTTCCCACAACAGACACCTGGTGAGGTAGATGGGGCTGAAAGAGCTTTAAGAGACCTGTGACTAGCCCAAGGTCACCCAGCTGGTTTCATGTGGAGGAGTGGAGAAACCAACCCGGTTCTCCAGATCAGAGTCTGCCACTCATGTGGAGGAGTAGGGAAACCAACCCTGTTTCTCCAGATCAGGGTCCACCGCTCCAAACCACCACTCTTAACCACTACACCACACTGGCTCATATGAAGTATGAGTTTTAAAGTATGTTTTAATGTATGTTTTCATTAACGTTTTTATGGCTATGTTGTGACCCGCTCTGAGCCCAGCTTGCCGGTAATGAGGGCGGGATGGAAATGCAATGAATAAATAAATGCCATGACCACCTGCAGCCACCCCAGGTTCAGGCCGTGACCACGTCACAAAGCTAGTGGGGGCAGAAGGATCACCAGCCCTCGGTCCAGAGGGACCCACACTCC
Source organism: Euleptes europaea (assembly GCF_029931775.1). Lineage (NCBI taxonomy): Eukaryota > Metazoa > Chordata > Lepidosauria > Squamata > Sphaerodactylidae > Euleptes > Euleptes europaea. The sequence continues at coordinate 101,192,001 of NC_079318.1, read as the reverse complement.
TGATTGCTTAAAAGCTCCCCCCACAATAAAACCCAGTGCATAATGCAGCCTTGAATTTGGCTGCTCCTGTCTCTGCCCCCTTCCTTCCATCTCCACTCATGGCCCAGTTGCAAATACATACAAAGATGCCCAAGAGAAGGACCCCCTTTTGCCCAAAGTTTCTCCCCTCCAGTACTTAGAGCAGCTGAGGACCACAGAGTGAGTGCCCGGGACCCCCGGCCCATCTGTCCAAGCCAGCAGGCGGGAGTCGGCTCCCGGTTTGGTGAGGGGACACACAACTGCCCAACTTTTATTACAAAATCGGAGAACAGTTGTATGCCTGGAGGTGTTTCCATAGAAACAGCAAAGAAAGGGAGATCGTGTGTGTGTGTGTGTGTGTGTGTGTTTGCGTGCAAGGGACACGGTGGCAGCGGCAGCCCAATCGGAGTCAATGTTTAAAGGCTCAGACAAAAAACCCATTCAGAGATAATTAAGGGACAGACAGCGGCTTCTCCCGTCTGTGCTAGTTTCCAGGGAGCTGCTCATGGATTTCGACTGACCCCCCCCCCCCCATATCATGTTTCCAGGACACCCGGCAGACCCTCCCTAGCTGCCATGGGGGGCCATCTGGGTTGCGGGGGCCCTGTGTGGCTCTCAGGAGGAGGGGGACACACATGAACACATGAAGCTGCCCTTGTACTGAGTCAGACCCCCCCCCCCTTGGTCCATCCAGGTCAGTATTGTCTACTCAGACCGGCAGCTGCTCTCCAGGGTCTCAGGCAGGGGTCCTTCACATCACCTACCTGCCTGGTCCCTGTACCTGGAGATGCCACTGGGGGTTGAACCTGGGACCTTCTGCCTGCCAAGCAGGTGCTCTACCACTGAGCCACAGCCCTTCCCCTAAAATTTCAGATCATTGAACACATGGAGCTGCCTTATACTGAATCACACATCAAAGGAAGTATTGTCTACCACTGAGCCACAGCCCTTCCACCTTGCCCCCAGGACTGTCCCTTGTGACTGTCCAAAGGCTTGGGCAAAGGTCTTTCTTAGGACAGACAAAAGGAAATACTTCTTTACTCAATGAGCGGTGAACCTGAAATTCACCACCAGAGAATACAGTGATGGCCACAGGTACATGTGTGTATAAAGTGCCATCAATTCACAGCTGACTTACGTTGACCCCACAGGATTTTCAGGGCAAGAGACTAAACAGAGGTGGGTTTGCCACTGTCTTCCTCTGCACAGCGACCCTGGACTTCCTTGGCGGTCTCCTATCCAAGTAGTAACCAGGGCTGACCCTGCTTAGCTTCTGAGATCTGGTGAGATCGGGCCATCCAGATCTGGGATAGATGGCTGTAAAAGAGAATTAGACAGATTCATTGAGGAGAGGTCCATCACTGCATACTTGCTATGAGGACTAAAGGGAACCTCCATGTTCAGAGGCAGTCAACCTCTAAATCCCCATGGCAAGAGGCAATACCAGGGGAAAGACCAAGAGTCCTATGAGGAAAGGTTGAAGGAGCTGGGTATGTTTAGCTTGAAAGAGAGAAGACTGAGAGGGGATATGATCACCATCTTCAAGTACTTGAAGGGCTGTCATAGAGAGGAGGGTGCCAAGTTGTTTTCTGTTGCCCCAGAAGGTCGGACCAGAACCAATGGGTTGAAATTAAATCAAAAGAGTTTCCGTCTAGACATTAGGAAGAACTTCCTGACAGAGCAGTTCCTCAGTGGAACAGGCTTCCTCAGGAGGTGGTGGGCTCTCCTTGCCTGGAGGTCTTTAAGCAGAGGCTAGATGGCCATCTGTCAGCAATGCTATGTCAGCAATTCTATGACCTTAGGCAGATGATGAGAGGGAGGTCTTCCTGGCCACCTGGGCGTGGAGTAGGGGGTCGTTGTTGGTGTGTGGGTGGGAGGTAGTTGTGAATTTCTTGCACTGTGCAGGGGGTTGGACTAGATGATGGTTCCTTCCAACTCTATGATTCTATGATAGCCTTGGAGTGTATGCCCTGTTGTTGAACCTCCAGAGGAATTGGTTGGCCTCTGTGTGAAACAGGATGCTTTACTAGATGGACCCTCACTGGTCTAATCCAGAAGGGCTCTTATGTTTAGCACAGGCAAATGGAAATACATCTTTACCCAGCGAGTGATTAAAATGAGGAATTCACCACCCACAGATGTAGTGATGGCAATAGGCTTCGAGGGCTGTAAAAGGGGATTAGGCAGATTCATGGAGAGGCAGGCTCTGTTGCAACTTCAGACTTGGGTGCGGGATCGCCTTCTGCCACTCTTCTGGGGTTTCCCCCTCTTGACTGTTCTTCAAGTTGACTCATAACGTTTACCCCTCTGAGGAAACTGTAGGCACAGCGGGCCAGTGTCGGCTTGCAAGACGGGGCCCGCCGGCAGCCGTATTCACACACTGTTTCAGTCGAGGAAAGGAGATAACGGATGGGGGCCCGAGGGCATGCCTGGGTTGGCTCAGGAGGACTTTTTGACCCGTCATTCCGGATCTTGAGATGCTCTGTGAAAATTGTTGGGGCACCAAATTCAGCACAGACAAAAGAAATTACTTTTGAGCACTTCGCTTCTGCTGCTGGCACAGGGAGGCTCACAGCTGATCCTTCCTCTGGCCCCTGCGGCCGTGGCTGTTTCAAGGTGGGGACCACCTGGCAATCACGACTCCCATCCAGCAAGGGCCATGCACACCGTCTGGAACATTGGCGGGGGTGGGGGAGGTACTTGCCACATCGGCCGGTAGTGCGGAGGAGAGCCATGTGCAAAGGCAAGTCAGAGAGCCATGTGGGTCTCCCGAGTCTCTCAGAGGGGATCCCTGTGTCACGGATCCATGCAGAAGTTTACCGACAGCTGTTTGCTATGATGGCTCAGTAGAACATCCATGTCGAAACGCAGTTGATCAGATTCAGGGAACGAACAAGGTTGGCCATCTTTTTGACCACCTTTGTGTGTGTATGTGGTGGGGAAGGGGGTGGAATCTGTCTGGAAACAAGAATGCTGGGCCGGGGGCCTAACCCTGCCAGGATGTTCTTACCTTGTGTTGCCCCTGCTGAGTAGACCTGTGGGTATCCTGCTCACACTGAAGTTACATGGTTTTTTTAATTAATTTATTTATTTTTATTATTTTCTACAATTCAACACTGAAGTTACATGGTTTGAGGGAGCCCAAAGGCCGCTGTTGAACACATGAAGCTACCTTATACTGAATCAGACCCACCGAGCAACAGACGCCCCTGCGCCTCTTCCATAGCTTTAACCATCCGCAACCAATGGAGACTGGCAAAGACAATGGGCACATGGTTGGCACGGGTACAATTTTTTAAAGAAAGAAACGCCCTCCCAAACGCAGCTGGTTTGGTCCCTGGTACTGTCTCGGCCACAAGAACCTGGATTTCCGTGGCTGTCAGAAGCACGCAGCAATCCTGCTCATTGGCTCAAGTTTAATTAGTTGGTGTAATATCCCTGTTAGGAACAAGGGCTAATTAAGACTCCCCCTCCCCCCAAAAACACAACTTTAATCATTAATGGAAGGGAAATATCCCCCTCAAGGCCAACCCCCGCTCTCCCCCCTGCTTCTCAACTGGCTTCTTTCCCTCTTCTCAAATCAGAAGTCCTTTAATAATGGGATTATCTTTCAAATCTCAATCAGGACAAGCAGATGCGAGCCAAGAACGCCACGGGGCTGAGTCAACAGCTCCTGCGCAGGACCAAAAAGGCCCTCCTCAGCCTAACCTGAGCCCAAAAATGCGGCCCCAAGAATGACCCCTTTCAAGGAGAATGAGCCCCCCCCCCCAAGGCAGCTCCCGTGGCCTAGCTGGCAGACAAAGAAAGCCCTCCCCCCGAGATAAAATAATAGAATCATAGTTGGAAGGGACCACAAGGGTCTTCATGCCCCGAAGATGGCCAAAAAAATAAAAAAGCCCTCCAGGATCCCTGACCAATCTGGCCTGGAAGAATATTGCTTCATGACCCCAAAGTGGCGATCAGTATTACCCTGGGCAAGTAAGAAAGGGCCACAAGAGCCAAACACTGACACAATCCCTCCTGCCCTCCCTCTCATCATCTGCCTAAGGTCATAGAATCAGCATTGCTGACAGATGGCCATCTAGCCTCTACTTAAAAACCTCCAGGGAAGGAGAGCTCACCACCTCCCAAGGAAGCCTGTTCCACGGAGGCACCACTCTGTTAGAAAGTTCTTCCTACTGTCTGGATGGATGGTTGTCCCTCAGAAGTGCCACAGCAAGAGCCTGCAGAATGGGGGGGTTTGCCACCAAGGGGGCAAGGGTATATGCCTGCCAACAGGCTCAGCACCCACGAGGGATGCCAGTCTCCAAGTGGCACCTGGAGATCCCCTGGAATTACAGCTCATCTCCAGAGATCAGCTCCCCTGGAGAAAATGGCTGCTTTGGAGGGTGGACTCTGTGGCGCTGCCCCCCCCCCAACTGAGGTCCCTGTCCTCACCAGGCCCCATCCCCAAACCTCCAGGAGTTTCCCAACCTGGATCTGGCAACCCTAGTCCCCTCATCCCTCACTGGGGTCCGGGGGGGACCTGGCAACCCGAGCTCCCACTGGCTGGTGTCCTCCCCCTCCCCACAGGCCACTCTGCTGGGAGTCTGATCATGATCCACAGGGCAGAGGGGCAGGGGTGTCCTGCCAGGGAGCCTCCTGGCCTCCTGAGGCACTGCTGTGGCACTGCCAACCTGGCCTAAGTCCTGAGCGTGGCAGAGGCACAAGCTCTTTGGGCAAGCTGCCAGCTCCCGTCCCAGCTCTTTGGCAAAGAAGAGGTGCGGAGAGAGGCTGGAGCAAGAACTCAACATCTTGGCCACCTTGTTTGGGTGGGGAGCAAGGCAGGGCCCCACTTTGCCCCATTCCCTAGGCAGCAGAAACATGCCCTTTGTCCTGGCACTTAAGGGGCAAAGGGGGGTGTTTCTACAGCATTCCTCTGTTGTGCAGGAATTCCCACCGCAAGAGGGATTTGCAAAGCTCTCCAGAACATTCTGCAGATGGAAAAGGGCCTGCGCTGCTCGGCTCTCTCGCTGGCTCTTGTGGTTGCAGCCCTGCAATGATTCTACGAGGCTGGAATTTGAAGAATTTCCTGTCAAGACTCACTGGAAGACTAGAGAGAGCCAGAGAGAGGGAGAGGAGAGGGGTGGGGGAGGGGGGCGGCCAGCTCCCCCCCCCCCCGCCGCCTGTTGCCAAGTTCCCCTCTGCTGCTTTCCTTTTTTCTGTCTGCATTCGCAAACTCTGCCCGAGTTCACCAGGGAGACCGGAGGGAAGAGCTCCAGCCCCGAAGAGGCCCCCGGGCGGCAGGGAGGCAGAGGCTGCTGGCGTGCCCCTGCCAGCAGCGCCAGCTTTACAGCCTGCCCTGGAAAGTTCTGCTGAGTTCACGGGGAGACCGGCCCAAGGCCCAGCGTGGAGCCTGCGTGGGGCTTCGGAAGCCAGCTGCCAACATGTCGGCTGCTGCGGAGGAAGTGGGAGGGGGGCAGAAAGAGGCAGCCACCATTTTGCTGGCACGATGGGAGGGATGGAAGTGCCAGCCACTGCTCTTCAGGGGGCAGAAGCCCCAGCCAAGCATGGGAATCCCCTGGAGCTGGGGGTGGGGAAGGAAGCCCTGCTTCCTGGCCTTTGCATCCTCGTGGGAGCCAGCTGCAAGACCCAAGCCCTGGAGGCAGCAGTCTGACAGGGGCGACAGGGGGGGGGGCTGCATTTAAAAGGAATAAAACAAGGAGACCAAATTTCCATCTTGCTTTTGCACACTGACAAATTCCCCCTCCCCAGAACCATGAAATACTGTGGCTCAGTGGCAGAGCATCTGCTTGGCATGCAGAAGGTCCCAGGTTCAGTCCCCGGCATCTCCAGTTAAAGGGACTAGGCAAGTGGGTGATGTAAAAGACCCCTGCCTGAGACCCTGGAGGGCTGCTGCCATCTGAGTAGACAATACTGACTTTGATGGACCAAGGGTCTGATTCAGTATAAGGCAGCTTCATGTGTTCAACGCAGGTGTGCTGTTTGCATGTGCAGGGGGAAAACATGCGTACAACTGGGATGTGTGTAAAATTGCATACTGCTTTGTAAACTGAAACTGAGAAACGCTTGTATTTTTCCGCATGTGGTGGAAATTCCTAGCCACTGGGCTGTGGTGTTGCTGGTGGCCTCGGGGACCACGCAGTAGGGTGTAATGTTGAAACACAACCGGGCTCTTGTGACCGAAAGGGCCCGTTCCGCGGAGCATGCTCTCAGCGCATGTGACGTTTGGAATCTTGTGAGTTTGAGAATGAGAGACAGGTTGACAATGAAGAGGCAGACATTAAACATTGAAACACAAAATGTGCATAGTGGCTTAATGAAATATTAACTTTTGGGTAATATATTTTATTAATAATTCCGGAGCTTTTATAGAAATGACGAGGCCGGGCTGTGATGGTGGGCTGGAGCAGCCAAGAGCACTCTTTGGCAGGTCCCTTCATCAACGCCTCCCTCCGGCCTCCTTGCTTGCCGGGCCCCTTTTCTTACGGGTGGGGGGCATTTCTCTATGCCCTGCATCATCACTCACACAACCAGTTCGGTGTCAGGAAGCAGCCCCCATCCCCAGGTTCCTGCCAAGACCCATTTAGCCGGTCCCCAGCCCCTCCTGTTCTCAGTCCACCAGGCCAGCAAGGCAGAAGTCCCAGGAACCCAGGCATGGATTTCCATGGGGAAGATCTGCCACAGAGGCGTTGCAGGCCTGACCACTGGTAGCCCCTGGCAGTCTCTGCTCTCACAGAAAGCTAGAGGCAACGTGGTATAGTGGTTATGAGCGGTGGTTTAGATCTGCAGAACTAAGTTTGATTCCCCACTCCTCCACATGAGTGGCGGAGACTAATCTGGTGAGCTGGATTTCTTTACCCACTCCTCCACATGAAGCCAGCTGGGTGACCTTGGGCTAGTCACAGCTCTCTCTGCCCCACCTACCTCACAGGGTGTCTGTTGTGGGGAGGGGAAGGGAAGGTGATTGTAAGCCAGTTTGATTCTTCCTTAAGTTGTAAGAGAAAGTTGGCATATATAGGGGTCACTGGGGGTGTGGGGGGGGAGGTAATTGTGCATTGTTCAGGGGGTTGGACTAGATGACCCTGGTGGTACCTTCCAACTCTATGATTCTATGAAAAACCAACTCTTCTTCTTCTAGAGTTGGAAGGGGCCAAACAGGCCACCTAGTCCAGCCCTGCTCTCTGTATAGGTGCCAGAGAGACTTTGCCCCTCCTCTCCAAGATGCTGGCCACATTTTCAGAGGCGAAGGGGCAGCTTCACCGCTGCCTGTGGGGCTCCAGGGGGGAGCAGTTCTGCCTCTGCCCAGCAGCCTGTCTTCTTCCCTGTCCCAAACCGGGGCTGTCTGAGCACCAGAGAAACTGCTGGGGCAGCTTCCCTGTCTCCCTGTCTCGTGCCGGAGTGGGGGGCCGGCCCCCCTCTCCCAAACACGCCGCCGCCGCCGCCGCATCGCTTCCCACCGCAAATGGATGTGGTTCTCTTTAAAGCCGGGCCCTGAAGGACAATTGTGTTGCGCCTGGAAAGATGTTCACAGTGTATAAATTTCCCGTGCTGCAGAAAATAAAATCGAGGAGAGAGGGAATTGCTTGGAAATTAACTTCCCGGGCGGACCGCTCTCCCTCCGCGCACGGAATGACTCGCAGTCAAAGGCCCCGGGATGCGTGTGCGCGGTGCGGTGCGGTGCGCGGGGGGGGGGGTCATTTTTCTGGCTGCCTGCGCTTTTTATGGCGCTTCGCTCCGACAAGAGCGGCAAACAATTAGGGTCGGGGCGCTGCACGGCCGGGCGAGTTCGGAGTGGGAATAAGCGCCTGCTTTTTAATCGACGACGAGATGCTTTGCCTTTCTGGAGCATCTCCTCCCTGCAGCTGCGGAACAAGCCCCGGGCCGCCTCAAGAGGGCCCGGGAGGGAGGGCGGGGGGGGGGAGGTCCCCAGAAGGAGGGCGGGTTATTCTTGAAGCAAAGTGACCCCCCGCCCCCCCAGAGCCAAGGGCCCCGTCTCCGTGGAAAGAAGCAGAGTAGCAGCGGAAATCTCCGGGGAAGGGGGGGAGCGTGCGGGGGCCGCCCCTCTCCCGGGGAGAGCCTGGAGGAGACCCGTGACGTTTGCGGGGGGGGGGGCTTCAGGGAGGGGAGATCAAGAGGGTTCTTGCGACCCACCCCGTTGAAAGTTAGATTCCGTGGGGGGGATTCTGCTCCTGCCCCGTTGGGCCCTCCGCCCGCGACGTGCTGCGCGGCCCCCAGCCCCGGATTGGGACCTGGCTGTGTTCCCCCCCTCCCGAAACACCCACGTTGCTCGGGACCCGTGCCCTGAGTGCCTCTGCGGCCGCCCCGTCGAGGCGGGCTCGCGCAGGGGGCGGCCGCCGCAACTGCCCACAGCCGCGGGAGGGGGCGCTTTGCCTGGGCTCCGGGCAGGCGGGGTCTCCCCCCCCGGAGTGCCGGGGGGCAAAGCGGGGGCCCCTGGTCGGCCCGGAGGGGGGAGGCGCCGCGGGGTCTCCCCGGCCCCGTCCTCCCCCTCCCGCGCTGAATCTCCTCCTTTGTTCTTGGTGTTGTGTCTTTTTTCGGGGGGGGGGCGCGGGGGCTGACCTACTTTTCGCCCACGGAGCTCGCCGCCTCCCGGCAGAGCGGACGGGGCAGGAGGCGGAGGAGCTGGGGGTAGCGTTTGGAGAGGGGGGGGGACAAGAGCAGAGGGGCGCCGCCGGGGGTCTTCCCCGCGGACCTCAGGGAGGGGGGCGGCCTGCCCGGGTCTTGACCCCACACCGTGGAGGGGGGGGGGGGCTCGTGCATGCCTCCGACGGGCTGGGGGATGCAGGACCGGCGGCAGAGCCTCTGGGCACGGGGGTGGGCCAGGGGCTTCTCCCCCTGGGTCTCGTTCCTCCTCCGGGGCGGGATCGCTTTGGGTGGAGGCGGTGGGGAAGGGGCTCGGCCTGCACTGGGGGTGGGGGGAGGGGGGCTCGGAGCAGAGTTTCTCTTTCCGTCTTTTGGTGGCTCTAGAGCAGGATCCCAGCAGGTGGGACCGATCCAGGGCGTGGCGCAAGGGCCCTATGGGGACCGGTTCAGACCCTTAGGGCTGTGTAGCTTGAAAAGAAGGCAGCTAAGGGGAGACATGATGGAGGTCTAGACAATGATGCGTGGTTTGCAGAGAGTGGACAGGGAGACGTTTTTCTCCCTCTCCCATAATAAAAGAACCTGGGGTCACCTGCTGAAGCCGGAGGGCCAGAGATTCAAAACTGATAAAAGGTAGTCTTTCTTCACACAATGCATAGGTAAATTGTGGAACTCCCTGCCCCAGGATGTGGTGATGGCTGCCAACTTGGAAGGCTTGAAGAGGGGAGTGGACATGATTCTGGAGGAGAGGGGTATTCATGGCTACTAGTACAAATGGATATTAGTCATAGTGGGTAGCCGTGTTAGTCTGTCTGCAGTAGTAGAAAAGAGCAAGAGTCCAGTAGCACAAAAGCTCATACCCTGCCAGAAAATATTTGTGTTAGTCTTTAAGGTGCTACTGGATATTAGTCATGATGCAGACCTGTTCTCTCCAGGATCAGAGGAGCATGCCGAATATGTTAGGTGCTGTGGAACACAAGCAGGATAAATGCTGCTGCAGGCGTCTTGTTTGTGGCTTCCTAGAGGCCCCTGGTTGGCCACTGTGAGAACAGACTGCTGGACTTGATGGGCCTCGGTCTGATCCAGCAGGGCCTTTCTTATGTCCTTATGATGTTCTTTAAACAAATGTTCCCCAGAGGTGCAGAACTTTAAAGAACAGGGCAGGTGGTGGTGGTCCAAGAGTAATAAAATTAAAAAGGCAATGTCCATCTCCTCCCACCTACCCAGCTTTGGCCTTTGCGCTCTGCTTGTAAGATGGTGGAGGATTGGCCTACCCTGCAGGAATGTTTGCAAAGTGCGCTCAGATAGTGTAGATGAGGAGCTCTGGTCACATGTGCAAAGTGCTGTTGGAGAGCCAGGGCGAATTATCGGCAGCCTGGCCATGCCAGAGTGTGTCTCCCCCCCCCCCCAAATTCCTGGGGGCTCCCATTCCTTCCTTCCCAGCCGGCCTCCCGTTCTTTTGTCTTTCTGCCTGGCTGAGCCCTTTCAGGGTTTTGTTCTGCCCCAAAGAAAGATAATGCTCTGTGTGTGTGAGCGAGAGAGCGCGCGCGCATGCCTTCCTTTCACAAGGTTGCGGCGTCAAGGAGCTCTTCTCCCCCAAACTGACAGAGCCAGGCAGGTGGAAGCATACAGTCAGACGGAAGACGGGGGTCGCTCCATTCCCACCCCCCAATGGCTTTCAGGGATGGGCCTGCAGCCGGCAAAGGAGCCCCTGGGCCTGTGGACACTCTGGGCTTGCATGTGTATGTGTGTGTGTGTGTGTGTGTGTGAGGAAATAGTTTGCTGGAATTAAAAATCGGAAGGCGAGGGGGGGGGGAGAAGAGGGTTGCGAGAGACTTGGATTCCCCGGGCTTGAGATTTGTCAAAGGCAAAGTAGAGAAAGGGTCAGAGAGGAAGGTTCCAGAACCAGACTGGAGGGCATGTGGCTGTTAACACCCCCCCACCCCCGGTCAATCTGCAGGCAGAAAAGGCCCAAATGGATCTCTTCCCACCCTGCAACCGACTCACTTCCCTCCACCTCCAATCCCAGGAAATGTTTTCAATTCCTGGACCCAGCTGTGGAATGCATGCAGAAGGTCCCAGGTTCAGTCCCTGGCATCTCCAGTTAAAGGGACTAGGCAGGTAGGTGATGTGAAAGACCTCCACCTGAGACCCTGGAGAGCCACTGCCGGTCTGAGCAGACAATACTGACTTTGATGGACCGAGGGTCCGATTCAGTATAAGGCAGCTTCATGTGTTCATGTGCTGGAGAAGGGCCGTGGCTCAGTGGTAGAGCATCTGCTTGGTATGCACAGGGTCCCAGGTTCAATTCCCGTCATCTCCAGTTAAAGGGACCAGGCAAGTAGGTGATGTGAAAGACCTCTGCCTGAGACCCTGGAGAGCCGCTGCCTGTCTGAGCAGACAATGCTGACTTTGCTGGACCAAGGGTCTGATTCAGTAGAAGGCAGCTTCATGTGTTCATGTATTCAAGTGAGTGCTTCTGGGTGTGTGCAGAGTGCTTTTCCTCTTCCCTGGGTGGCTGCTGCACCACTGGACTTATTTGAGGGGGGGCTTCCATCTCAGGGGTCACCTTTCCCTCTTCAGGAACTCTGCCTGGCTGGATCAGGTTCTCCCAGCTGGCCTTCTTGGTCATCGTAGTTCTCTGGTGGGCCGTCTCTGCTTCTACCTGCTCCCCTGTCTCCACTGAGGACAGCTGTGACCTCTCACAGTGCCGTTGCCCTGGGCCTGCTTTGGGTGAGGAGGAGAGAGGGCAGGGGGCTTCCCCTGCTTGCATCTCTAAGGTCTCCCAAAGGCTGCCAGCAAGGCCCCGGCCAATCACGGCTTCCTCCTCCTTTCCCAACTCATCAGAACAGACCCTTACGAGGCGTGAACCCTTTGGAGGGCTGCCCCCGGCACAATTGCTCCCTCTGGCCTTTTCAGGCTCACAGGCAAAGACTGCAGGGTCGTGAAGCAGCACCTTGGTCCTTTAGGAAGAACTTTTTAATGGTTAGAGCGGTTCCTCGGTGGAACGGCTTCCTCGAGAGGTGGTGGGCTCTCCTTCCCTGGAGGTTTTTAGGCAGAGGCTAGATGGCCATCTGTCAGCAATGCTGATTCTATGATCCTTAGGCAGATGATGAGAGGGAGGGCATCTTGGCCATCTTCTGGGCATGGAGTAGGGGGTCACTGGGGGTTTGTGGGGGAGGTAGTTGTGAATTCTCTGCATTGTGCAGGGGGTGGGACTAGATGGCCCTGGTGGTCCCTTCCAACTCTATGATTCTACTGGCAGGACAATGCTGCTGCAGTCTTCTTGCTTGTGGGCTTCGTCGAGGCACTTGGTTGGCCACTGTGTGAACAGACTGCTGAACTTGATGGGCCTGGGTCTGATCCAGCAGGGCTTTTCTTAGGTTCTTATATTCATACCTATCCTCTCCAGGATCAGAGGAGCATGACTATTACATTAGGTGACGTGGAACGCAGGCAGGATGCTGCTGCTGAGTCGTCTTGTTTGTGGGCTTCCTGGAGGCCACTGGGTGAACAGACTGCTGGACTTGATGGGCCTGGGTCTGATCCAGCAGGGCTTTTCTTAGGTTCTTGTTCTTATTGCTTGCAAACAGATCTGTCCAGCAGGGAATTTCCAAGTCTACACATGCGCAGGAATGCAACCATCCCTGCGGCGGCTGGCACCAGTTGTTGGAAGAAAGAATGTCATGGGAACGAAAGTTATTGGTTGGGGCGCCAGTTCCTCTTTCAAATCAGACTGTTTCTACTAATGGCTGTTGAACTGCCTGGCTCCAGAGCTATTTGCACATGTGCATTCTTGCATAGCCTCATGGGAGTTGTAGTTTATTGTCTCCCACATCAGGCTAAGATAAACACATTTGTAACCGCTGTGCAAACAAGGGAGAAATGCAGGGCTTTGGGCTAGTTTTCTTTGAAAGTGATTGGTTTGTTACTCAGGTGCCTGCCTTAGAGGAAAGCTCACAACCCACCCACAATCTTGGGTGATGGGCCAGTCCTCCCATCTAGAGATGTCATCTACATGCCCTGGGGTGAATTGAGACTTCTCCAAGCTGGCCTGGCTCAGTCTTTGTGCTGAACAGGAGCCGCGGAAGAGGGGCTGAATCTACTGAATCGGGGCCAAGGGGCTGCAGTCAGACCCAGGTTGTTGGCTGTGGGGTGAGGGAGTTTGGGTTCTCCACAGGCTGGGTCTTTCCATGCCAATGGGATTCTTAGAATCATAGAGTTGGAAGGGACCACCAGGGTCATCTAGTCCAACCCCCTGCACAATGCAGGAAATTCACAACTACCTCCCACCCACACACCCAGTGACCCCTTACTCCATGCCCAGAAGATGGCCAAGGTGCCCTCCTTCTCATCATCTGCCTAAGATCATAGAATCAGCATTGCTGACAGATGGCCATCTAGCCTCTGCCTAAAAACCTCTAGGGAAGGAGAGCCCACCACCTCCCAAGGAAGCCTGTTCCACCGAGGAACTGCTCTAAATGTCAGGAAGTTCTTCCTAATGTCTAGACGGAAACTCTTTGATTCAATTTCAACCCGTTGGTTCTGGTTGGGCCTTCTGGGGCAACAGAAAACAACTTGGCACTCTCCTCTATATGACAGCCCCTCAAGTACTTGAAGATGGTTGTCATATCACCTCTCGGTCTTCTCCTCTTCAGGCTAAACATACCTTGGCTCTTGTGTGTCTCTGGCTCTGATCTTGAGCAAAGTCTCCTCTCCTCTCAGCTTCTTTATCTCTCACTTTCTGTTTTATTAGCCAGCAAACAGGAAGCCAGATAATGAAGCTTCTGGAGGGAGGAGAACAGGCGGGGAGGATGACCTCTGCTCCCTGACCCCAGAGTCCTTGGAAACCTCTTGCATGCCTGTGTGTGTGTGCATGTGCATGCTTTGACCAGCAACCCTCTGGAAGGGCAGCAACAGTAGGCCACGAGAAGGTTCTGTCTGTTTTCCAAACTGGACTTCAGAAACAGAGAACCTTCAGAAAGACCACCAGGGTTGCCCGACACAGAATGCTGAGTTTTTCTTTCTGGGCGAGACCTCCAAGGAATGGGGAAGGACTTTGATAAGTGAAACCCCCTCCCCATTTTCCAAGATGGTAGCAGTCACCATGGTGATGCAGTCACCAGCTGATTCTCTTCATGATGGTGCAGTGGGGTGGTTTAAAAGTTTTGATCTAGGAGTGAGGCAATCTGGGTTCAAATCCTGTCTCAGACATTGAGCTCAGGGAAGGAAGGATAGGAAAACACTGATATACGCTGATATGCTCATAGAGGCAGCTGGCCAGATGTGACTGAGGACCCCTTGACATCAGAATAGGTGGGGCTCCTAATGTCTCGATATTGCCTTTCGGCAGTGCACCCCATATGGTTTCCGAAGTCAGGTAAACATTAAAAGCCGCAGCATCAAGTGATCAGACAAACCGCACAATAGCAAGTCGGTTTCCAAATTTAGGAAGAAGAAGAGTTGTTTTTTATATGCCAACCTTCTCTACCACATAAGGCAGAATCAAACTGGCTTGTAATCACCTTCCCCTCCCCACAACAGACACCCTGTGAGGTAGGTGGGGCTGAGAGAGCTCTAACAGAGCTGTGACTACCCCAAGGTCACCCAACTGGCTTTGTGTGGAGGAGTGGGGAAACCAACCGGGTTCTCCAGATTAGCCTCTTCTGCTCAAGTGGAGGAGTGGGGAATCAAACCTGGTTCTCCAGATCAGAGTCCGCTGCTCCAAACCATCGCTCTTAACCACTACACCACACTGGCTCTCCTAAATCATTCTGCCTTGCATTTCCCCTTGAAATTCTGACCAGGTAGCCAGACATGCTGGGTACCAGATTTTTGAGTTGTCTTCAAAGGCAGCCCCACGTAGAGCACATTGTAGTAATCCAGCTGCCAGGGTGCAGTGGTGCAGATCTGTGCGAGTGGATCAGAAGGGTCCCTTTCTGAGCGGGGTATGACGGAAGTGATGCATTCCTAGTATCAATGCCGGCCCGCTTTTCCGTCCACAAGGCCAGGTCCAGGAACCCCTTGAGACTCTTAAGTGACTCCAACTAAGATGTATTCTTTTATTTTATTTGTTTTGTACCCTGCCCTCATTCCCCGGGCTAAGCTGGGCTCAGGGCTGCTAGCAGCATACTGGAGAAGGGAGTGATGGCGGGCAGGAGAGCAGAGAGGAGCCAAACCAGTTAAGGGGCTGGGAGGAGGAATGTTTCAGGGGAGTCTTAAATGGACTGAACATGCATAACGGCTCAAGCAGCGTGGGGGCGTGTGGGGGGGTGACCCTGGCTCTGAGCCTCCTCTAGGCCTGCCCTGCATGCTAAAGCAGAAGGGTGCCTTTCTGAGAGAGAGAGAGAGAGAGAGAAGGCTGATTCCCTTTGCCCAGCTTCCGTGGAGGTGTGGCAGCCTGTGAATTAATTGCCTCCAGATTTTGCTTAATTGGGTGCTCCTGTTTTGCCTCCTGGCCACGTGTGTCTCAGGCATGGCTTGCATGTGGGCAGGAGAGCTAGCCCAAATTTGCAAGTCACAATTGCGGATTTATTTGCAAGAATTGTGCTTATTCGATACTGATGTATCCCCACTATGTGGGCCTCAATGCCGTCTGCCTGCCTGCCTGCCTGCCTGCCTGCCTGCCTTCCAGTTCGTATTGGAACCTTTGCTGCTGCGTAAGACTAGAAATGCCTCCTGTATCCTTGCATTTGGCAATATTGTCCTCGGAAGTCCCGGCTCTCCCTTCCCCACTCTCTATTCATTAATGTTTGATCGTACTTTTATTTTGGAAGTCTGTGGATTGTCAGGTCATCTAACTGTGTCTTAGACTTCTAGGTAAATTAATTTAATTCAAAGCTATGAGAACGTGCAGCTCACTTCACGTCGCCCCACAGAGGCACCTTGCTCTGTCCCACTCGGAGCTGGGGTGGGGTGGGGGTGTCAGGAGGTTTTAAGCAGCGGGAATGCAGAAGAGCGGCCCGTCTTGAGGTGGAAGGGAGTGCAGAGGCTGTCTAGGGCTGTTGGAGGCCAGAGAGGACTCAGGGCAGGGGGAAGGGGCTAGCCAGCAGGTTCTCTGGCTGTCCAGGGGTGGGGGTGGGGTCAGACTTGCATGTCATTGCAGTTGTTGGCACTTGTACTTGTCCAAATGTCAAATCCCCAAATCCAGGCAGGAGCTGTGGGGTGGCCTTCCATGGGAACAGGCCCTGGAGGGTCTCTCTGGGTCTCTTCCCCCCTCCCCCCACCCCGGCTCAACAGTGCCCAAGGTTGTGTTCTTGGCCAGGCTCCGCGTATCTATGCCAGGTTTGGCCAGTCCCCCAGGCGGGGACTGCCTGTCGGCCAGAGGGACTGGTGATGCCGGGGCCCATGGGGCCGGAGCGCCTACGGGATTGCCCGCGGGTACCAAGTGTGGCGTCTCCATCCTGGCTCCAAGGGACAGCACCTCTGGGCCCCTGCGGTTCATCCCAAGCCCCAGGCTTTGTCAGGGGGACGTGAACAGCCTCTTAATTCAGGAGCCAGCCAACTTCAGATTCCAGAGAGCCGGCAGCTTAATCCCGATTCAGCCGGGCTGGCCTTGTCTCCTTCTCAAGGGGGTGCCGGTGAGTTTACGGATGGGGCGTCAAGCCCAACGGAGCAGCCCCCCCCCCATCACTCGGTTCTGGCTCTTTCCCGCGCGAGGCTCTGCTGGTATCTTTCTGATCCTGGAAGCAACGTAATTATAAGTGGGGAGTGGCGTTGGCAGCTTCCCGCCTGGGGCTGCGTGGGCCGCGGTTGTTATGAGTAGTCATAATAATATTTATTAGGTGAGGGATATTTAGGACACTCCAGGCAGGAAAAGTGCAGCTCCCTGCATATTGACGCTTTCTTTGGTCACAGTTTTAATTGAAAACGGGTCCTCTGTTTTCCTGGGCTAATTACAGTTCCCTCCCTCTCGAGCGTCCCTTTGGCCCCCTTCCCCCCCCCCGTCATCGGAGGTGGATATTGCTGCGGAGGAGAGGAGACCAGGCCTGGAGTGGAAATTTGCTTTCTGTCATTGATCGGGGTGATGGATGTTGCAGGAGGCAGGGGTTCACCAGCTTGGCCCCCCCTTGGCGGCTAACCACCACGCTGATAGAATCATAGAATCATAGCGTTGGAAGGGACCACCAGGGTCATCTAGTCCAACCCCCTGCACAATGCAGGAAATTCCAAACTACCTCCCCCCACCACACACCCAGTGACCCCTACTCCATGCCCAGAAGATGCCCAAGATGCCCTCCCTCTCATGAACTGCCTAAGGTCACAGAATCAGCATTGCTGACAGATGGCCATCTAGACTCTGCTTCAAAACCTCCAGGGAAGAAGAGCCCACCACTTCCCGAGGAAGCCTGTTCCACTGAGGAACCGCTCTTAACTGTTATGAAATTGTTCCTAATGACTACATGGAAACTCTTTTGATTTAATTTCAACCTGTTGGTTCTGGTCCGACCTTCTGGGGCAACAGAAAACAACTCTGCACCATCCTCTATATGACAGGGGGTTGGACTAGATGACCCTGGTGGTCCCTTCCAGCTCTGTGATTCTATGAAGCCCTGCCCCTGGTCGGGGCCAGCCAGATAACCTTTGGGCCGGAGACCATCAGAAGATTGGGATTAGATGAACAAACCGGGAGAGGCGGCCCCGTGTGCCAATTGTCCTCCTGCCATCTGCCCTGGTGGCTCTCAGGGCCTGCTTGGAAGCATCCTGGCATCCTGGGGACCCTGCCGAAGGAGCATCCGGCAGACCTCTGGGCCAAGCGGTGCCTCCCGTGCCAGTGCCAGGCTGGGTTGACAGTGGGACCCCCAGGAGGGTGGTTTGTGCACCTCCTTGAAGCTGCCTTGTCCCCCCCCCCTCCCCAAAAGCAGTCTGTCAGGCCCCAGGAGACGGGAGGGGAGGCCTTGAGTCTGCTGGGCTGGGCTGAGCGGGCCTCACAAGGCTCTTCCAAAGGCAGGCCTTGGGGTCCCCAGGCCCCCTCCTCTCTAGGCCCCTCCTAGCAATGCCAACAATGAAAGGGGGGGAACTTAACCTGAAAAGCTCCAGAATTAAGTACCCTGAGGTCAAGAACAAACCTACATAAGGGCCAAAATTAATACTAAGTGCAAAGAATGTTCTGCAATTATGTATAATAACTTTTTTACAGACAGAAATCAATACCTCGTATACAGCTCTGCTATAGCCTGTATAGTTTTGGTCTAATTGTTTGGTTGTCTATTTGTGTTTGATGTCCATATTTATATTAGAAATATAGACTCTATAGCAGGGCTGTATACAAGTTATTGATTTTTGTC
Organism: Euleptes europaea; assembly: GCF_029931775.1. Lineage (NCBI taxonomy): Eukaryota > Metazoa > Chordata > Lepidosauria > Squamata > Sphaerodactylidae > Euleptes > Euleptes europaea. Next base: position 101,174,095 of record NC_079318.1, on the reverse strand, counting down.
TGTAATAAATTTATTATACATAATTGCAGAACATTCTTTGCACTTAGTATTAATTTTGGCCCTTCTGTATGTTTGGAGTGGTGGACTCTGATCTGGAGAACCGGGTTTGATTCCTCACTCCTGCACGTGAGCAGCGGAGGCTAATCTGGTGAACCGGGTTGGTTTCCCCACTCCTACACACGAAGCCAGCTGGGTGACCTTGGGCTAGTCACAGCTCTTTCATCCCCACCTACCTCACAGGGTGTCTGTTGTGGGGACGGGAAGGGAAGGTGATGGTAAGACGGTTTGAGTCTCCCTTAAGCCGTAGAGAAAGTCGGCATATAAAAACCAACTCCTCCTCTTCTTCTTCTTCTTCTTCTTCTTCTTCTTCTTCTTCTTCTTCTTCTTCTTCTTCTTCCTTCTCCCCCCCCCCCCCAACCAGATTCACTTGTTTACATCTCTCCTTTGGCACTGGCGCATGTTCCTTCTTTGTACCTAACCCCTCCCAGACAAGTCAGGCTCCGAAGCACACCTGTGCTTAGCCCCCAGCCCCTCCCCCCCATCTGCTGGAATGGCCTCTCAGGATTGGAGGCGTGGGCTGGGGTCTCTCTCTGCCACCTCTCCCTCCTCCACCAAACTCTCATCCCTGGATCTGTCCCGTCCCCCCTCCTCCCCCCGTTCCTTCCTGCCCGCCACCGCCTCCTTCCCGCGTTTTGCGGAGATCGGAAAGTGAAATTGATTGAGGCTGACGTCCAGCAAAGGTGGCTGCTGCTCGCTCGGAGGAGCATCGCCCCGTCTCAGTGGCGGGGAGATAATCGAGGTGGAATATTTGATCGGGCCAGGAAATGAGGTGCTAAATTTGTTGTGAGATGGGTGTCAAAATCAATCCAGGCGTCTTCCTTCTGGCGGGGATGGGCAGCTAAATGAGAAATCATTAGGTTATGTAGTTGAAAGGGGGGCAGGCTAGAATTGGGGGGGGATCATTAGTTTCCAGCGTGTGCATGTGCCGTGCAAGAGACAAGTGTGACAATCCCCGCACCATTAGCGTCTCGGTCCCCGCATGCATGTGCCTTCCATCTAGAATCTTCCTCCTGGGTGAAACAGAATTGGGAGGGGAGGGGTGGCGCGCCAGCCCCTGCCCACCGGCCCGCTTTCCATTTCTGTCAGGGATGCCATCGCTTGGCAAAGACGTTAAGGTGAAGCCTCAATTTCTGGGCGCGGGAGTACATCGGTTTCCAGGGTACCCCAGATTCTTCAGCACTGAGAAGAGGTCTGTTTGGTCTTCCTCGCTGGACGGCAGCTTTTGGCTGTGTCAGAGCGGGAAGGCTCCGTGCGGACGGGCCGCCACTTCCTGCCTGTGAGATCCCGCACACATTTGCAGCCTTGAGCCCGTTGCCCTTTCGCTATTGACTCTTCGGATCCACCCGGCCTTGCTGCTTTGCCTTTATATTAACATTCACTGCCCCTTTTCCACAGTGAGGATTAACCCACTTGGACGCATCAGTTGCAATATCCTGGCCACCTTTGGGAGTGTGTGTGTGGGGGGGGGCTCTGTTTTCTGCGGCCTCCCAGGGCTGGCTGCCAGGGATCTCCTCTGTGGCTTGGGAGACTGCAGGGACTCCGTTCCAGGAGGAGAGCGTGGCCCATTCCGCGGGAGAGAGCCCGTGGCCTTTGGAGTGGGCCCTGGAAATGACGCAGGCTGTGCTTCACGACATTTGGTCTGCTCTCTCTGTGTGTCCCGCTGTGGATGGACCTGCAACATCTGGCCGAAGGGCTGTGTGGGAGGGACTGTGGCTCAGTGGTAGAGCATCTGCTTGGCATGCAGAAGGTCCCAGGTTCAATCCCCGGCATCTCCAGTTAAAGGGACTGGGCAAGTAGGTGATGTGAAAGACCTCTCAGCCTGAGACCCTGGAGAGCCGCTGCCGGTCTGAGTAAACAATACTGACTTTGATGGACCCAGGAGGGTCTGATTCAGTCGAAGGCAGCTTCAGGTGTTCATGTGTTCAGATGGCCTGCTGCTTCAGTCTGTTGGTCTTTAAGAAGCCTCAAAGTCTCCTGTGTGGCATTTTCTGCAACAGACCAGTGGCTGGTTATATTGGGTGCGGGTCTCTCTGGCTTCACGTACTTCTGCATGTTTTGCTATTCTGCATAACTTATTCTGGTTTTGCTCATCAGGGCAGCTGAGACTCCTCTTCTCTCCCCCCCCCCACATTCCAAGCATCTTTGTAATCATGAGGGCTAGCAACCTGACTTTCTCTCTTCACGAAAGAATGCTGACATTCTGAATTCTGCACCTGCCATCACCACCCATTCGCTGCTTTCGGTAATAAGACAGGAATCTCAGATCTCTATTCAGTCCAAGAGAATGCATTGTCTTGAGCTTCATTATTAGTTCACGATGGGTAGCCCTGTTGGTCTGTCACTAGCAGTAGAAAAGAGCAAGAGTCCAGTAGCACCTTAAAGACTAACAACATTTCTGGCAGGACATGAGCTTTCAAGAGCCACAGATCACTTCTTCAGATACAGCTGTGAGTGGCGGCTCAAGAAAACTTCTCCCGTCAGAAATTTTGTTAGTCTTTAAGGTGGTGCTGGACTCCTACTCTTTTCTACTGCTACAGACAGACTAACATGGCTACTCACTGTCATGTATCTCCATGGGTTGCTATAAGTCAGGGGCAACTTGACCGCACTTTATGGTTAAGAGCGGTGGTTTGGAGCAGTGGACTCTGATCTGGAGAACTGAGTTTGATTCCCCACTCCTCCACATGAGCGACGGAGGCTAATCTGGTGGACTGGATTTGCTTCCCCACTCCTCCACATGAAGCCAGCTGGGTGACCTTGGGCTAGACACAGGTCTCTTAGAGCTCTCTCAGCCTCACCTACCTCACCGGGTGTCTGTTGTGGGGAGGGGAAGGTGATTGTAAGCTGGGTTGAGACTCCCTTAAGTGGTAGAGAAAGTCGGCATATAAAAACCGACTCTTCTTCTCTTGGAGGTAAATGTCCACCCTACTGGCTTCTCCCCACCATTCTCAGCATGGATTTTCTTTTGCAAAAGGGTGCTCTTTTTTTGGGGGGGGTGACAGTAAGGAGCTGGGAAGAGCAATATTTGCTCTCACATTTTAACTTTTTGTCAGCTTTTTTTTTAAGCAGTTGTTGCCCTTATCGAATGCAAAATGCAAACAACTGGAGCATCCATCCCCTGGAGAAACATTCCTGTCCGAGGCAGACTGAAGGAGTCATCTGCTGATGGCTTCCCCTTCTCCCCCACCCCCACAACCCACAGACCAGGGCCAACCGCCTTTGGGGCTGGCTCCACATCGCTTGGTGACTCATGCACATTGCATGTGTTAATGGAGGGGCCCCTGACGGCCAGCCCCCATTGCCATGGGGTTAATACTCCCCCTCCCCGCTGTGGGACTTCAGGGTGTGCCGTGACTGGAGATGGGGCAGTGCAAGGCAGGAAGAGGCCCCTGCGGGCATTTCTCTCAGCAGGGGTGGTTGGATGGCACCCTCGGGCTCTTTCTCACCCTGTTTGCAGCTGGATAGGAGTTGGTAGCTGCGGGGGAGCGGGGCTTTTACTCTGCGACTTCTTTTCCTCTGGCGGGCGTGGGTGCTCACTTGCGCTCAGTGGGGCAGGGTGAATGCGCCAACCCTTCAAGGAAGGCCTTGGCCATGTGAGGTTCATTCCTAACGGTTCTGTCCACGGGAGCATGTGATTCTTGGCATGGGTAGGAATATGAAACGTGCTTTGTTTGGGGTGGGAGAGCCTTCGCATCCCCCCTTTTAATGTCTGGGTGGGAGGTTTGGAGTGAAGTGTACCGAGACTGAGTTTTTGGTGGGCTGAGGCATTGCTGCAATGGTCGCTTTTTTGCTGAGAATGGCTGTTGCCTGGTTATTGCATGAACACATGAACACCCGAAGCTGCCTTCTACTGAATCAGACCCTTGGTCCATCAAAGTCAGTATTTTCTACTCAGACCGGCAGCGGCTCTCCAGGGTCTCAGGCAGAGGTCTTTCACATCACCTACTTGCCTGGGTCCTTTAACTGGAGATGTCAGGGATTGAACCTGGGACCTTCTGCAAGCCAAGCAGAGGCTCTACCACTGAGACACAGCCGTTCCCCAAATTATTGTATTCAACGCTTGAAGTTGCCTTCTACTGAATCAGACCCTTGGTCCATCAAAGTCAGTATTGTCTACTCAGACTGGCAGCGCTCTCCAGGGTCTCAGGCGGAGGTCTTTCACATCACCTACTTGCCTGGGTCCTTTAACTGGAGATGTCAGGGATTGAACCTGGGATCTTTTGCACGCCATGCAGAGGCTCTACCACAGAGCCACAGCCCCTCCCCAAGAGGGTGAGAGGCTCTGTGGGATGGCTGAGGCGCCTTGGCCGGAGAAGGCCAGAAGATGCTCTCAGGGAACGGAGGAGGGCCTCCCTCACCAGGGATGCTCTGAGGCCCATACTTAGGAACCACCATCTGCCAACTGGTGGTGGTAGTGAGGGTCCAGTTTCCCTGCTGGAAGGACTTACGGGAGGGGTTGTGGCTCAGTGGCAGGTCCCAGGTTCAGTCCCCAGCATCTCCAGTTAAAATGGACCAGACAGTAGGTGATGTGAAAGACCTTTCTCTGCCTGAGACCCTGGAGAGCCGCTGCCAGTCTGAGTAGGCAAGACTGACTTCGCTGGACCAAGGGGGGGTCTGTGTATGACTTCTGAAGCCCTGCAGGCCATTTGCCAGTGGAGAGAGAGCAAACCCTTTCTCTGTAGGGGGCTGCCTCAATCTCTACCGCAAGGCCCATGCTTCCCATTGTGGGGTGGGGGTGTCTTTTGGGTTTTCATCTCTATCCAGGTTAGCAGGTACCCGTCTGGTCTGGGAAGCAGGCAGGAAGGATTCTCTTTGTTTGTTTTCCTTCATAGCCCCCCTTTCCCACTGGGACCCAAGGTGGATTACAAGTATGATTTTTTTAAAAGACCTTTTAAATCAGTCAGTAAGTGGATTACAAAATATGATAACATGAGCCAGCTGTCAGTGTGTATTCATCTCTCTGTCCATTCAGGGCAGTTGGGGTTTGTGTCAGCCTGAAAAATGCTCTCTTGAAGAGAGTGGTGGCCACAGAAGCCCCCGATTCGACTGTCCCCTCTCCTGCCACACACCACCAGCCACTGTCTCGTGGGCAGGGACCCCCCCCCCCACACACACACACCAGAGTTACTGAGTGTCACAGAGCATGATGCATGTGAAGTGGGGTTGTTGAGGCCTCGTCTTTGTACCTCGCCCCTTTTTTGGAACCTCCTTTTGTAAGGAGCCCGTTTGTATCGTGAGGTTTCTTGAAGAATATTGATTTACTTTAAGCATCTCCTTTTTTCATTGAGACTCAAAGAGGATTATGGGAATAGGAAAAAATGCGGTAAAGACCAGTCCCTGGAAAAGACAATCATGCTAGGAAAAACTGGAGGCAGCAGGAAGAGAGGAAGACCCAACATGAGATGGATGGATATTAGGAAGAATTTTCTAACAGAGTGGTTCCTCAGTGGAAGAGGCTTCCTCGGGAGGTGGTAAGCTCTCCTTCCCTGGAGGTTTTTAAGCAGAGGCTAGATGGCCATCTGTCAGCAATGCTGATTCTGTAACCTTAGGCAGATGATGAGAGGGAGGGTACCTTGGCCATCTTCTGGGCATGGAGTAGGGGTCTCTGGCGGTGTGTGGGGGAGGTAGTTTGGAATTTCCTGCATTGTGCAGAGGGATGGACTAGATGACCCTGGTGGTCCCTTCCAACTCTATGATTCTATGACTCCATCAAGGAAGCTGTGGCCCTCCGTTTGCAAGACCTGAGCAAGGCTGTTAACGATAAGACATTTTGGAGGACATTGATTCATAGGGTCGGCATAACTTGGAAGCGACTTGATGGCACTTAACACACACACAAAGAGCAGTCAAATCCAAACAGCAAAGATGACAATAAGTGGAGAGCAGTAAAATAAGAAACAGTAGAATCCATCCCATAAACAGACAATAGACTAAGTTCAATCAGCAATGAAGTAAGACAGCTAGGAGGGAAGACAAGAAAACTGTCTCACATTTTCACAGACAATTAAAGCCACAATCCTATTCCCTATACAAAAAGTCCTCTCTTACACAGTTCTTTTTCTCCACATCCCCATTACTTTTATAAAAATGCCCTCCGGAAGTGTTCTGTTTTGCACATTCTGGAAAATGATGGATACGTTCCAGCATTTGGCTTATACAGAATGCTTTATCACATGGCCAGATAATTTCTGCATATTTCATGCTTTCCCCTTCAGGACAGCCCAAATAGGATGGAAACTCCACTATTTTGGGCTTCTTCCCCCGCTTGCTGGTGCATAAATGAGCCCGCTTTTCCTCCCCCCACCATGTAATTTTGGTCCCCCTCTCTCCTCCCCACCCACGCCACCCCCTTCAATGACATTCTCAAGCTGAGGCGGGAGAGAAATCGCCCTGGCCAGGCCTAATCCGCCTCCAGAGATCTTCCATTTCCCAGGGATTTTGCTCCTGCTCTTAGGCCTAAATGCTCAAGTCCTTAAACTGGTCATCAGTAATCCCTCCTGCCTCTCTTCCCAACTCCCCCCCCCATTTGCTGTCTGCTTAAGCAAACGAGCAGCTTCTTCTGTCTCTGGGGGGGGGGCATGTATTTGACCACAGTCAAAAGCACTCTGTGGGTTTTCCTCCTAGTGCCCTCTCCCTACATCATGTGCATGGAAATGTGCCTGAAAGGGCCCTGGGTGCTGCTCTTTGTACCATTGGGGGGGGAGAGATAAATATTGTGTACTCAGGCTCGGGTTGCCAGCCTCGGGTTGGGAAATACCTGGAGATTTGGCGGGGGGGGGGGTGAAGCCTGGGGAGGGCATGGTTTGATGACGGGAAGGGAGGGACTTCAACGAGGTATATTGCCCTAGAGCCCCCCTTCCAAAGTAGCCATTTTCTCCAGGGGAACTGGTCTCTGTCACCTGCAGATCAATTGTCATCCCAGGAGATCTTCAGCCACCACCTGGAGGTTGAGGAAATAAGACGAGCACAACTCAATATATATAGTCAACAATTCATTAACAACGTGCTTACAAGAAAAAACTACCACTAGGTGTGCAAATTATATACAATATTTACAACAATAACTGCTATAAACTAAATAGCAAAGAAATTAGTCCAAGCAAGGAAAAAAATCGCTACAAGCCTAATAGCAAAAGTCCAATAGTCAATAACAGGTAAGTCTTCTAGTCCAAAGATGGTTGTCAAATTCAATTAGTAGGCACGGAGTCCAAAATCAATCCGAAGAGGAAGGAGGAAACGCTATTCCGGATATTGTGTAGCGCTTTCACCAAAGCATAGCTTCATCAGCCTATAAAATTTATATAAATATTATAACATACTACTAGTAATTAAACATGTTTTAAAAATGGACGTTAATCAGCTTACCTATGTTATACTTTGTTGATTTTGGACTCCGTGCCTACTAATTGAATTTGACAACCATCTTTGGACTAGAAGACTACTTACCTGTTATTGACTATTGGGCTTTTGCTATTAGGCTTGTAGCGATTTTTTTCCTTGCTTGGACTAATTTCTTTGCTATTTAGTTTATAGCGGTTATTGTTGTAAATATTGTATATAATTTGCACACCTAGTGGTAGTTTTTTCTTGTAAGCACGTTGTTAATGAATTGTTGACTATATATATCGAGTTGTGCTAGTCTTATTTCCTCAATCTCTTATTACTAGTATAGTGAGTTATTTGTTGTACCACCTGGAGGTTGGCAATCCTAACTGAGGCCTAGGCAATGCATGGAGCTGGGGTTGCCAACCTCCAGGTGGACCTGGGCATCTCCTGGAATTACAGCTGGTCTCCGGACCGCAGAGATCAGTTCCCCTGGAGGAAACCAATGCTTTGGACTCTGCGGCATTCTACACCTTCCCAAACCTCACGCTCCCCAGGTTCCACTCCTTCAGCCCACAAATCAAATGGCCAAGAAACGGACAAATGGATGGGGTGGCTGGATATAGTGGTTCACATCACGGGTAGGAGGAGATCACTATTGTAGGTGCCCCCCACCCTGGACAAGGATATTGTAGGGGTGCTGGAAGGGGCACCCCAAATGATCATGGAGCACCTTCTTTATGGGAAAAGTCCCCAAATGGAAGATATGTCAGACGACTGAGATCTCCAGCCACCACTTGGAGGTTGGCTACCCCTCTCCCACCTGTTGCTCATGGCCCTCCACCACACTGCCTATGCAGGCATGGTTGTCTTCCGTCTCTCTTCTCCATGCCGCGTGATATTTCCCGCCTCTGGGGGGTGGTTGTCTCCGCAGCCTCGGAGGGCCACCGGGCTTTCCCCTCCGGAGCTGGGAGCTCGCATGTTTTTTAATTGAGCTGCTTGCGGCAGCAAATGACTTGGCGCTGCAGCTCCTGGCTCCCAGGGCTGGGTTCCTCCTGCCGAGGCGGTGTGTCTTTGGAGAGGCTGGCTCGGGTGTTTGCGGAGCTCCGAAACTCCTCAGCCTCGTTTTCAAAGACGGGGCTCCGGGGCTCAGGAACACAGCAGCTCCTCTCCGCCCTCTCGCCTTGGCGCTCGGCTGGGCCTCTGCCTTGGCTGTGTCTCCTGTTGCCCCCACCCATCCCAGAGTCTCATGGGATCCAGTGGCCTCACCTCTTGGTTGGGCTGCTGCCCCTACCCCAGAATCCCTCCTCTCCATGTGGTGAACCCAGGAGCAGCAGCTGATTGGGGCCCCAAGCATCTGTCCCCCCACACAAGTCCTGGGGAGGTGGGCAGCCACATGGACGCATAAAGCTGCCTTCTACTGAATCAGACCGTTGGTCCTTCAAAGTCAGTATTGTCTACTCAGACTGGCAGCGGCTCTCCAGGATCTCAGGCAGGGGACTTTCCCATCACCTACTCGCCTGGTCCCTTTATCTGGAGATGCTGGGAATTGAACCTGGGACCTTCTGCATGCCAAGCAGAGGCTCTACCACTGAGTCACAGCCCTTCCCCAAATTATTGTATTCAACGCTTGAAGCTGCCTTCTACTGAATCAGACCGTTGGTCCTTCAAAGTCAGTATTGTCTACTCGGGGCGACAGCGGCTCTCCAAGGTCTCAGGCGGAGGTCTTTCACATCACCTACTTGCCAGGCATGGTGTAGTGGTTAAGAGTAGTGGTTTGGAGCAGTGGACTCTGACCTGGAGAACCGGGTTTGATTCCCCACTTGGTTTCCCCACTCCTACACATGAAGCCAGCTGGGTGACCTTGGGCTAGTCACCCTCTCTCAGCCCCACCTACCTCACAGGGTGTCTGTTGTGGGGAGGGGAAGGGAAGGAGATTGTAAGCCCGTTTGACTCTTCCATAAGTGGTGGAGCAAGTCAACATATAAAAACCAACTCTTCTTCTTCTAGTCCCTTTAACTGGATGATGCCGGGGATTGAACCTGGGACCTTCTGCATGCCAAGCAGATGCTGCACCATTGTGCCCAATGTGATTTGCTGTCATGCAATGTTTGTGCTTGGTATAGGTGGTGGGAGTCTTTCCCTCCCCAGGCTCCTGGGGGTCCCTTGTCAGCCCGGGTAGGAGGGCCTGGCAGCCTGAGGCAGAGCCTGCCTCCTCTGGGGGTAAGCAAGGATGCCCAGGGGGTCCTGAATGCTTGAGCCATCGGCAGTGAGCTGCTTTCTTGGCCTGCTGGCGTGGAGCCTGGTTGGCACCCCAGCAAGGTGGGCAGGGGGTTTCTTAGGCTCACTCGCCGTTCAGGCTCATGCTGAGAAAGTGTGTGCAGGAACACAGCCAAGGAATGCTCTGGAGGGAGGTGTTTTGGTGTGGCTTGGAATGCGCTTGGTATAGGTGGTGGGAGTCTTCCCTTCCTCTCCCCACAACAGGCACCTTGTGAAGTAGGTGAGGCTGAGAGAGCTCTAAGAGAACTGTGACTGGGCCAGGGTCACCCAGCAGGCTTCATGTGGAGGAGTGGGGAATCGAGCCTGTTTCTCCACTACTCCACGCTGGCTCTGCAGATGAAGTAGACGGGGAGAGCAGAGTTTGCTTAATAGAGATCCACCAAGCTTTGTGTATTTACTTACTTCATTTCTGCCCCTCCCTTCCTCCCCAGTGGGCCCCAAAAGCAGCTGACATCAATCTCCTCTCCTCTGTTTCATCCTCACAACAACCCTGTGAGGTAGGTCAGGCTGAGAGGGTGTGACTGGCCCAAGGTCACCCAGAGAGCTTCCATGGGAGAGTGGGGATTCAAACCTGGGTCTCCTAGATCCGAGTCCGACACCCTAACCACTGCACCCCACTGGCTTTCTCAAGCAGGATGCAATGTGAGCTGCCTCACCCCCCATCACTGGCTCCCTTCCCTCCTTGGGTCTACCCATCCACCTGGAGCCATCCACGAGCCCCCCCCCCTCTTTTTCTCCCCTCTCCTTTCAGGAAAATAGAAGTCAAGGGTTTGGAAGGGATTTTTTTTCTTTCCAGTGGTTTTTTGGGGGCGTGCAGTTTATATACACACACATGCACACATATATATGTATGTGTAGACACAAATGGCTTGGGGGAAAAAACTTAAATTTAAAAGCAGGGAGAGGGAGAGAGGATAAAAAAAAAGAGTCTAGCGTGGGGAGATTTAGTTCCATCTGAAAGCTGTCGGTGTGAATAAAAAGCTTTTCTTTGAACCCTCCGTTTAATAGCGAGAGGAGAGAGAGAGATTGGAGCCGGGAGCCGGAGGGTTTAATCAGACCTTCATTTGATAAATAGAGAGAGACAGGGCCTGGAGTGCCCCCCCCTCCCGTGGCGCGCTCCCTCTCCCCCCCCCCCCAAGCTGGGCTCTCTCTCTCTCTCTCTCCCTCCATCGTGGCTTCTTTCTTTGGCCTTCTCTCTCCTCCCTCGCTGGGGTCTCTACCCCTCCAGCTGGCCTGGCCTCCTGCACCAGCCGGAAGAGGCGCTTGTGGGACCGCGGGTGGGCAGGAGAGGCTTCCGTGCGCATGGAGGCGCATCTGCTTATGCGGGTAGCCCGATGGGCACGTTCACACACATTGGTGCAGAGGCGCATGCCGGCAGTTGGGCGGGAGAAGATGGGCGCAAAGGCCCACGCACACCCCTCCGGAGTCACTTGGCTTATTTTACATTCCTACCTCTGCCTGTCCCCCCCCCCCCCACTGCCCCAGTCTCTCTGCATGTACTGGGAGCCATCCTAGATCAGACCAAAGACCTTTCCAGTCCAGCACCCAGTTGCTGGCCGCGATCTGTTGCCAACACCTTGAGGTCTGACACAGACGGGCGTGGAGGATAAATAAAGTGAAGGTTATTTATCCCTTGTGAAATGGTCACCTTATTTACAGAGTGGCCACTGCTGCATCTAGTGGCAGTGAGTTCCATGAATTAACATTCTTTGAAGCAGTTCTGTGCTTGCTTGCTTCTTGGGGTTTTTTTGTGCCACTCATCTCCGCTGTGAGATCTCAAGTTCTGACATAATGACAAAAGGACAAATTATTTTTAACATAGGAACATCGGAAGTATTTCTTCACACAATGCATAGTTAAATTGTGGAACTCCCTGCCCCAGGATGTGGTGATACCTGCCAACTTGGAAGGCTTTAAGAGGGGAGTGGACATGTTCATGGAGGGTATTCATGGCTACTAGTAAAAATGGATACAAGTCAAGATGCATACCTATTCTCTCTAGGATTAGAGGAGCATGCATGTTATGTTAGATGCTGTGGCAGGATAATGCTGCTGCAGTCGTCTTGTTTGTGGGCTTCTTGGAGGAACCTGGTTGGCCACTGTGTGAACACTGCTGGACTTGATGGGCCTCGGTCTGATCCAGCATGGCCTTTCTTATGTTCTTATGATGCATACCTGTCCTCTCCAGGATAAGAGGAGCAGGCCTATGATATTAGGTGCTGTGGAACACTAGCAGGATGGTGCTGCTGCGGTCGTCTTGCTTGTGGGCTTCCTGGAGGCACCTGGTTGGCCACTCAGTGAACAGGCTGGGTCTGATCCAGCAGGGCCTTTCTTATGTCCTTATGTTCTTATCTCTGCTGTTTCAGACCAGTGAGGGTCCATCCAGTCCAGCATCCTGTTGTCCCACACAGTGGCCAACCAGTAGCCCTGGAGGGCCAACAACTAGAACCTTCCCCTGATGGCACCTTCTGGCGCTGGGATCCAGAGGCTGGCTGCCTTTGGAAAAATCTCACCCACCTTTCCTGCAGGCTTGCCAGCTCTGGGTAGGGAAATTCCTAGAGATTTGGGGATGAAACATGGGGGGGGGGCAGAGTTTGGGGAGAGGAGGGAGCTCAGCAGGGGACCTGATGCCACAGACTCCACCCTCCAGAGGAGCCATTTTCTCCAGAGGACCTGATCTCTGTGGTCTGGAGATCCGTCGTAATTCTGTTAGATCTCCAGGCCCCACCTGGCTTCATGGCCAGAAGCGGGGGTGGGGGCGGTGGGGGCCTGGTTGCTCCAGCTTGGCACATTTAGGTGAGGCCTGGAGATCTCCTGGAAGAGGGAGGGGCTGTGGCTTAGTGGTAGAGCCTCTGCTTGGCATGCAGAAGGTCCCAGGTTCAATCCCCGGCATCCCCAGTTAAAGGGACCAGGCGAGTAGGTGATGTGGAGACCCTGAGACCCTGGAGAGCCGCTGCCGGTCTGAGCAGACAATACTGACTTGGATGGACTGAGGGTCTGATTCAGTATAAGGCTGCTTCATGTGTTCATGTGTTCAAGGGATCAGTTCTGGAGTAAATGGCTGGTTTGAAAGACAGAACTTGAACATATGAAGCTACCTTATACTAAATCAGACCCTTGGTCCATCAAAGTCCATATTGTCTACTCAGGCTGGCAGCGGCTCTCCAGGGTCTCAGGCGGAGGTCTTTCACATCTTTCACATCACCTACTCGCCTAGTCCCTTTAGCTGGAGATGCCGTGTATTGAACCTGGGACCTTCTGCACGCCAAGCAGAGGCTCTACACCACTGAGCCACAGCCCCTCCCCAACTTACGGTAGTATACCCTGCCGAGGGTGAACATCCTAGCATTGGCATGCCAAATGGCCCTGGAGATGCCAGTCCTGTCCATGCAGGAACCCCACAAGAGCTGGGAGAGAGGCGTAAATGCCCTCAGGGCTGCCTTGTGAGTTTGCCCCATGGTCTCCCAGTGGCCGGGGGTGGGGAGGGGGACAGGGAAGGAAGTTGGCCTGTCCAAGAGAACTCCTGAGCATGTCCTGAGAGCCTCAAACCACCCTGCCTCTTGAGAGTAGGCCTTCCTTGCATAGCTCAGAACTTCCAGTTGTTCATTTCACTTTATGAGAGCCAGCGTGGTGTAGTGGTTAAGAGCGGTGGACTGTGATCTGGAGAACCGGGTTTGATTCCCCACTCCTCCACATGAGCTGTGGAGGCTAATCTGGTGAACTGGGTTTGTTTCCCCTGTCCTCCACACAAAGCCAGCTGGGTAACCTTGGGCTAGTCACAGCTCTCTCATCCTTACCTACCTCACAGGGTGTCTGTTGTGGGGAGGTGATTGTAAACCCGTTTGAGTCTCCCTTTAGTGGTAGAGAAAGTCGGCATCTAAAAACCAACTCTTCTTCTTCTGTGGGGTGGGGCTTACTTGTGTGCTGGAGAGAGTGATTTGAGTTGGAGAGGATTTCTTTGGAGTTTTCATGAGCCCCCCCACATGTCCTTGGGGTGGTGAGGGTGGAAGCATTCACCGACTCTTCCCATACCAGGCCACAGTACATCTCGGGTGGGGAGGAGCCACATTCCTCTGCCACGAGGCTGGAGGATTTGCTCAGCCAATTTCTAGATGTCTTGAGTGCCAAGAAACCCCCCCCCCCATGTGCTCACAGGACCGTGCAGGACCCCGGGTGAGGTGCCGGGGCCTCTCCCGTGACCTTCAAATGGGCCACCCTGGCAGGGACTGAATTTGCAGGGCTGATCTGCATATCATTTGCATGCATCCCAGATTCCTCCGTGACCCGTAGCTGTGTGGAACCTCCTGCTGTGTGTGTGTGTGTGTGGGGGGGGTTATGGGAGAAAGAGGGAGCTTCCTGCCCAGGTGGGGCATAGAACTTGGAGCAGAACCCCAATGCCAGGTGGGGAAACAGGCTTGGCTGCTGCTGGCCAATCTCACCCTCTGGGCTCGCTTCGGTTACTGGCCCAGCCGGGCTTGTCCACGTGCTTCTGGCCTGCCCGGGGGAATGACTCGGTGCCAGGGCAATACCTGGGCATCGTGGGGGCATGCAGGCTGCATCGAGGAAACCGCAAAGAGCACCCCAATATTCTGAAGGCCAAAAAAGAACCCTTTAAAGAATGCTAAATTCAAGTCCAACAGCACCTTAGAGATCAAACAAGATTTTCAGGATGTGAGCTTTCGAGAGTCAAAGTGTCCTTTGTCATGTATCTGTGGGGCTGAGCATCTGAGGAAGGGAGCTTTGCCTCTGGAAAGCTCCTACTCCCCAAAATCTTGTTTCTTTCCAAGGTGCTCCTGGACTCGAATCCAGCTCTTCTACTGCAGACCAACACGGCCGCCCTCTGGAAACCGTTTTTAAAGCAGGCAGTTGTTTTGTGGAAGGCCAAACAGAGGGAGTGGAAGGGTGGAAGCGCCTGGGGGCTTCACCAAGAAGGAAGCCGGCCAGGCTCAGGGCGGAGGGTTCCCCCACTACTGGGGTGGGGTCGGTTGGCTTTCCTTCTCGGGCCAGATGTGGCCCAGAGGCTGCCCATGGCTGAGCACGCCTGGGCTGAATTGTAGCCCATACGTCAATGATTTCTTGAGATCGGCGCTCGCCGTTCTTTTCTCCCATGATCGATCCAGCTGCAGCGTTTTCTCTTATCTGGCTAGGAGCGCCAGGGAGGGGCTGTGGCTCAGCACTGCGGCACATGCGTGGCTTGCAGGAGGCCCCAGGGCCAGGCGGGAGGGGGTCAGAAAGGCTTTTCTCCCCCTGAGACCCTGGAGGGCCATTGCCTCTGGCAGTAGCAGCAGGGACAATCCGGAGCTTGATAGATGGGAGGGGGGCTATGACTCAAGAGAAGGCTCAAGGGAGGGGCTGCGGCTCAGTGGTAGAGCACCTGCTTGGCACACAGAAGGTCCCAGGTTCAATCCCCGGCATCTCCAATGGAAAGGACCAGGTAATAGATGATGGGACAGACCCCTGCCCGAGACCCTGGAGAGCTGCTGCCCTCCTGAGCAGACAGTAGTGACCTTGGTGGACCAGTGGTCTGATTCAGTAGAACGCAGCTTCGTGTGTGTTCATGTGCTCACGTGAGAGAGGAAGTGCTGTGGCTCAGCGGAAGAGCATCTGCTTGGCATGCAGAAGGTCCCAAGTTCCATCTCCAATGGAAAAGGCCACGTAATAGGTGATGGGAAAGACCTCTTCCTGCAACCCTGGAGAGCAGCTTCCAGTTTGAGTAGACAATAGTGACCTTGATGGCCTGATGGCCCTGATTCAGCATAGGGCAGCTTCATGTGTTCAAGGCATGTGCATCCGTGTCAGATTTCCATCTTATTGTGTGTAAGACACTTGGTGGTTGCAGAGGGCCTGATTTGTGTGGTTCCTGAAAAACACAGTGAAGTGCGCCTTCGTGTGAATCATAGAATCATAGCGTTGGAAGGGTGCACAGGCAGGATGCTGCTGCTACAGTCGTCTTGTTTGTGGATCTTCCTGGTTGGCCACTGTGTGCACAGACTGCCGGACTTGATGGGCCTTGGCCTGACCCAGCAGGGCTTTTCTTATGTTCTTATGCCTTCCCCCGCCCCCCAGCCCTTTCCCCTCTTGAAGGCGCGCCACGGCGGCCACCTTTCTACCTGACACGTGTTTGCTGGGAGCCTCCGAGGAGGAAGGGAGAACCGGCAACACTTTCTCTCTCTCGGGCGCCCTTCTTCCTGCCTGCTCTTTAGCCGTGATTACGGCGCGGTTTATCATTTTAATCTGCTGGAAATGTCATCGGGATGCGGTGTAATTAAGGCGAGGCGGACACGTCTCCTCTGCCTCCGCCGCGTGCGCACAAATGCACTCACACGCCTCCATTAAAGGGGCATTCCAAGAATGGGGGGGGGGAAGGGGAGCATCATCCTAGGGTTGCCAACTCTTAGGAAATTCCTGGAGATTTTGGGGTGGTGCCTGAGGAGGGCAGAGTTTGGGGAAAGGCAGGAGCTCAGTGGGGATGTTATGTCACTCTAGGACTTCTGTTTCTCCTAAAAGTTAAAGGTAGTTCCCTTGTGCAAAAACCGGGTCATTACTGACCCATGGGGTGACGTCACATCCTGACTTTTATTAGCAGACTATGTTTGCGGGGTGGTTTGCCAGTGCCTTCCCCAGTCATCTATGCTTTACCCCCAGCAAGCTGGGTACTCTGTTTCTCCTAGACTCTACTTTATACCTTAGGGTCCACCTTTGAAAGCTGCCAAGGAGCTAGAAAAGATTCTGAAGTGTAAGGATGTGTCACTGGCCACCAAGATAAAGTTAATTCAGGCCGTCATATTCCCTATTACTCTGTATGGGTGTGAAAGCTGGACATTGAAGAAAGCTGAGAGGAAGAAAGTAGATTCCTTTGAAATGTGGTGTTGGAGGAGTGTTATGGATACCCTGGACTGCCAAAAAAACAAATCAGTGGGCTATAGATCAAAGAAAGCCTGAATTGACCCTAGAAGCTGAAATGACTAAACTGAGGCTGTCGTATTTTGGTCACATTATGAAAAGACAAGAGTCTCACACAACCTTTATTGGCATAAACATCAAGAAAACAATTACAAAGACAAGAGTCACTGGAAAAGACTGTCATGCTAGGAAAAGTTGAGGGCAGCAGGAAAAGAGGAAGACCGGACAAGAGATGGATGGACTCAAGAAAGGAAGCCCCGGCCCTCAATTTGCAAGATCTGAGCAAGGCTGTCAAAGATAGGACACTTTGGAGGACTTTGATTCATAGGGTCGCCATGAGTCGGAAGCGACTTAAGGGCACTTCTCTCTCTCTCTCTCTCTCTCTCTCTCTCTCTCTCTCTCTCTCTCTCACACACACACACACACACACACACACACACACACACACACACACACACCACTTGTAATTCTTGAAGAACGGAAGGCTCCACCCGGAGGTTGGCAAACCTGCATCATCCACTGGGAATGGTGGAACACCAAAAAGGATTTGGATTGGCCGTCCACCCCCCCCCCCATTTAGGTTTTAGGATAATTACTTGGGATCCTAGGGATACTGTGAATATCTGTGATTTTCCACTCCCAAAGCAACCCCCCCCCACCCCTCTGGAATCTGCTGCTGCAGGTAAGTATCCTGAACGGGCAGCAGGATTTGGAATGTGCTGATCTCAGCCAGCGGGGACAGAAGGCCGGAGAAGGGGGTGGGGACCGCCGGCTGCGCAGGAAGATGTGCCACAAGCCGCATGGAGTGTGAGCCCTCTGGGTAGGGTTGCCAACCTCCAGGTAGTAGCTGGAGATCTCCTGCTATTACAACTGATCTCCAGCCGACAGAGGTCAGTTTCCCTGGAGAATAATGGCCGCTTTGGCCATTGGACTCTATGACATTGAAGGCCCTCCCCTCCTCAAACCCTGCCCTCCTCGGGCTCTGCCCCAAAAACCTCCCGCAGGTGGAGAAGAGGGACCTGGCAACCCTAGGCCTGCTCTGCAGGGACTCGTCCTGTGCTAAAAACCTTGGAGGACTTTCGGGGCAAGACAGATCTAATCCTTCCTTGCCAGTGTTGCTTTGTTCGTTGATTGTGTTTGGGGGGGGGAGTTCAATGTGTTGCTTGGTGGGGGGCCTCCTCCACCCCCCACCCCCCAAGAAGCAGCATCTCCCTCCCGCCTGCTCGGCCATGCTCCGGGAACCACACTGGGAATGGCTTCTCTGATCTGGCTCTGCCCCCCTCCCCGCTCCGATCTTTTCTCTCTCCTCCAGCTCCTCACCTGGTCCCTTGGCAGAGCCCCCCCCCCACTTTGATCTCCCTTCCCACGCAAGGCATCCTCTCTGGCTGCCCCCCCACATGGTCTGTCTTTCTGACCCCCTCGGCCTCCCCCCGCCCTCTTCCTTTGTGCCAGAGAAGGGCCTGTCCAAGGGGGGGGGGAAGAGATCAAAGACTTCTGGAGGCCCTGTGAAATCCTCTTGCCGGCTTCATCCAGCTTCCTCTGAAGAGCAGGAACAGAGGGGGCATTCAGGCCAGGAAGGGAGCGCGGAGATGCATGCCGGCGGATCTGCAAAGCAGAGGAGGCCTCCGTGGGAGCCGGCCTGGCGTAGCGGTTAGAGTGCTGGACTAGAATCGGGGCGACCTGGGTTCGAATCCCCACTCCGCCATGAAAGCTCACCGGGTGACTTTGGGCCAGCCAAAGACTCTCAGCCTCTAACCTACCTTGCAGCGTTATTGTGAGGATAAAAGGGGGATATAACTATCCAAAGAGAGCCCCGTGGCGCAGAGCGGTAAGCTGCAGTACTGCAGTCAAAAGCTCTGCTCACGACCTGAGTTCGATCCCAACGGAAGTCGGTTTCAGGTAGCCGGCTCAAGGTGGACTCAGCCTTCCATCCTTTCGAGGTCGGTCAAATGAGTCCCCAGCTTGCTGGGGGTAAAATGTAGATGACTGGGGAAGGCAATGGCAAACCATTCCATAAACATAGTCTGCCTAGTAAATTCTGGATGTGACGTCACCCCTTGGGTCAGTAATAACCCGGTGCCTTTACCTTTTTTATATATAACTATCCGAACAAATAAAATAAATAAATTGATGTGGCACCCAGGCCTGCCTCGAGATGGGAAAGGAGGGGACCCGATCCTCACCGCAGCATTTCCAGAGCAGGGTGGAGATGAGGCAGACAGCCAGGCCTTTCCCAGCCAAATGCATGCAGCGTTTCCACAGCTGCCCTGGAAACCACGCGTGAGTCACTGTCGGGGCCCTGCAGAGAGGCCCGACCCAGGAATCTCTGTCCCCAGGTGGTCCTCTCTTGGCTGTCTGGGTGGTGAATCCCCCAGCCAGCCATAGGCACAACATCTGGAGAAATGCAATCGTCCCAGCACTATCGTGACATGCTCCCTTCCCTTCTGGAGGTTCGCCAAAGCCTCAGCCTGGCCACATTTCCTAAGGAGGGGGCGGCCCTGGCAGGCAAGGCGGGGAGAGAGAGAGAGAGAGAGAGAAGAGGCCAGTGGCAGCTCCTTGGCATGTGGGTTGCCGTGATGCCCATGCTAGCACATGGAGACATTGTGCGCTCGTGTGCATTTGGATGTTTTATGCTTTTTCAAAACTGTATGGTGTGTTGAAGTCCTCAGGATTTCCCTTTGCTTCAATAGTCAGTATCTGGCTTTTTAATAATCTCAGTTTGGGGACAGAAAGGGAGACTTAATCAAATGCCCCCTCTGCATCCTGTGCCAGCAGTTCTTCCTTCCCTTGGCGATCTGCTGGTCGGCTCGGTGCCTGCTAATGGCAGGCAAACTGGTAATTTTTGCCAGTGCCCGCTGATGGTCATCTGGTCAGCAGGCAGAAGCAGGCAAGCAAAATGGGGTGGTGGTGGCAATCTTTGTTGCCATGCAGTGACGTCACTTCCAATGCAACCTAGAAGCCCCAGTGTGATGCCAGCACTTCTGCGTCGCACTGGAAATGATGTCATCGTGTGGTGATGAAGACCCCCACCCTCGCGCTCTGGAGTCCCCACCTCCCCCCACCCCCACTGGCTGCCAGGCCTAAGAGTAGACTTGCCAGCTCCGGGTTGGTAAATACCTAGAGATATTGTGGGTGGGGCCTGAGGAGGGTGGGGTTTGGGGAGGGGAGGGACTCCAGTGGGGTATATAGGGTTGCCAGGTCCCTATTTGCCACCAGCAGGAGGTTTTTTTTGGGAGGAGCCTGAGGAGGGCAGGGTTTGGGGAGAGGAGGGCCTTCAATGCCGTAGAGTCCAATTGCCAAAGTGGCCATTTTTCTCCAGGGGAACTGATCTCTATCGGCTGGAGATCCATTGTAATAGCAGGAGATCTCCAGCTAGCACCTGGAGGCAGCAACCCTAGCTGGGAAGTTTCCCGGCGATTTGGGGGTGAAGACTGGGGGGGGGGGTTAGGGAGAGGAGGGGCCTCAGCAGGATATAATGCCATAGTGTATACCCTCCAAAGCACCGTTTCCTGCAGGGGAACTGATCTCTGTCATCTGGAGATCAATTGTTTCCAGGGATCTCCAGGCCCCACCTGGAGGTTGGCAACCCTACCTCAGGAGCCCTCTGATGCTCCAGAGGCACACAAGAAGGTGGTCTTGCAGAGAGCCTAAAAATCCATGGATCGTGCCCCTCCGCACACACAAATGCAATGTGATGGGCTTCGTTTAGGGTTGCCAACCTCCAGATGGTGGCTGGAGATCACCTAGAATTATAACTGGTCTCCAGACTACAGATATCAGTTCCCCTGGATAAAATGGGTACTTTGAAGGATGGACTTTGTGGCGTTAGACCCTGCTGAGTGAGGTCCCTCCCCTCCAGGAATTTCCCAACCCCGAGCTGGCAACCCTGGCTTCCCCTGTTGAAGGGCCTGAGCACCAGAGACTCAGAGGCAGCTCCGTACAACCTGGGACCATCATGCCTTAAGGACCACCAACAAGAGCAACCATGCCGTAAAAGACGGGGCCCTTTCTGCACCCCCCCTCACAAAACAGGGCCTTGACGCTGCGTCTTGCATCTGATACCCCAACGGATACCCTGACCTTTGGGCAGGAAGTGGCCACTTATCTTATCTTTAGAGATTTACAGGGAAGCTTGGGTTTCTACAGTAGCTGGGGGAGGCAAAAATCAGATTTGCCCTGGGCCTCTTCATGAGGTGTCAGCCAGTCATCTTCCTCCCCCCCCATGAAAGACGGGGCTGTAGCCCTCTTCCTGCATGAGACTAGCTTCTGAGCATTCTTGAAGAAGGAGCCGGGACTTCCCAGTTCCAAGGCACGAACGGGGCGAGCTCTCCTGCAACTGCTCTCAGCACGTGTCGGCCGGGACGGGCCTCTCTTGTGCTACTCGAGCTGATTGGGGGATGTGTGGAGCCTCATCTCGGACCTTGGTGCCCCCCCATCCCGGGAGCTAGTTGGGGTCTCTCCCCGCAATAGGAGAAGCTCACACAGGGAGCTTGATTTCACAGTCCCGCTGTCCACCACACCGGTCAGGCGGCACCTGGGAGGCCTCACTTCCAAAAGGATGTGGACAGAATGGAGTGGGGGTGGAGGAGAGTGACGAGGAAGATCAGGGGCCTGGAGACCCAGCCCCACAAGGAAAGGCTGAGGGAGTTGAGGATGTCCAGTCTGGAGAAGAGGAGGCTGAGGAGGGACAGGATTGCTCCCTTGAAGTATTTGAAGGGCTGTCGCTTAGGGGAGGGCAGGGAGCTGTTCCTATTGGAAGCAGAGGAGAGGACTTGCAATAATGGGTTTAAATTGCGGGAGGAAAGGTACCAGCTGGATATTAGGATTGTTTTTTTACAGCGAGAGTTGTTCAGCAGTGGAATCAGCTACCTGGGGAGGTGGTGAGCTGCCCCTCACTGGCAGTCTTTAAGCAGAGTCTGGACAAGCACTTGTCAGGGATGCTCTAGGCTGATCCTGCTTTGAGCAGGGGGTTGGACTAGATGTCCTTTATGGACCCTTCCAACTCTCTGATTCTCTAGGGCCAATGGGAAGCTGGGGGGGCTGAGTTGGTGGGGGGAGAAATATGTTGTTGGAGTCCCAGAAGCCGAGGAGACGGAGTGACGCTGGGAGGAAGAGCAGCCCAGGCTCCGGAGCTGGTCCCGAGTGTCCGTCAACCAGACGGGTGTTCTGCTTTTCTGCTTAAGCTCCTCTCCCCGGGAATGTGTTTGCCCCCTTTTGTGTTGCCGAGCTGGATTGTTTTCTCTGAAGCGCACACGCTCGCCCGGCCTCCGCGCAGAGCCAGGCCGCCCGCTGCATGCGCCAATCAATCTCACAGTAGCCCCAGGGCCGGTGGCTCATCGGGTGCCATGTGACTGTGGCTGCCGCTCAGGAAAAGGCTGCTATCGACCCCCTCGCCCCTCCTAGGCAAGGCACGTGGGGCGGAGGAGAGGTGCTCATTTGAGCCTCTATCTCCCCACACCTGGTTTACGGGAGGTGTGGGTTCCAATTACTTTGAACTGCATCCGAATTTCCCAGCAACTGTTTTGTTTACTGAGCGCCATCGACGTTTGTAACTATTTTAATAGTTTTAATTAAGAGATGTTTTGATTTTATTTTTTATTGTAAACTGAATTTGTTGTGACCTGTGGGGATGGCAGCCCTCTTTGCTGTCCGGCGCCTGATCCACAAGGGTGGAATGCCCCTGAGTAGGGAGGCTCCCCTGAACGACCCAAGACCTTTCCGATCCCCCATGGGCCTCCCCCCTCACCTCCCCATCTCTTTTCCCCGCAGTGGTCCAGACCCGCTTCACTGAGGAGCCGGAAGACCAGACAGTGGTTGCTGGGGAGCGGACGGTGCTCTCCTGTGTGGTGCTGAACTATTCGGGGATTGTGCAGTGGACGAAGGATGGGCTGGCCCTGGGGATGGGGCAAGGCCTCAAAGGTAAGGGGGAGATCAGGGGACTAGAGCAACGGCCCTATTAGGAGCGGTTAAAATGCTTAGGGCTGTTTATCTTGGAAAGAAGGCGGCTAAGGGGAGACGTGATAGAGGTCTATAAAATTACGCATGGTATGTAGAGAGTGGACATAATACTAGAACGCGGGGTCATCTGCTGGAGTTGGAGGGCGACAGATTCAAAACAGATAAAAGAAAGTACTTCTTCACACAATGCACAGATAAACTGTGGAACTCCCTGCCCCAGGATTTGGTGATGGCTGCCAACTTGGAAGGCTTTAAGAGGGGAGTGGACATGTTCATGGAGGTGAGGGCTATTCATGGCTACTAGTCAAAATGGATACTAGTCATGATGCATGCCTATTCTCTCCAGGATCAGAGGTGCATTCCTATTCTATCAGGTGCTGTGGAACACAGTCTGGATGGTGCTGCTGCAGCCGTCTTGCCTGTGGGCTTCCTGGAGGTTGGCCCCTGTGTGAACAGACTGCTGGACTTGATGGGCGTGGGTCTGATCCAGCAGTTCTTATGTTCCTCTTGAGGGAACGCGCTTCCCCCCCCCCCAATAGCAACCCACCCACTCCCTCCATTTCACAGGCTCCCCTCTGTAGGGCCAGGGCTGGAAGCAGGCCTCCTGTGCCAAGGAAGGTGCCATCACTCCTCCTGTGGGCTGGGTGGGCTGTTTGCCATCCCTGGAGACAGGAGAGACCGCGTGCTTCATTTTTGCTCCTTCCTGCCTGGTTGTAAGGGCTTGGTGCCTCTTCCCATCCCTTTTCCCTTGTTGCACAGAAGGAGCACAAATCCTGTTTTCTCCATCTACAAGCCTTCCCCCCCCCTCCCCGCCTGTCCCTCCTTTGGGAGCTCGCTGCCCCCTCCATCAGGACGACAGCGCCACCTTCTGGAGGAGGAGGAGGAGGATCCTGGGCGCGGATCAAGACCACAACCACCAGCGAGCCTCCCACTCCTCGGCACCCGTTTGAGCCTCTCTGGTTTCCTGTGGGTTGCCAGTCTTCTGCCCTCAGACTGGCCTTTTCCACACGGCCCGGGCAAAGCGCTGCCCACTTCCAGGGCTGGGTCTGCCTGGCATTAAAATTCCACACGGAGGCAGCCAAATCCTGCCCCGAGGTCTTTATTGCCTAGATTTGCGCTCTTTGTTCTGCTTCTGCAAGTTATGGGGAGGGACACTGAAGCTCTCAGCCCTGGAAATCCTGCTTCCCCCCACCCATCCCCTCCTCTGCCTTTGGAGATTTTGCAGGCTTTGTGCATGCATTATGATGCCACAGGGACTAGCCGCTTGGGATTTTCATAGCTGCCCATGGGCATTTAGAATAGAATCATAGAGTTGGAAGAGATCACCAGGGTCATCTAGTCCAACCCCCTGCACAATGCAGGAAATTCTAAACTACCTCCCCCTCCACACCCCCAGTGACCCCTACTTCATGCCCAGAAGATGGCCAAGGTGCCCTCCCTCTCATGAACCGCCTAAGGTCATAGAATGAGCCTTGCTGACAGATGGCCATCTAGCCTCTGCTTCAAAATCTCCAGGGAAGGAGAGCTCACTACCTCCCGAGGAAGCCTGTTCCACCGAGGAACTGCTCTAACTGATAGAAAATTCTTCCTAGTGTCTAGACGGGAACTCTTTTGATTTAATGTCAACCTGTTGGTTCTGGTCCGACCTTCTAGAGCCAGTTATGGGGAGGGACACTGAAGCAGTCAGCCCTGGAAGCTCTTAGCCCTGGAATTTGATTCTAGGATGATTAGAAGCCAACCTGGGAAAAACCAGGTTGGGGACAACCACAGGGCTGACAGATGGCATTCGGCCTCCACAAGCACACTGTTATGGCTGCTACCCTCTGTGCATGCTAGAGGTGCTCCTGCCATTTTTGTCACTTTACCTGATGGGGAGGGGGAAGACCTGGATTTGAAAATGAATCCTGGAGCCATGTCCCAGGAAGCGCCTCCTTCACGTGACCTCCTGCCCCAGCCTGACTGCCTCTCCTCTCTGTCCTCAGCTTGGCCGCGCTACAGAATCATTGGGTCAGCCGACTCGGGGCAGTATAACCTGGAGATCACCGATGCCGAACTCTCGGACGATGCTCTGTACGAGTGCCAGGCCACAGAAGCAGCGCTGCGATCCCGGCGGGCCAAGCTGACTGTCCTGAGTAAGCAATTCTGTGGCATCTCTTCCCCCACCTTTGTCTCCCCCTTCTTCGCTAGCAGTCCAGAATACTACGGTTTTCCAGCCTCCTTCCCCTTGTGGCCTGCTCCTCTGGAAAGGTTTGGGATGCATGTTCAGCCGGCACTGCCCTTCGGCCATTTGAGCAGCCAGCCCACAGCTGCCAGGAGCGTCGGGAAGGGCCAGTTTACCTGGACAGTCCAATTAACTCCGCACTTCATTCTGTGCTGAACTGGAGAGCCTTGCGTCGGCTGGTCCTGGCAGCAGCTTGAAGGCGGCAGGGCTGTGAGCAATGTGGAGACTTCCTCCAACAGCATTAGCAGCCAGCCAAAGGCAGTTTCCAGAATAGGGCCAATTTGGATGTGGGGCCCAGCGGGGGTGCGCCAGTGGGGCGTGCCAGAGGGCCCCGGCTCTGTCCCCACCATCTCCAGTGAAAAGATGGCGGCTGCAGGTGATGGGGAAAGGGCCCTATCTGTCTGGACCCCTGGGGAAGATGTGGCTCAGGCTCAGGGTGAGGTAGCTTCCTGGGTGCCAGCCCCCCCCCCGGAGAGTCACGGTTGCCCAGACGTGCCCAGAAGCTCAGCCACCCTCTCTGCCTGCTTTGTTTTATTCCTGTGGCCAATATCAGCTGGGAGGCAGTCAGTCTCTATTGGCAAAGCTGCAGGGATTGAAGGGTTAAACTCCCTTTATATTTATTTATAATTCAATTTATATCCCGCCCTATTCCCCAGAAGAGGCCGGGCTCAGGGCGGCTAACATCATTAAATAACATACATTATCACAAAAACAATTTAAACAATACACTTTAGAAGATTTAGAAAACCAATTCCTAATGGGGAGGGGCTGTGGCTCAGTGATTCAGACTCTGTTTGGCATGCAGAAAGTCCCAGGTTCAATCCCCGGCATCTCTAGTTAAAGGGACTAAGCAGGAAGGTGATGTGAAAGACCCCTGCCCACCTTCCTTCCTTCTGCCAGTAGGGTGGTCCTCTGGCGCAGATCCCAGTGCGGAGAGGTATGAGGGGCCCAGACAGTTCGCAGCTTCAGTGGACCTTACAACACCCCTGTGAGGTATGCCGGGATGTGGTCACGCAGACAGGGACCCCCCAGCTGAGTAGATGGAAGCTAGGAGAGAAGAAGAAGAAGAGTTGATTTTTATATGTCGACTTCCTCTACCACTTAAGGGAGAATCAAACTGGCTTACAATCACCTTCCCTTCCCCTCCCCACAACAGTCACCCGGTGAGGTAGGTGGGGCTGAGAGAGCTCTAAGAGAGCTGTGACTAGCCCAGAGTCACACAGCTGGCCCTATATGTAGGAGTGGGGGAACAAATCCAGTTCACCAGATTAACCTCTGCCACTCATGTGGAGGAGTGGGGAATCGAACCCGGTTCTCCAGATCAGAGTCCACCGCTCCAAACCACCGCTCTTAACCACTACACCACGATGGCTCTCTGTTGTAGTTTG
The DNA here is from genome assembly GCF_029931775.1 of Euleptes europaea. Lineage (NCBI taxonomy): Eukaryota > Metazoa > Chordata > Lepidosauria > Squamata > Sphaerodactylidae > Euleptes > Euleptes europaea. The sequence continues at coordinate 101,147,962 of NC_079318.1, read as the reverse complement.
TTTCAGAGGCAAGATTGGAGCCAGGGGCCTGCTGGCACACGGCTTGAGCTTGCCTAGGAGACGTATGCCTATCAGGGACTTGGCTGATTGGTGAGGCGTAGCCCGCCCTGTCAGGGACATCGGTTTGATGCCACCCCAGTGATTCCACCTCTCCCTGTCTGCCCCCTTCCCTCACCCCCACATTTGGGGCGTTTTGTCCCATTGATCGTGCTCCCCCCCCTTTTTAATGCCTTCATATATATTCATGGCGTGCCTGATTTACCGCTGCCGCGGGGGCTGTAATTCTGCTCCGTCTGACTTCGGTGCCTCATAAAAACTGCAGGGGAATGTGTGGTCCCCGAGTGGCAAAGGGGGGGATTCCTGCTCAGCCTCCCCCTCCCCAGCAATGGAATGAGATGGAATGGAAGGGGAAGACCGAGAGACTCAACCGGCAGGTGCCTGAAACCGCAGCTGGTTTCTCCAATGGGAAGGGGGGGGGGGTTTGTCCCGGACTCCAGTCCTGGCCTGGAGGGTAAATGGCAGAGGTGTCCCTTGGCCTGGGTCTCCGGTGTCTGAGAAGAGCTTCTTTGGGAGAGGCTTCCAGGCTGAGTCTTTTGGAGAGAGGGGTCTCAGGTGGGCTCCTGTAAGTGCCTTGTGCAATCCATCCTAATGTCCCATGGAGGTGAAGAGCACGAGCACCGAGCTCCTCTCGCTTCGTAGTTCAGAGCACAAGCCTTTCTCGGGTTTGCTCCTCCAAACACCGCCAGGGATCTTATTTTCGATTGAAGGTTAATCAATCACAAGCCGGCCTCTCCCTGTCTGAGAAAGCGAGGCCCCGTCACCACCTCCCCGGGGCCTGCTTTCATCTTCCTGTGTGACAATCGGTGGCCAGACCCTCTCTTGAAGTTTTATATTTTTATCCCCGTGAGCCCGCCCTCTCTTTGCCGCCCTCATCCAAGCGTCTTCCCAGCGATTGAGGCATCATCAATATTTCAGAATTCCGTTTCCTCCCCCTTTTCTTTTTTTGATGAGGCTTGAAGGGTGGGCGTTCTCCCCTCCTCACTTATGGGGGACGAAATCAGACCTCTGAAAAGAAGCTCCCCCCTCCCCAAAAAACCTCTCTTGTCCTTCTGAAAACTCCACAGGTGATAAGTCAAAAGTCCCTCTCTCACTTGAAAGCCCCCTCATCCAGAGAGAAAGGAGATGCATTTTTCATCGAAGGGAAGAGGCGAGCCCACGGCTGCTGATTAAATAGTCCCTCATATCGGATGCTGGGGAGACAGCCGCCGCCATGGAGGGTGGCAACTGAGTGGGCACTGCCACATTGGAGACCTTTGTGGTGGCAACGAGATTGGGAATCAAACTCTGGTTTCATCTCTAGGGTTGTCAGGTCCAGACCCTGGGAGGGGGGCCCAAGCTCACCCACCGAGCGGTCGTCTTGGAAACGTTTGTAGAGGAAGGGTCTGCCAGGGGCTCAGTGGAACCCCCCCCCTCTGAGACATGCTCATCCTAGCATTCATCTAAGGAACCTGGTGCATACGGTTGCCAATCCCTCGGTGGGGCCTGGAGATCTCCCCGAATTGCAACTGATCTCCAGGCCACAGAGAGCAGCTACCCTGGAGGAAATGGCTGATTTGGAGGGTGGACTCCATAGCATGATACCCCATTGAGGTCCCTCTAAGGTCCAGCATGGTGTAGTGGATAAGACTCTGATCTGGAGAACCGGGTTCGATTCCCCACTCCTCCACATGAGCGGCGGACCCTAATCTGGTGAACTGGATTTGTTTCCCCACTCCTACACACGAAGCCAGCTGGGTGACCTTGGGCTAGTCACAGCTCTCTCAGCCCCACCTACCTCACAGGGTGTCTGTTGTGGGGAGGGGAAGGCAATTGTAAGCCAGTCTGAGTCTCCCTTAACTAGCAGAGAAAGTCGGCATATAAAAACCAACTCTTCTTCTTCTTTCCCCACTCCTACACACGAAGCCAGCTGGGTGACCTTGGGCTAGTCACAGCTTTCTTAGAGCTCTGTCAGCCCCACCTCCCTCACAGGGTGTCTGTTGTGGGGAGGGGAAGGGAAGGAGATTGTAAGCCGGTTTGAGTCTCCCTTAAGTGGCAGAGAAAGTCAGCATATAAAAACCAACTCTTCTTCCTCTCCTCTTCCTCCTTCCCAAACCCTGCCCTCCGCAGGCTCCATCCCTCCAACTCTCCAGGAATTTCCTAACCCAGAGATGGCAACCCTACTGGCACAGCACATCATAATTACTGGCCCAAGGACAGCTGGCCAACGTGATGGCAGAGTGGGGATTCGAACCCGGATCCCACTGCACCACAGCTTGTTCATGCACAGAGGCAATAATAGACTTCTGGGTTCTGGGGGCGAGTGACAGGACCACCGTCACCATCCCACTCTGCGTAGGAGCTTCCAAATGGGTTGGTCCGGCCACTGGCAGAACCAGAATACTGGGCAAGATGGACCCCCACCCCCGGCTCTGTCCCAGCAGGGCAATTTCTTACGTTCAAATGAGCACCTGACCCCCTTTTTGGACTGGGAGATCTCAAGTAGCCTTGTAAGAATCTAAGAAGAGCAACTGGGTCAGACCAAGGTGGGTCCATCTCGTCCAGCACCCTGTTTTCCAGGGTGACCAATCAGGTGCCCCTGGAAATCCCACGAGTGGGGCATGGGGGCCAGAGCCCCCACCCCGTTCCCCCTACCCCCAAAGAATGGGCATCCAGAGAGCCACGGCCTCTGACCAGCGAGGATCCACTTAGCCATCTTAGACCAACCCCTGAATGTGTTGGGGACTGGCTTTTAAAGCCGTCCAAGTGGCCATCACATGAACACATGAAGCTGCCTTAAACTGAATCAGACCCTTGCTCCATCAAAGTCTGGTATTGTCTACTCAGACCGGCAGCAGTTCTCCAGGGTCTCAGGCAAAGGTCTTTCACATCACCTACTTGCCTGGTCCCTTTAACTGGAGATGCCACTGGGGATTGAACCCGGGCTCTACCTCTGAGCCACAGCCCCTTCCCAGCACATGAAACTACCTTGTATGGAATCAGACCCTCAGTCCATCAAAGTCAGTATTGTCTACTCAGACCGACTCTCCAGGGTCTCAGGCAGAGGAGGTCTTTCACTTCACTTACTTGCCTAGTCCCTTCAACTGGAGATGCCAGGGATTGAGCCCAGGACCTTCTGCATGCCAAGCAGATGCTCTATGAAGTGAGCCACAGCCCCTCCCCATCACTCCCTCCTGGGGCCAGTCCAAATCCAGCATGCCACACGGGGTCTCGCTTTAGCACTCTTGAGCATGGACACACACACACACGCAAACACACAATGCACAGCTGCCTCTGTGCAGGTCCACAGAGGGAAACCCAACATTGTGTTGCGACTCATTTTGAAAAGGAAAAAAAGAAAAGGCGGCTTCTCTGGTCCTTTTGCTGAATTAATTCATATCTTTTCCTTTCCGCACCAAAATGAAACTTGTGCTTGTCAAAACTAAAATCCACGAACGGCTTTTAGTAAAATGTTGTGTCGTTCATCTCAAGAGTAGCGAATGGGGATGTGCGTACAACTGCCGGCTGCTTGTAACAGAGAGCAGCCGGGAACTCCTGGGAATGGCCCTGTTTTAAAATTAAAATGGAGAAAGGCGCTGGTGTGCTTGAAAGCTCCCTCTCCTTCTTTTCTCCCGAACAAAGGAACCAGGGCTGCCCGCCGTAGAATTCAGACCAGAATTACAAGAGCAACACATTAAAACAATAACCCCTCAAAAGCAGCCTCAAAGAATTCAAATGCCCTCTCTGGCCCCCCTGGCCTCGTCATGTGGGATGGGTCTTTCCTCTAGGACAGGGGTGTCGAATGCATTTGGGGCCAGATAAGACATAAACGTCGCTTGGTCGGGCCAGGCCATGCCTCGCCAGCCCAGATCGAGAGTGGGGTGGTGGTGGTAGTGGCTGCCTCAGTTGCCTCGTGGGTCAGATTATCATAGAATCACAGAGTTGGAAGGGACCACCAGGGTCATCTAGTCCAACCCCCTGCACAATGCAGGAAATCCACAAGTACCTCCCCCCCACAAACACCCCCAGTGACTCCTACTCCATGCCCAGAAGATGGCCAAGATGCCCTCCCTCTCATCATCTGCTTAAGCAGGTCATAGAATCAGCCTTGCTGACAGATGGCCATCTAGCCTCTGCTTAAAAACCTCCAGGGAAGGAGAGCACACCACCTCCCGAGGAAGCTTGTTCCACTGAGGAACCTCTCTAACTGTTAGAAAATTCTTCCTAAGGTCTAGACGAAACTTGGTTCTGGTCTGGCCTTCTGGGGCAACAGAAAACAACTCTGCACCCTCCTCTATATGACAGTCCTTCAAGTACTGGAAGATGGTTATCCTATCCCCTCTCAGTCTTCTCCTCTTCAGGCTAAACATACCCAGCTCCTTCAACTTTTCTTCATAGGACTTGTTCTCCAGACCCCTCACCATCTTTGTTGCCCTCCTCTGGACACGTTCCAGCTTGTCTACATCTTTCTTAAATTGTGGTGCCCAAAATTGAACACAATACTGTAGGTGAGGTCTAACCAGAGCAGAGTAAAGCGATACCAGCACTAAGATTTGTCAAAGGGCCGCATCCAGCCTGCGGGCCTTATGTTTGATACCCCTGCTCTAGAATGCTCCATGAGAAAAGCAGACTATAAGCGAATACGATAAGCAACCCTTGGGATAGTTGTAGTAAAAGCCAAAGCAGGGATCGGCTGCACTGTTAGTTAGCAGGGGCCGATACAAAACTCCTCTTGGGAAGAGAAAGTCCTTAAAGTATGTGGGCCCCCATTGCAGTGACCCCTCAAGCCTGCAGGCTGGTACAGGGAGTTGTGTTGCATTGGGGCCACACCCAAAAAGTCCCTGCATCAGATGGTTCTCATGAAGAAGAATGCTAAGTAGGGTCCCCTCCCCTCAAACATCGGGGTGCTTGTTTGGAGAGAAGCAAAGGAAGGGCTGTAGCTCTGTGGTACAGCATCTGCTTGGCATGCAGAAGGTCCCAGGTTCAATCCCCTGACACCTCCGGTTTAAAAAAGGACCAGGTGGTAGGTAATGTGAAAGATCCCTTCTTGAGATCCTGGAGAGCCACTGCCAGTCTGACTAGACAAGACTCACCTTGATGGACCAAGGGTCTGATTCGGTATAAGGCAGCTTCATATATGCGTATGTCATATGTACTAGTCTATGGGGAGGGGCTGTGGCTCAGTGGTAGAGACTCTGCTTGGCATGCAGAAGGTCCCAGGTTCAATCCCCGGCATCTCCAGTTAAAGGGACCAGGCGAGTAGGTGATGTGAAAGACCTCTGCCTGAGACCCTGGAGAGCCGCTGCCGGTCTGAGTAGACAATACTGGTTGTTAGGTTTAGTTTATCTTTCAACAGAACTGAATAAATTTTTGAAGTTGGAGTTTTGTCTTGTATCATCAGTTTCTCAAGCTCTGATTTATCTCTAAGTTCGGTTATATCATTTTCTTTTAGGTTATTCCAATACTTTTTCATTTATAAATATTCTAAAAATGTAATATTAATTTCTTTTTTATCCAAAATTTTACATAAAGGTTCTAGATTATTATTTTTAATCCAATAATTATGTTCATTCTGTTTTTCTATCTTTACTTTATGAGGTAGTTGGAATTCTGGGTTCTCAGCGAAGATATTCCATACAAAGGAGGACAGTGGGAAAATATCTGGGGCGATTTTCCCTCTTAGCGCATCCCATTGCTTTAGAATGGTATTAATACAATTATTATCTTTGTTGTAGAATTTTTTCCTATAGGTTTTTTTTAACCCAAAGCCATCTATTTAGCGGGAATTTAACAAAGTCTTGCTCAATTTTGATATACGATTCTTTTTCATCATTTACTATCCATGATTTTAACCACTTTAGCCTAGCCACTTGATAGTATGTTAATGTTTGGCATACCTATCCCTCCTTTGCTTTTAATCTCATATAGGTTATTATTTCTAAATCTATTCTTTTCATTTTTGAATGGACAATATTGACCGATGGACTATTATATTGGGTGCGGTGGAACACGGGCAGAATGGTGCTGCTGTTGTCATCTTGCTTGTGGGCTTCCTGGAGGCCCCTGGTTGGCCACTGTGTGGACAGACTGCTGGACTTCATGGGCCTTGGTCTGATCCAGAAGGGCCTTTTCTTATGTTCTTATGTTCTTATGACTCCTGAAAGCCATTGGATCACGGCACAGGGATCTTCATGGGGTTGATCCTGTTGTCCTCTTCCTTTCCAGTTCCCCCTGAGGACCCCATCATCGATGGAGCCCCCGAGATTCTGTTGCGGGCAGGAACGCCCTACAACCTCACGTGCTGGGCACGGAACGCCAAGCCGGCCGCCTCGATCGTCTGGTTCCGCGATGGGGTGCAGCAGCCAGAAGCTGTCATGGCCACGGTATGGAGGACGAGGAAATGCCTTTACCCCAATAGAACGGCCTCGTTACTAGAGCAAGCTCCTGCTTGTCAGCAGATGACCGATTTTGGCCTGATCATACCAAGTTTTGTGTCCCACCCTGGGAATGCCCACCTTTAGCCCGAAGACTCATTCAAGTGATGTCACATTGAGGGGGGAGCTTCTAGACACAGACCTTAGCAGAGGAGACCACGGGTGCCCCCGCTCTGCAGGGTGCTTAGGGCGATGGTTCAATCCTGCCCTCACTAGCCCCATTCCGCTCCCTCCCCCGGTTGTCTGTCCTTCCCTTCTCTGTGGCCTTCCATCTGGTCAAGAACGCAACTCGGCTTTTCGAATGCAGGAAAGGAAAACTGCTGCCAGTGCGGGCCTGCTTCCTCCCCGCCTGGCTTCTTTTCCTCCTTACCTCTCATACTCTCAGAAGCTCTACGCTCCTTTTTACATTATTAATTTGTTCCCCCCCACCCGTAACCTTCCCGCTGACAGCTGCGTCAGCCCATCCAGAGTTTGCTTCAGAGCGAGCCGTTCCCCGCTCATTAATCCCCGAGCAGTTTATGGCGCGATAACATTAATGCTGAGGACCTTGTTGGGCATTTAACGGGCATGGCAGGAGCCGGGCAGGAGCCGATTTGCTTCCAGGCTAATTTGGAAATAATTCTCTGAACCGCTCACGCTCGCCACTCGCTTGAACTTGGCCCGGCACCCCAGAAGGATCCTGGCCTCCATTACCCCCACAGCACAGGGTATGGCCAGTGAGGGGATCTCTCTCCAATTTGTTTCTGAAGTTCTGTCAAATGAGCAAAGCCAGAACTGGAGAGATTCTGGCTCATCAGGATTGTCAGGTCTCAACTGAGCCTTGACTGTTTCCAGAGTACCGTTTTCCCCGGGGCTGTGAGATAGAATCATAGAGTTAGAAGGGACCACCAGGGTCATCTAGTCCAACCCCCCTTGCACAATGCAGGAAATTCACAACCACCTCCCCCCCACACACACACCCAGTGACCCCCACTCCATGCCCAGAAGATGGCCAAGGTGCCCTCCCTCTCATCATCTGCCTAAGGTCATAGACTCCGCATTGCTGACAGATGGCCATCTAACCTCTGCTTAAAGGCCTCCAGGGAAGGAGAGCCCACCACCTCCCGAGGAAGCCTGTTCCACGGAGGAACCGCTCTAACTGTTAGAAACTTCTTCCTAATGTCTAGATGGAAACTCTTTTGGTTTCATTTGAATAGGTCAGGATCCGTCCGTCTACCCATCCTGAGCGTTCCCACGGGACTGGGGTGTCCTTGAATTGTACATGCAGGAGCACACACTTGCCCCCTCCCACTGCTGGGTCTTCTTTTTCTGCCTCCCCCCCCTCCAGGAAGTGTTGTCTGACGGAAAGAGAGAGACCACTATGAGCCAGCTGCTCATCAACCCCACGGACCAGGACATCGGCCGGGTGTTCGCCTGTCACTGCAGCAACGAAGCCGCCCCGGATGGCAAGGAGACCTCCGTCAAGCTCAACGTTCACCGTGAGTGGAGAGGGCTCTCGAACCCTTCGCCATGGGGATTGGGACCCAGAGCCACATGAGGGGGCTCTTGTTCAAGGTGGCACCCCCTTGAAGAAACGGCCCAGCTGGGAAGCCAGTGTCGTCTTGCGGTCTCTTCCCCAGCGACCACGTTTGGCTTATTTATTTATTTATTTAGATATTTATGCGCTGCTGTCCTCCTTGGTGGGGACCCAAAAAGAATCGTAGATCCGTAGAGTTGGAAGGGGTCATAGAGGCCATCCATTCCAAACCTCTGCTTGATGCAAGATCAGCTGACAACCTCATTCTCCCCTCTCCCATTTTGTCATCAAAACAACAACCCTGTGCGGCAGGTTAGGCTGGGAGAAAGTGTCTGGCCCAAGGTGACAAAGTGAGTTCCCACAGCAGAGTGATTCAGGGGGGTCGCCTGTGTTGTTCTGCAGCAGAAGGTCTTGATTCAATTCCAGGGGCAGCATAGAGACCAACCAGATTTTTTGGGTATAAGCTTCCGAGAGTCAAAGGAATCTGACGAAGAAGAAGAGTTGGTTTTTATATGCCTACTTCCTCTACCACTTAAGGGAGAATCAGACCGGCTTACAATCCCCTTCCCTCCCCCTCCCCACAACAGACACCCTGTGAGGCTGAGAGAGTGTGACTAGCCCAAGGTCACCCATCTGGCTTCATGTGGAGGAGTGGGGAGTCAAACCCGGTTCACCACATTAGCCTCCACCACTCCTGTGGAGGAATGGGGAATCAAACCCAGTTCTCCAGATCAGGGGCCACGCTGGCTCTCAAAAACCTATACCTGAAAATCTTGTTGGTCTCTGAGATGCTCCTGGACTCAAATCTAGTTATTCCACAGCAGAACGGGCATTCAAAGGAGGGAGGGGGTCTCCCAGATCCTAGTCTAAAATATCAGTAAACCAGCTCTCTTGGTAGGGGATAGCTGGGGGAGAAGGGGGGGAGGCAAGCAGAACAGGCATGCTTTGGCTCTTGGGCTCCTCCCCGTGGTGTGGTACCTTTGTAGCAATCTGGCACGGAGAGGGTATAGTGGGTAGGGATCAGTGGCTGGTCTTAAAGAAGAGGGAGTGGGAAGGGGGGTCCTTCCTGGGGTACAGACATGTCTCCTTCTTTGGCGCCAGACCCTCCAACGTTGACGCTGTCCATTCAGCCGCAGACGGTGCAGGAAGGGGAGAAGGTGACTTTCACCTGTCTGGCGACAGCCAACCCGGAGATCAAAGGCTACAGGTGAGGAGGGGGTGGGCATGGAGTAGCGGGCAGGAGGAAGGAAGGGGGCGAGCCGCCGTTGCCCTTCTGGGGCCCCTTTTGGCGCGCCCCAGGGGTTGAGGCCTTTCCCGTCCCCCTTCTTCCTCTCAGGTGGGCGAAAGGCGGTGTGATCCTGGAGGACGCCAAAGAGAGCAAGTACGAGACCCACGTGGACTACACCTTTTTCACGGAGCCAGTCTCGTGTGAAGTGCACAACGATGTGGGGAGCACCAACATCAGCACCCTGGTGGATGTGCACTGTGAGTGGCGGGGGAGGGAGGGCTGCCTGTTGCCCCCTCCCCCTGAGACTACGTGCCTCTTGAGGAGGCTGGAAGTAGCCCGAGTTGATGTGGTAGCATCAGGCCCAGCCCTCTCCTCTCTCCTGGCCGTTCCTAGAATCATAGCTTTGGAAGGGACCACCAGGGTCATCTAGTCCAACCCCCTGCACAATGCAGGAAATTCCAAACTCTCCCCCCACACCCCCAGTGACCCCTACTCCACGCCCAGAAGATGGCCAAGGTGCCCTCCCTCTCATGAACTGTTTAAGGTCATAGAATCAGCATTGCTGACAGATGGCCATCTTGCCTCTGCTTAAAAACCTCCAGGGAAGGAGAGCTCACCACCTCCCGAGGAAACCTGTTCCACTGAGGAACCGCTCAAACTGCTAGAAAATTCTTCCTAATGTCCAGACGGAAACTCTTTTGATCTAATTTCAACCCATTGGTTCTGGTCTGACCTTCTTCGGCAACAAAAAACAACTCGGCACCCTCCTCTGTATGACAGCCCTTCAAATACTTGAAGATGGTTATCATGTCCCCCCTCAGTCTTTTCCTCTGCAGGCTAGCCAGCTCCTTCACCCTTTCCTCATAGGACTTGGTCTCCAGACCCCTCACCATCTTTCCTGTTCCATGCTGGCCAGATGCAGTCCATGGCCAGTCCGCCTGTCCTCAGACTTGAATTTCCGGGATTGGAGGAGGCCACGGGGCCCAGGCAGTGCCCAGGGGCAAGGGGGGGGAAGCCATCAGGTGGGTCGCGCGTCTGGTCTCTCATGTGCCCTTCCTCTCCCAGTTGCTCCCCGCATCGTGGTGGATCCGAAGCCCATGACCACCGACATCGGCTCAGACGTGACGTTGACCTGCGTGTGGGCTGGGAATCCACCCCTCACCCTCACCTGGACCAAGAAGGAGTCCAACATGGTAATGCTCTACCCTGCTTGGTCCTTTTGTCCCTCCCCGCTGGCACAGGTGGCGCTCTGCTAAAGCACACCTCCTAAAGAAGAACAATAGTTCCTTGCCCCAAGGATCTCACTATCCATCCGAGTTCTGGCAAACAAGGGGTGTGATGAAGAAGAAGAAGAGTCGGTTTTTATATGCCGACTTTCTCTACCACTTAAGGGAGAATCAAACCGGCTTACAATCACCTTCCCTCCCCCTCCCCACAACAGACACCCTGTGAGGTAGGTGGGGCTGAGAGAGCTCTAAGAGAGCTGTGACTGGCCCAAGGCCACCCATCTGGCTTCGTGTGGAGGAGCGGGGAAACCAACCCGGTTCTCCAGATTAGAGTCCACCGCTCCAAACCACCGCTCTTAATCCCTACACCATGCTGGCTCTCCCATTATCTCTCCTTCATGCTTTTACAAGCTCCTGCCATGCAGATAAGGTAGTGGAAGAGTTGTTTTTTATACCCTGTTTTTCTCTACCCAAAGCAATCTCAAACCGGCTTACAATCACTTTCCCTCCCCCTCCCCACAACAGATACCTTGTGAGGTAGGTGGGGCTGAGAGACCTCTAAGAGAGCTGTGACTAGCCCAAGGTCAGCCAGCTGGCTTCACGTGGAGAAGTGGGGAATCGAACCCGGTTCTCCAGATTCCACTGCTCCAAACCACCACTCTTAACCACTACACCACGCTCAGGGGACCGGACGCCTATTGTTGGGGAAGACAGCCACGGAATGGGAGAGGGAGAGAGACCAGGGAAAGAAGCGTGAATGGAGAGGGAGGTCTAAGGGTGTGTGTGTGTGTGTGTGTGTGTGTGTGTGTGTGTGTGTGAGGGGGTAAAGCCCATGGCCTTTGAAGCGGGGTTGCCAGGGAGAGGGAGTGGCACGCAGGAGGGCGGGACATTCCTGACCCTCGCATCCAGCTCCAGCGCCCAACTTCTCCTCCCTCCCGCTTTCGTCCCCAGGTACTGAGCAATAGCAACCAGCTGTTCCTCAAGTCCGTCACCCAAGCGGAGGCGGGGCAGTACGTCTGCAAGGCCATCGTGCCACGGATCGGGGTGGGCGAGCGCGAAGTCTCCCTCTTCGTCAACGGTGAGTGGCACTGCCCTTCTGCCGGGAAGTGGCATCCCCCGCAGTTTGCCCACCAGGAAGCGGGGTGGGGGGGCAGGGCGTTGCTTCCCAGCCAAGGGGGGAGGGCAGGAGCCCTTGCCATTGCTCCCACCCCTTGATCTTCCAGGATTGCAGTCTGGGTGTCTCCAGGAACTGGAAGTGGGGAGTTGACGGCCCATCTGCTGGCAAGCAGGGAGGGAGGGGACAGAAGATCAGCCCCCCCCCCCCCGGCCCACCTGTCTCTCGATCGTGCTAATTTTTGTGTTAATTTTTGCACCTCCCAGTGGATCAGGGCCTAAAACTCCCTGCCCCGGAATAAATTGTAATGTAAAACCCGCCCCTGGCCCTGTTGAGCTCCTACAAAAGAAATGCATTTGGGGTTGGGGGAACCCCATTTAAAAGCACTCGAGTGACAGATATAGAACTGCCCAGTTTCCCGCAGGAGTCCAATCTGAGGATCATTTTAAAATCTCATTAGCAGAGCCCCTTTGAAGTTCTTCCCAGCTGGGCTGGGTTGTCGCCCCCTTTTTGGCGAGGCAGGTAGGAGCATGGGAGGGGGAGGGTGTTTTGCCCAGGTGGGAAACTGAGGCTGGGAAGATCCTGGTTCTGGAAGAGGTTGTGTATTCTGGCAGCCAAGAGACTGAGCATCGTGGCAGAATCTTGCTTCAAGTAGAGATTCACAATCCGCTGCCCCTTAGCACCCCCACCTCCCAAATAACACACAGGGCAAGAACCATTGCTGTGCCGCACAGGGAAAGTATCAGGATTAGGGGAACAGCACCAAAAAGGATCTTTGACCCACCCAAAACATCCCCAGAGCTGGATTCAAGACCAGTATCACCTTAGGGACAAGTAAGACTTTTGGGGTATGAACTTTCAAAAGTCAAAGCTCCCTTCGTCAAATACTAAAGGTTCTACTTGACTCAACACTTGCTCTTTTCCTGCTCTTTTACTCCGGAACCTGTAACAAGAGATTCACTCATCCATCCTATTAGAGGATCTGAACTGAACTGTACGAAACTAGCAGCAGATTTTGCCAGGATTTATCTTGTTGAAGGTGATTTACAACTTTTAACTCTGATAATACAAAAGAGCAAGGTGGTTGAAGTTCAGTTCTTTGAACTATTAACCAGACAAAAAATCTGTAGAGATTGTGAAAAGAAAATATTCTTTTTATTGAGCAAGGCAGAAAAAAAATACAGGCATGAAAAAGTTAACCCTACAATTACTGTGAAGATAAATGCTAAAATTGTCAAAGTTCCTAGCAATGACATTATAGCAAGTAATGGTTTTTTTTTTTTTTTTTTCAAAAATCAGGTCTCAGCTTTTGTCTCACTGCTTTTAGGAATTGTCAAATAGCCCAAGTTATCTAAGAAATCTTACCTAGTCTTCTGAGACTTCCAACCAGAGAAACAGACTTTCTTGTCACAAGGGTGCTTATTTATAGAAAAATATCAGTCTTATCTAAATACGATCTATTATAATCACGTGGTTATAACTAGATAACTGATTGGTTCACACTAAGTATGAGATAATCAACTAAGTGCAAATAAGCCAGTCAGCAGGTGCATATGAGTTACATCTGATATAGCAAGATAAGAAGGCAAATCTCAACTTCTAACCTCCACTAAAAAGCAATTAATCCAACCTTTTTCTGTAACTATTTCAACTAACTGTCCAAGATGAGGGTAGCTGTAAGCAACAGAGTTCACTGACAGTTGAAAAATGTGTGGACTCACAGTCAACTTGCAAATTCGGCAAGAAAAGGATAGTGATGTCAAAACTACCTCTACAAACCTACCCAAAGCATCGCATAAGTATCAAGGCAGTGTTCTAGCCAGGACTACCCAAGGGTCAAAGCCGACACGTGACGGGGACTTCCATATTCAGAACTCCCAGTGGATCTGGAAACCATTTTCCTATGTTTGGGGGCCCAGTTGAGATCAGGACTATGAGACGAAGTTGTATGCCCCTTCCATGTTATTGCTGATGGGGAGGTTTAAAACCTCCTCCCTGTTGTCCAGATCCAAATCAGACCGCCACATTAAGTTTGAAAAATGGCTCAGAGCTCTGAACGTGGAACCCCCAGCACACATCTGGATTGGCCCTAAAACTTTCTGTTTCTGAGCCATATAGACCTGCCTTCCTCCGACTAGCACCTGTTGGCCGGCTTACAGCCTATAGTGCGGCTTTCTTTATTTAACGATCCAATGACCCAGCAGTTTTGGACAGAACCAGTCTTACAAATTGCATCCAACCTATAGTGCGACAGAGAATCAGAGCAAAAGGTTTTTGTGTGTGGGATGGGGGGAAGCCTGCATTGAAATGTGCAAGAATTGTGCTGCTTGAATTCATGGATCATAAAAGTTGCTGATATTCTGAGCCATATGGAGTGGGTATTCTTTTTTAAAAAATGGTCCTGTGTGCATCACTTGTGCTCAGAGCTACAAGTGTCTCTGTCCACCGGTATGTAGAAATCCAGGGATGGTGTTTTGGTACCAGGTTCTCCCTTTGGCAGCAATGGGAAGATCACATCTAGGAAGGCTACCTTGAGCCTCAAGGAACAACCAAACATATGTATTGTACTGAATAACACTGTAATAAGTGTGGTGAACACTTCCATAAGAACAAAAGAAAAGCCCTTCTGGATCAGACCCAGGCCCGTCAAGTCCAGCAGCCTGTTCACACGGTGGCCAACCAGGGGCCTCTAGGAAGCCCACAAACAAGACAACTGCAGCAGCAACAACCTACCTGTGTTCCACAGCACCTCATATATTCGGCATGCTCCTCTGATCCTGGAGAGAATAGGTATGCATCATAAGAATGTAAGAACATAGGAAAGGCCCTGCTGGATCAGACCCAGGCCCATCAAGCCCAGCAGTCTGTTCACACGGTGGCCAACCCGGTGCCTCTAGGAAGCCCACAAGCACCCGAGCCCCTGAGAGCAGGACAGAGGGTTGCTTTGCTTGTGCCAGTGATGAGATAGCTGAATGGTAGCACTCTCCTACAGGACCAAATCCTATCCCTGCTCAATGCAACAGAGTTGGGGCAGGGGCTTATTTTGTCTCTGTCTGGAAATCCCTCTCCCTGAAAGCCCATCCTTTGCTTTCCACAAATATTGTTTCCTCCTCTTCCTCAGGTCCCCCGATCATCTCCAGTGATACCGTCCAATACGCTGTACGTGGAGACCGCGGGAAAGTGGAATGTTTCATTGGCAGTACCCCTCTCCCTGACCGCATAGTGAGTTCTTCTGACATATGTGGAGACGGTGAGGTTTTGGGTTGGGAATGCCAGGGGAAATGGCGGCCGGGGGTGCGGGGCTGTGTTCCAGAGGTACAGGAGGGGGAAGGGGTTCCTCGGTTTCATCCTTCAGAGGGCCATTGCCTTCCTCCAACCTGTGTCTTCCCTCCCCCTCCCTTTCACCCCACTGAACCTTTTAAGGCCTGGGGCTGGAAGGAGAATATCTTGGAAACAGGGACCCTGGAGCGCTACACCGTGGAACGCAGCAACATCGGCCACGGGGTGCTGTCCACCTTGACCATCAACAACGTGATGGAGGTGGATTTCCAGACACGCTACAACTGCACAGCCTGGAACAGCTTTGGTGCCCGGACAGTCATCATCCAGCTGGAGGAGAAAGGTGAGGCCCGTGTAGAACAGCACCCTGTCTCCGATGGTGGACAGCCAGATGCCCCCTGGGAAGCTCTCCAGAAGATCAGGAAAGCAGTGACCTCTTCTTTTCAAACATTTAAACAAAGGATTCTTTTTCCTCCCCTTGAACTATTATTGAGGGTTGTTTCAGCAGTGCTAATCACTATGGAATAATTCTTCTTATCATACAGCTAATTCCAAAGTTGGCCCCGAAATGTGGATCAAAATATTTGCACAGCGGGACCTGGTGATAAAGGGGAGTTATTTCTATATACGTGGCTGAATCTCCACGTTTACAGAACATTCCTAAGTTTAGCACACAGAAAGACACACGCACAAAAAAAACAGAGAAACAATGTGTGTGTGCTTGTGCATGTAGAGCAGGGGTGGGGAACGTCAGGCCCAGGGGCCGTATAAGGCCCGCGAAATCATTTGGTCTGGCACTTCATGGGTCCTGGAAGATCTCTAGCTCAGAAGGCTGCTGCCCTGCCTGAATCTCTTGGGCCCAGCTGGGGACGGCAGAGCTCAAAAACGAGTCACTCTACGTGGCAGACACTCGGAGCCATCTCCAGTCATGCCTCTTGGCTAAATGTTTGACCATATGTAGCAGGCTAATTTTTAAGTCGGTAATTTTGTATGGCCCTCAAATGATGTTAGAAATATCCAAATGGCCCTTGGCAGAAAAAAGGTTCCCCACTCCTGATGTAGAGACACCTCACAACTTCAAATAAGCGCTGCCTGAGATCTCCCAAGGTCATAAGAACATAAGAAAGGCCCTGCTGGCTCAGACCAAGGCCCATCCAGTCCAGCAGTCTGTTCACATAGTGGCCAAACAGGTGCCTCCAGGAAGCCCACAAACAAGACGACTGCAGCAGCATTGTCCTGCACCTAATAGAATCATAGAATCATAGAGTTGGAAGGGACCACCAGGGCCATCAAGTCCAACCCCCTGCACAATGCAGGAAATTCACAACTACCTCCCCCCTCCACAGGCCTGCTCTTCTGATCTTGGAGAGAAAAGGGATGCTCCATGACTAGTATCCATTTTAACTAATAGCCATGAATACCCCTTTCCTCCATGAACATGTCCACTCACCTCTTAAAGGGAGTTCTACAATTTAACAATGCATTGTGTGGGGTTGCATAGTATAGCACTCCCTTTTGCGAAGCACTTCTTTTAAAAAATAAAGATTGGTAGGAGGAGGAAAAGCGGTGATAGGAGAAAAAGGGCGAGAAAAAGAGTGTCATAAGAACATCAGAAAAGCCCTGCTGGATCGACCCAGGCCCATCAAGCCCAGCAGTCGTTCACACAGTGGCCAACCAGGTGTTGGGGGGGGGCAAGCAAGGGGGGGCAAGCGAGATCCAATGGGGGGATTTCCCTCCCCTACAAGTCCTTGCAGGTCCCCCAGCTGTCTTCTCTGGGGTCTGACCCTGTCCACCCAGTTCTGCACTGGCCCCTGTGACTGACAGTGGCTCTCCAGGGTCTCGTGCAGAGAAGGGACTTTCCCATCACCTGCTCCCTTCCTGAAATTCTTTTGAACTGGAGATGTCTTTGGCATGCTAAGCGGATGCTTCCCTACTGAGCCACAATAAAGGCATTGTATCTAGCAGGGCCAAGATTAGAGAGGCTCATGGCCTTGAGAGATGGACTCTGCTTTCTTATCCCTCCCTCTCCCCCCACTCCCCACTCAGAGGTTATACCCGTGGGGATCATCGCTGGAGCCACCATTGGAGCTGGAATTCTGGTCATCTTCTGCTTCGCTGCCCTGGCCTACTTCCTCTACCGACGTCGCAAAGGGAGTGAGTGGTGGGCAAGGGGGGAGGAGGACAGGGGGTGTCACTAGGCCACACAGTGCGGAATAACAGTGGTCTGGTGGTATCTTGCAAGGACTATAATGAAGCCCGTGGACCAATGGCCACTCCAAGCATTCCCCCCCCGCCCCGAACTATCCCTGGTCCTTCCCACCAAGATAATTTCTAGCTGCTTCTCTGTACACAGTTGATTCATTCTGAAGGATGGCATGGAAGAGAATGGACTGATTGTTTAAGAGAGCAAGTGAGAAAGTCCCCAGTGCCCTAAGGTGGCCACAGCAAGCCTCCACTTCTCAGCCCCCCACTGCAATATGGGGATGTATTGCCCTACTTTTCAAAACATTGCAAAGATTGCTGAGATAATATATTTGGTGAATACTCAAGAGAGCCACAGAAAGGTGGTTTGATTTCCTGTACCTAGGAGGGGGTTGGATTAGACCTTTTGAAGGGCCTCTTCCGACCCAAGGTCTCTGTTATTAAAGGCAGTGATGTGGGGCTTTGCTCGGCTTTTAAAGTGTACCCCATCGGAGTCACTGGGTGGAGTCAGCCACAATTCCTTCCCAAAAGCCCCAGCTGTACCAGCCAGCGGGCCGTCTTTCTGCACTCCAGAAGCTCCCCTGGATTGATGCCGGGTACCGAATCCTCTGCCCAGCCTGCGTCTGGGCCCCTGCACCTCTTTTCCAAGAGCTGTCCTGGCCTGTGTGTGGAATGAAGCTCACGTGGGGCCTTCAGGAAGTTCCTCTTGAGCACAGTAAAATCCCTTGTCTTATCGAACATCTAGCCATGCCTTTGCCCTCTCCCTTGCAGGCCGTAAAGATGTGACCTTACGCAAGCTGGATATCAAGGTGGAGACTGTGAACCGGGAGCCCCTCACACTGCACACGGACCGCGAGGAGGACACGGCCAGCGTCTCCACGGCCACTCGTGTCATGAAAGCCATCTACTCGGTGAGACGCAGAAGTGTTCCCTCCGTTGCCCATCTGGATGCACTCTGGAAGCAGCTGGGGGGAGAAGTGAGAGGGTGGGGTGGGGGCATTCCTTCAGAGCATGGGATGAGGGAGGGCCAGGGCCACCTTTTGGCACCTGGGCAGGTGCAGTTCCACCCTTCAGCCGGGCTGTCAGTGCACAAGGAGTGCTGTGTGTGGGTCTGTGTCAGGATGGTGGGGAACAGTTCAGTGGCTGATGGAACCATGCAGGGCCTGGCCACATGGCCTACTCGAATTGGGGGGGGGGGTGTAGAAGTCTACACGCTGTTCCATCTAACAGCGTGTAGACTTCTGCGCTGTTTCTGAGATTTGGTTGGGGGGAATGAGTGTGAGAGCGGAAACGATTTGGAAGCAGGACATTCTTGGAAGAGGGTTATGGGCCCAGGATGAGGCATGAAGCTGCCTTCTCTCTTGGTCTAACATGGTCAGTACTGTGGGGGCGGCAGAAGCTCTCGGTTCATGAGGGTCTTTTACATCGCTGATTTCCTCAACTTTTTAATGGGAGATGGCCGGACCAAACCAGGGGCCTCCTGCATGCCAGGCAGATGCTGCGCTGCTGAGCCACAGCTTCTTCTGGGGTCTCCCCTTATTGAGAAAAGCATGAAGGTTAGAGACCTTCTGTGGGTTCTCTTGGGAGGGCTGTAAGAGAGGAGAATTCGGCAGCTCTTGGGATGCTGAGACATGTGACACTGCCTTTGCTGCTCTTCTCTTGCTACCAGTCATTCAAGGATGATGTGGATCTGAAGCAGGACTTGCGCTGTGACACCATCGACACCCGGGAGGAGTATGAGCTGAAGGTGAGCAGAGCAGCGTGAGGAGCTGGTACTGCATATGGTGCACAAGTTCCCTTTGCACATGTGCAGATGGGGCATAGTGGTTAGTATCGGGCCTGGGGCAACCGGGTTCGAATCCTTGCTGTGCCACGGAAGCTCACTGAGTGACACTGGGACACAGGTTTGCCTACCCATGTCATGAGTGGTACCCTGATTTGTTCTCTTTCAGGATCCAACCAACGGCTACTACAACGTCCGTGCCCACGAGGACCGCCCATCTTCCCGCACCGTGCTCTATGCCGACTACCGCAATCCTGGCCCTGCCCGCTACGAGGCCCGCCCCTCCTCCCGCCTCTCCCACTCCAGTGGCTACGCCCAGCTCAGCACCTACGGCCGGGGTCCAACCTCTGACTACAGCGGTGACCCTGTCCCGGGGCCCACGGCTGGCCCCACCACAGCCGAGACTGCCAGCCAGTTGTCGTATGAGACTTACGGGGGGCACACAGTCTTCCCACCCAACGCTGGCTATGCCACCTACCGCTTGGGCTACACCCAGCCCCCGCCGCCTGCCCTGGACAGAGCCACCTATGACACCTACGACCCCTTGGGCAAATACACCACTGCCACCCGCTTTTCGTACACCTCCTCAGACTATGGGCAGCGTTTCCAGCAGCGGATGCAGACTCACGTCTGACTCATGAGCCGGGTGTGGAAGGGGGGGGCAGGTACCTCATGACGGTCCCCTGATATTCAGGGGCTTTCCCCAACCTCCCCTTGCCCAGCTGCAGGCCAGACGGACGGCAAGTGCTGTGCCAAACGGAATGTCCTCGTGGCCGCCACGGACCAGGCGCTCAGGGTTTCTTACGAGGAACACTCTCACGCTCCCCCTGGTGCCTGGGCATGCTCCCCTCCCGCCGCCGTTTGGATGGCACAAAAGAGAGCAGAGCGGGGCAATGCTGTGCGGGCAGAAAATGCCCCCCTTCCAAGCCACGACGTCCCTCCACCCCCAGCCTAGATTCTTCCTTTTCTGTCTCATTCTCGTCCAATGAAACTTCTGTTGCAGCTGGGTTGGGGAGACGTGGAGGAGCTGATCCAGGGAAGACAGGAGGTTGAAGCAGATCACGCAAGCTGGGCGGGGCTTGGCTCTGAGGGAGGGGCCAAGGGTGCCAGCTGTGGGGCAGACTGCTGAGCCACAGCTGCCCGTCACGTCCACCGGGGCCGCCTTGATCCTTTCTGGGCCAGAGCCTTCCGGAAAGCACTGCTTGAGTAGCCAGAACCGAGTCTCAGCTTCTCCTGCTCACAGAAGCACCTCCCTGTGGCCAGCGGGAAAGCAAGATCTCGGCTTCATGAGTGGGGCTGGCGGAGTGGGGCAGATCCTGGCCACGACGGGGGGGCGGGGCTCATTCTGGGAGTGCCGCCCCTCCCCTCCTGAGCCCAGCCGGTCCCTCCCACCACTTCAGGCAGAGATAAAAGGTTGCCCACGCCCCTGCATCCAGGGAATGGGTGGAGGGTGAGACCCTTCCAGCCAAGGTACGGCCAAGCTCAAGGCCCTGGCAAATCAGGTACGAAGGAACCTCATGCAGGGCTGCAAGAGCCACCCCCCCCCCCCCGGCTCCCTTCCCAAATTCAGAGGACCAGGATGAATGATGAAGAGTGAGAGGGTGTGTTACATGCCACTGTTATGCATAATTTACTCTGTTTCCAGGCGCTGTACTTTGAAAAAGGAGTGGGCTGGGGAGTTTTGGAAATGCCTGGAAGAGCAGGAGAAGGGGGCTAAATGGGGGGATATAGGGGAAAGGAGCAAGGGGGTCCTGTCCTGCCCCCCCAGCTTCTGAGATCATGTGGCCCCAATGGCTAGAAACCTAGATCCCCCCAATAAAATATAAGCAAAGCATCTCAGGATGCTTGATTCTGCGCAGGTTGGTACTGGAAGCAGAATCTTCTTGCCCCTACTCCTGTGTCATGGATCTGACCTCTGGAGGGCTTTCTGCTGTAGCATCCCCCCTCCCTTGCAAAGAGACATTTTAGACCGTGAGTAAATTCCATGGGAGATCTGATTCCAGGATGCGACCTGTGAATGTTTTTGTGCTGCAGCTGTAGACTCCCCACCTCTCCCCGGTGACATTCCTGAGAGCCAAAAGGCTTCTTTTCACCCCTACCCCATCTCTGGGGTGTGTGCCCCCTCCCCATCAGGCATTCCAGGGGGCACAATGGGGAGAGGGAGAGGCTCTGACCCCCACTTGCTTCCTCACCGTCCAAAGCATCTGTCCCCCCACCAATCCCTTTCCCTTTGACCACCAATCGATTGCCCTTTGCAAATGGTTGGGGATGAAAACTATTTTTTTTCCTTTTGAGATGTGTGTATATATTATTTTTCATTCTCCTCCCCCCCCCCAACACACACACACGCAAAGGACCAATCGGCAGCCCCCCTCTTTCTCCACTTCTTGTGCCTTAAAACTGCTCGATGCGACCCATAACAGCGCCCAGCGAAATCGCTGCCTCTGTGGGGGAGGGGGCCCTGCAGGGCAGAGGGAGAGGAAAGCCACGGGTGCCTCCCACCGCTCTCTGCCCACCCCATGGCTGTGGCGTCCTGAGTTGGCACCCAAGGAACTACCAACAGCTCCTGCTTCCGCTCTCTTTGCCTGCCACATTTCTGGCATGAGGGCCAAGCTGACAGACTGGTGGGGGGGGGGGCTCGGCCCTCTGCTCATGCCCAGGGGCACTATTTGAAGGAGGGGCACTCACTCTCTGTGCCACCTGCAGGTGGTTCTCAGCAACAGCACCTGCTCCCTGAAAGCACAAATGGGGGGGGGGCCTTTCTTGGGGGAGGCTGATTCCTTCTAATGCATTGGCCATGGCACACCCCTCCCCTCCCCTGGCTGCTGCAAACATGTGGCAAGGAGGCAGAAGGCTGCATTGGGGCCGGTTCCAGGGGGAGGATTGGGTCCAGGCCTCAGATCTAGAGAAGTGTTAATTTTTTGGCATTTTATCCGTTTTGCCACATTTGCTGCTGCCTCTTATTTCTTTTTTATCGTGGCTTGGGGCCTCAAAAGCTGGGAGTGTCCCGGGGCTCCTTGGACCCCCTCCCCTGGGGGGGGGAGGGCTCGGCCGAAGTTCCAGCCACAGTCAGAAATTCAGACGTTACTTTACTAGGAGAGGGAAAGGAATCCCTCATGGCTGTGGAAGCAGTTCCCATGCGTATTCACTGGCTGCCGGCACCCTCCGGATGCAAAATATCACGGGGGCCAGAGCATTTGTGCCAGCTCCTTCACCCCTGGCTAATTATGAGTATGCATAGGTGGGGGAGCTCAGTGCCTAAGGAAGAGGGCAGGATTGTTTGCAAAGAGGGAGCTCCTTGCAGCAAGGGGGCAGTTGTCATCTTGAAATTGTTTCTGCAGGCTCACAAACCCCAAGTTGCTCTCTGAGTGGCCAGGAGTTCCAAGGACTCCTTCAGTTCCTCGTGAGGGGGAGAGTTCTGGAGCCCCCTCTCCCCCGATGCTCTTTTGAGGCCTGTTATTTCAAACTATCCAGGAAGGGCAGGTCAGTGGATGTAAAGCAGTTCGGGACACCCCCCTCAAAGGCATGCATCCTCTTTCTCAGTATTTTGCAATGAACATTGGTGGGTCTACTCTGATTAGGAGCTCCTGGGAGAAAGGAGGGCCCTCGGGGCCCAGCCGACAGGATTCAAGCTGCTGCCTGCCCTGAGGTCGTGTGGACCTACTCATGGGAGGAGAGACCTGGTCGTGGGGGGAACGCACAAGACCCCCTGGCAAGTCTTTTGCTGCTCCAGAGCAGCTGCTGGGGCCTGAGCAATAAATATAATAAGGCCTAGTTTGGCCGCCTTGTCTCCCGATCTCCTCTGGGTCTGGAGGCCCTCCTGCCTTCCAGCTGTGGGGATGCTTCTGTCCACCCCACTCCCCCCCCTCCTGGAAGGCTCCTTCCTTCTGCCCAGCTTCAGGCTGGTATAGTTGGGTGTTCCTTAAAAAAACAAAACAATAATAATCTTGAGACATAAATCTGTGAATTTTCCCTCTCTCCGTACCTTCCTTTTTTGTTTTTATTTCTCATTCTTTTGAAAATATTATGTACTATATTTTTAGTCTTAAACACGATATATTATATATATTTAATTTTTATATATATAAAGCCTAAATGTAAAAAAAAAAAAAAAAGCTCATGTTTTTGTTTTTCTATAGATGGGGCTGCCATGGGGAGGGGGTCTGAAGAGATGGACGGTTCTGCTCCCAAAACCAACTCCAGCCCTGCCAGGTCTGGGTGTGGGGAAGCTTCTGCCAGCCAGCCGAGCAGTTCTCCTTCCTCGGGGCACAGGTCTCCAGCCAGCCGGTGGTTCTGATTGGGGCTGTCCTAGCAGGGTTGTGTGACTTCTAGGTGGCCCTGGGGGAAGGGGTCCCCACCTGTCAGGCACCCCCCAGAATGGTGTTTCACTCTTGGGTGTCAGCCCGGAACTTGGCTCCCGATTCTGCCTGCCCTGTTTCCTCTCTGGTCTGTTACAGAACAGCTAAGAAGAAGAAGGAGTTGGTTTTTATATGCGGATTTTCTCTACCACTTAAGGAAGACTCGGACCGTCTTACAATCTCCTTCCCTTCCTCTCCCCACAACAGACACCCTGTGAGGCTGAGAGAGCTCTAAGAGAGCTGTGACTAGCCCATGGTCACCCAGCTGGCTTCATTTTTGGAGGGGTGGGGAAACAACCGGTTCACCAGATTAGTCTGCCACTCATGGAGGAGCGGGGAATCAAACCCAGTTCTCCAGATTAGAGTCCACTGCTCTTAACCACTACACCATGCTGGCTTTTTCATGTCACACACATGGGTTCGATTCCCCAGTCCTCCACATGCAGCCTGCTGGGTGACCTTGGGCCTGTCACAGTCCCCTCCGAGCTCTCTCAGCCCACCTACCTCACCAGGTGTCTGTTGTGGGGAGAGGAAGGAGATTGTAATCCGCTTTGAGACTCCTGAAAGGTAGAGAAAAGTAGTGTATAAAAATCAACTATTTAGGCTGCTCCAGAGATACTCAGGAAAAATCCCCCCTCCTTCACCTGTACTTCATCGTATTGAGGATGAAAGATATTACAATAGTGAGATAATGCTGCTGCCGTTGTCTTGCTTGTGGGCTTCCTAGAGGCACCTGGCTGGCCACTGTGCGAACAGACGGCTGGACTTGGTGGGCCTGGGTCTGATCCAGCAGGGCTCTTCTGATGTTATTATGGAGAATAGGGCTATCCATGGCTGTTAATCATGATGCATACCCATTTTCTCCAGGATCAGAGGAGCATGTCTATGAAGTGCTGTGGAACACAGGCAGGATGGTGCTGCTGCCGTTGTCTTGCTTGTGGGCTTCCTAGAGGCCCCTGGTTGGCCACTGTGCGAACAGACGGCTGGACCTGGTGGGCCTGGGTCTGATTCAGCAGGGCTCTTCTGATGTTAGTATGGAGAATAGGGCTATCCATGGCTATTAATCATGATGCATACCCATTTTCTCCAGGATCAGAGGAGCATGTCTATGAGGTGCTGGGGAACACAGGCACGATGGTGCTGCTGACGTCGTCTTGCTTGTGGGCTTCCTAGAGGCACCTGGCTGGCCCCTGTGCAAACAGACGGCTGGACTTGGTGGGCCTGGGTCTGATCCAGCAGGGCCTTTCTCATGTTCTTATGTTATGTTAAAAGTGGGATCAGGAGCAGGTCTTGGAGTTTCGAGTTGCCAACCTCCAGGTTGGGGCCTGGAGACACCCCCCCCCCCAATAACAACTCGTCTCCAGACAGCAGAGATCAGTTGCCCTGGAGTAAATGGCTGCTTTGGAGGGGGGGGGGCTTTATGGCTTTGTCCCCTGTTGATCCCCAAACCCCACCCGCCCCAGGCGCCACTCCCCACACCTCGAGGGATGTCCCAGGCCGGAGTTGGCAGCCCCTCGGAAGGGGCTTTCTCGCTGCAGTCGGCCCAGAGCCCCCGGAAGGAAGGGGCTGCGTGGCGCCGCAGGGGAGCCCCGGGCCAGGGGAGGCGGGCGAGGCTGCGCTAGCGGCCGGCCGCGCTCCGCGGACCGCTTTTCGCGGCCGGGCGGCTCTGGCGGCAGACCCTGCGCGCCCCGCCGACCCGCTGGGCCGCCCGGCCCCTTCCCGCGCCAGCCCCGGCGCCGGACCAGCAGGAGGGCGGGGGTCTTGGTGGCTTTGGCGGGCGGGGGAGGCGGCCGGCGGCGAGATGGGGGCAGCCCGAGGGAGAGCGAAGAAGGCGCAGGGACTGGACGGGGGGCCGGCCGGGACTGGGGCAGCCTGGCCGGGGGGCAATTGGGCAGAAAGTAGGGTTGCCATCCTCCAGGCAGGGTCTGCAGAGCTCCTGGAGTTACGGCATCTCCATACCACGGAGCTCTGCTCCCCTGGGGGAAAGGCTTTGGAGGGTGGCCTCTAGGGCGCTGTACCCCATCGAAGTCCCTTCCCCGCCCTCCATTCTCCAGGAATTTCCCAACTCAGAGTTAGCAACTGGAGCAGAAAGAATGAAACCAGCTGAGGGAGAAAGGCGGCGGCGGGGGGGGGGGATCAAACTTGGGCACCTCACAGCCCGGGATGTGGAAGTGCTGAGCGCAGGCTGGGAAACAAGTGGGGCAGACAGTGGGGCAGAGAGCTGGGCGGCAGTCTTTTGCCGCCCCAGCAAGGCGCTGCTGCCCCCTGTGTAACTTCCGCTGCTGCCAGCTGAGTCCAGCCACAGCCCTGTAGCAATGACCCAGGGACTTGGCTCGGAGCTGGCCAGGAATGCTGCCAGCTCAGGAGGGGAGCTGGTCACCTGCCACTCTGCTGATGGCTGGCAGCGATCTCAGCACAGGAGCAGCTTGGCACTGCCCTCCTGGGGTTGCCCCACACTTGGCTGGAGACCCAGATGTGGGGCTTGGGATGACTTCCAGAGTCAGACTGCCTGGGCCTGTGCTACCCACTGGGGCGCCATCATCTGCCTTTGTCCTCTGCTGGGAGGCTGCCCCACATCTCGGGCAAAAGGAAGAAACCCAGAACGATTGTCTCATTTGCCAAATGAATCCACAAACTGATTCTCCACTGAAGATTTGCCCACCTCCAGATGGGGCCTGGGGATCTCCCAGAATTACAACTGATCTCCAGGTGACAGAGATCAGACTCCCTGGAGGAAACAGCAGCTTTGGAGGGTGGAATACATGGCCTTATACCCTGCTGAGGGCCCTCCAATCCCCAAATCCTGCCCTGCCAGGCCCCACACCCAAATCTCCAGGAATTTCCCAACCCAGAGCTGGCTACCCCAAGACGATGGCGCCCACATCTGTCAATCCCAGCAAGCCAGAGACCCAGGGGAGGGCTGCACTTGCCACGTGGCTGTCTTCCATGCCAGGGTGGTGTAGTGTTTCAGACTGGTGGACTCTAAACTGGTGAACCGGGTTCGATTCCTCCACTCCTCCACATGAGCGGCAGACTCTAATCTGGAGAACCGGGTTCGATTCCCCACTCCTCCACATGAGCGGCGGACTCTAATCTGGAGAACCGGGTTCGATTCCCCATCCTTCCACATGAAGTCTGCTGGGCGACCTTGGGCTAGTCGCAGTTCTTTCCAAACTCGCTCAGCCTCACCTACCTCACAAGGTGTCTGTTGTGGGGAGGGGAAGGTGTTTTGGGACTCCTTAAAACAGTAGAGAAAATCATGGTATAAAAACCAACTCTTCTTCTCCTTAATCTTTCACCGCTGGCGGCTGAGGGGACGGGCGGAGAGGAGCAATCTGGCTGTACACTCCACTACTCAGGAGCCAGCTTTCCGCACCGGTGCTTAACATATTCTGGGAACTCAAGATGTATGCTAATTTATTCCAGGATGATATGGGAAAAAAATCCCCTCCCAGCTGCTCTGGATCGGCTCTCCTGCTCCAGCTCTCCTCCCCGGTCTGCTTCTCCGATTTCCCCCTGCAGAACCAGCCGAGGCTGCTTAGCGTAGAAATGCAGGGGGGGGGGGGGTGTCTCTTGATTCCCTTTGTCTCCCCAGCTTAGTTCCAATGGCAACATATTTTTGCCCCGCCCAGTCACTTATGGTGCCGGGTGTGTGTGTGCCCATCAGAAGAACAGGTCTTGGAAGAGGAGCTTGACACGCAAAGGAGACACGTCATGAAGGCCAGGGAAGGATGGGGGAGTGTAAGAGGAGAACAGGGCCCAGTCCTCGGCTTCTGTGGCAGCCTGGGCCACGTTCCTTTGAAGGCTGGGCTTTGGCACCTGGCCTTCTTTGCTGCAGCCCCAATCGCTGGAGGGTAGCCCCATCACCAGCCATACCTGTGCCAGTCCCCTGACGCTCGCTCCCCTCGCGGGCAGGACTCTGCCACCCAGCTGGGCAGACTGGCCCTTCAAGCATCTCCCTTCACAGCCTCCTCCAGCACCACTCAAGCTTAGCTGTCCTCTCCAACGGAGGCAGGCAACCAGGCTACCGAACAATGCCAACACAGACACGCCCCTCCCCTAGGAAAGGGCCAATCCCAAGGCAGGGGTGTGTCCTCCCATCGCTGTGACCCCTCCTCCTGTCCTTCCCCTTCCAGCTGCTTCTGCAGGGCTGCTTGCTGAAGGCCCAGGAGGCTCCTGCAGCGGGGTAGGAGGACGGGTTGCCAACTCTGCGTTGGGAAATTCCTGGAGATTTGGGGGTGGATCCTGGGGAGGGTGGAGTTTGGGGAGGGACCTCGGCAGAGTATAATGCCATAGAGTTCACCCTCCAAAGTGACAATTTCCCCCAGGGGAACTGATCTGTGTAGTCTGGAGATGAGTTGTCATTCCGGGAAGTCTCCAGTCCCACCTGGAGGCTGGCAACCCTAGTAGAAGGGGAGGGGGCCTGAGCCTGCAGCAGCCCCCCCCCCTGCCATGCCCAGGGAAAGCTACTCACCTTTCTAACTGCTGTGATGCCCTCCATCTCCATGCCACCCTAGAGGCCTGCCTCATGCCCTTTTGCAAGGAATGGCCTCCTTCGGCTTAGCTCCTAAAGCCAGGGCAGGGAGCAGCATTTGGCCCCTCGTGCCCTGCTGTGCCATCTCAGCTCCTCCTCACCCTGCTGGGCAATAGCCAGGCCTCCAGCTGGCAATTTTCCACCCTCAGCTGGACAGGGACCAGGGTTTGGCAGAGGGAGAAAAGAGGCAGCCGCCGAGGGAACCGCCCCCCGCCCCCCACCCAGCAGCTAATCGGAGGCTCCTGCTGCCTCCATTACCCGTTGCGGATCGGCTCTGCCGCTTAATCTCTCCTTTTTTGTGCTGGTGGCGGCGATAAAGCGTAATTTGATTTCCTTCCTAATAAATCCAGCTGAGAAACATACACACAGGTTGGAGCGGAGAAACAGAATTGTATTTCCCAGCAGCCTCTGCTGCAAGGCCGCGCTCAATGGATTTCTGCCTCTGTCTGGGATGCGGACAGTTCCCCTTCCAGCGGAGCCCATCTTTGCACAGCCCAGCCACGTGGGGAGGGGCCGTGGCTCAGTGGTGGAGCATCTTTTGGCATGCAGAAGGTCCCAGGTTCAATCCCCAGCAGCATCTGTAGCTTAAAGGATGGAGTAGCAGGTGATGTGAAGGACCTCCATCTGAATGATGAGAGGGAGGGCATCTTGGCCAAGACATCTGTAGCTTAAAGGATGGAGTGGGGGTCACTGGGGGTGTGAGAGAGAGGTAGTTGTGAATTTCCTGCATTGTGCAGGGGGTTGGACTAGATGACCCTGGTGGTCCCTTCCAACTCTATGATTCTATGTCCTGGAGAGCAGCTGCCAGTCTGAGTAGACAAGACTGACCCTCGTGGACTGAAGGTTTGATGCGGTATAAGGCAGCTTTTTCTCTACCTTTAAGGAATCTCAAAGTGGCTTAAAATTGCTTCCCCCTCCCCACAACAGACACCTTGTGAGGTAGGTGGGGCTGAGAGAGTTCAGAGGGAACTGTGACTGGCCCAAGGTTACCCAGCAGGCTTCATGTGGAGGAGGAGTGGGAGAAGCAAACCTTGTGAGGTCCCCCAGATTAGAATCTTTACCACTACAACATGCTGGTGGGGTGTACCCCAAAAAAGCGGGGTATAAAAACCAACTCTTCTTTCTCTCAGTGCGGGCTCAATCCCCGGATTTAGGTATCTGCAAATCTGCCCACACTTGAGAAGTAGACATGTAGATGATATTTGTATGAATTAGATTGTCCAGAACTTTGGGGTTGGATGTCATCAATACACAGATAGCATGTAACTCTGGTCTCTCATGATCCAAGCCTCCAGATGTGTTTGTCTTGGCACCGGTGGTCTGAGGCTGTGGTCAGGTGGCAAAGGCAGAACAAGCTGTTGTTTAATCCAGACTACTGAAGGCAGAACAAGCTGATGCTGAATACTAGTCGTGATGCATACCTAGTAGAAAAGAGCAAGAGTCCAGTAGTACCTTAAAGACTAACAAAAATATTTTCTGTCAGGGTATGAGCTTTCGCTAGTATCAGAGGAACATGCCTGTTAGATGAGGGGCTGGGGCCCACAGGCAGGATAATGCTGCTGCACTTGCCTTGTTTGTGGCTTCCTGGAGGCACCTGGCTGGCCACTGTGTGAACAGATCCTCCTATGACATTGCCAAAAGGGGAGGGGGCTGCAAGGGACAGGAACATCCCTTTTCTAGATCATCAGAAAAGTCGTGCTGGGTGAGACCAAGAGGGCCCATCAAGTCCAGCAGCCTGTTCACACAGTGGCCAACCAGGTGCCTCTAGGAAGCCACAAACAAGACCAGTGCAGCAGCACCACCCTGCCTGTGTTCCACAGCACCCATTATAGTAGGCATGCTCCTCTGATCCTGGAGAGAATAAAATAGCTGCCAGAGCTTCATTAAGAAGAGAAGCCCCCTTCTGGATATTTTCAAGAGAGGGTAGCCATGCTGGTGTGCAGCAGATTCGAATCCAGTAGCTCCTTAGAGACCAACAAGTATCCTGACAAAGAGAGCTTTGACTCTTGAAAGCACATATCCCAAAAATCTTGTTGGTTTCTAAGGTGCTCTAAGAGAGCCAGCGTGGTGGAGCGGTGGAGTCTGATCTGGAGAACCAGCTGTGATTCCCCACTCCTCCACATGAGCGGTGGAGGTTAATCTGGTGAACTGGATTCGTTTCCCCTCTCCTACACAAGAAGCCAGCTGGGAGACGGAGGGCAAGTCATGCTCTCTCAGCCCCATCTACCTCACACGGTGTCTGTTGTGGGGAGGGGAAGGGAAGGTGGTTGTAAGCCGGTTTGATTCTGCCTTAAGTGGTACAGAAAGTTGGCATATAAAAAACCAACTCTTCTTCTTCCCTGGACTCAAATCTGGCTCCCTTCTAGACAGCAGCAATGAGTTCAAATCTCATTCAGTTCTGTCTCTGTTTGTTGAGCTGGAGCCTTCAGAGGAAGGATGCTGGAGGGGGTGTGGGGGCTTCCAACACCTCTGTAGGTCAGCAAGACAAAGAAGGTGGCAGCAGCATCAACGGTCATGGATTTATATCCTTTCGTCTCTTATCTCTCCTGGGATCAATGCAGGAGTCAAAACTTCAAGCGCAACGCTGCTTCCGCGTGGGAATTTTTCCTTCTGTGGCCTGCTGGATGGAGGGTTGCCAACTCCACCTTGGAAAATTGCTGGAGATTTGGGGGTGGAGCCTGGGGAAGATGGAGTTTGGGGAGGGGAGGTAGTGCACCAGTTGGGTTTCCAACCTCCAGGTGGGGCCTGGAGATCTCCCAGAATTACAACTGATCTTCAGACTACAGAGATCAATTTCTCTGAAGGAAAAGGTTGCTTTGGACTCTATGGCATTCTGCCCCACTGAGGTCTAGGGTTGCCAGCTCTGGCTTGGGAAATACCAGGAGATTTTGGGAGTGGAGCCTGAGGAAAGCAGGGTTTGGGGAGGTAGATGGGTAGAATGCCATAGAGTCCACCTTCCAAAGCAGTCATTTTCTCCAGGTGAACTGACCTCTGTCACCTGGAGATCTATTGTGCAGAATGAACATGTGGGATTATTCATTAAAAATATTGATATCTCACTTCTCCAACTAATTGTCCAAGGTGGCTTCTGTCAAAGTTAAATCCTTTAGTAAAAACTGCTTATGTATTTGTGTGTTTGGGACGTTTCTGCCCCGCCCCTTCAAGTATCTGCTCCTGGTGGCTGACTGAGCGGGAGGGTGGGGGGAATGAAAGAAAACAATAAATAAAACAAATTTAAGACACTAAATCAATGAAACATTTTTTAAATAAATTGATAGCGTTAATTGCCCTGCAGTAAAAACCTGCTGTATGTTGAAAGCAGGAGTCAATATTCCCCAGCAGCATAAAACCAACTTATGCATAAAAGGAAGCCGTAAAGAAATCAACAGGTTTGGGGGGAGTCAGGATCAATACGATGAGAAAAGATATTATAACATCTGAGTTAAAAGCCTGGCTGAATAGAAATCTTTTAGACCAGCGCCTAAATGCTAGTGGAGCTGGAACTAGCCGAGTTTGAAGGGGAGGGGAGGGGGCATGCCACAGCAAGGGCGCCAGATGAGAGAAGGCCCCTGCCTCTGGTTGCCCCCCATCCCACTTCTGTGGGTCAGGGCACAGAAGTCCCAGGGGCTTGAGAGCACAACCTGACCGGGTGAGTCAAACTATATGGGGAAAGGCAGCCTTTCCATTGACCTGGCCTGGTCCCAAGCCATTAAAGCAGGGGTGGGGAACCTTTTTGGATATTTATAACATCATTTGCGGGCCATACAAAATTATCAACTTAAAAATTAGCCAACCAAGCCCCAAGCAGGCAGCTGCCCCAGATGACTCACCCCCCCCGGCACGGGCAAGCAGGCAGGCATCCAACCAGTGGTGCACTCACCCACCTGGTTAGCTCCATAGCTAACGACTCTTCTGCAAGGGGGGGAAAGGTTCCTTTTCTTGGCAAAACAAACGCACATAGAGGCTATTCCTGTCTGCGGGAGGGGGCAGATCACCAGTCTTAGATCCTTCTGAGCTTAAAGATCTGCCAGGACCCATGAAGGGCCAGACCAAATGATTTTGCGGGCCTTAAACAGCTCCCGGGCCTGACGTTCCCCACCCCTGCGTTAAAGGTAGGGTTACCAGGTCCTTTTTCACAACCAGCGGGAGGTTTTTGGGGCAGAGCCTGAGGAGGATTTGGGGAGAGATTTGGGGACTTCAATGCCATAGAGTCCAATTGCCAAAGTGGTCATTTTCTCCAGGTGAACATCCCTATTGGCTGGAGATCAGTTGTAATAGCAGGAGATCTCCAGCTAATACCTGGAGGTTGGCAACCCTAGTTGAAGGTCTTAATTGTAAGAACCAGGACTTTGAATTGTACCCAGTAACATAAGAACACAAGAAAGGCCCTGCTGGATCAGACCCAGGTCCATCAAGTCCAGCAGTCTGTTCACACAGTGGCCAACCAGGGGCCTCCAGGAAGCCCACAAGGAAGACGACTGCAGCAGCACCATCCTGCCTGTGTTTCACAGGACCTAATCTTCTGATCCTGGAGAGAATAGGGATGCATCATGACCAGCATCCATTTTAACTAGTTGCCTTGAATAGCCCTCTCCTCCAGGAACATGTCCACTCCCCTCTTAAAGCCTTCCAAGTTGGCAGCTATCACCACATCCTGGGGCAGGGAGTTCCACAATTTAACTATGCATTGTGTGAAGAAATACTTCCTTTTATCTGTTTCGAATCCCTCACCCTCGTCATCCACGCAAGGAGAAACAGTACCATCTAGAGTTCGAATTGAATTAACTGTGAAGTCTGTCCCCGTGGATGTGAGCAGTTTTGTCAGGAGGAACTCCTGGGATACGTGTGTGTGGGGGGAGTGATGAGTCAGAATAGCACCCCGCAATGTTATGACATAGTTTCCAGCCACGGAACCCGTTATGTGGCTGGAAATGACATCATGACGTTGTGGATGCTATTCCTGCACCCTCCTTCCCAGCCCCTCCTGGGCACTTGGTTTGGGTGGTTTGACTGGAGAATGGGCCCCCTGCCCTCAGAATCTGGCCCAGAGGGGTATACTGCCTCTGAATGTAGAGGTTCATAGCTGCCGATAGACTGCTCCAAAAGTCTCCTGATACTGGAACCAGTCAGAGTACCAAATTTTGCAATGGAGGCCGGAATGTTCTGGAGGCTGAGATCCCCCCCTCCCCAGCCCATAAACCTTATTCAAGCCTCGAGATATAAGATCAGTCTCACTGAAGAATCCCATTTCCCTGCAACGTATAAAATGTTTGGTTTATTCAACGTATAAAATGGGAATTACAGCAACTTCACTCACAGAGGTGTGGTGGTGACCAAACAGCAAAAGGCTATTGAGTGTATTTCAAGGCACTATGAAGGCGATTAATGGAGGGGGGGGGGATAATCCGATGGTTAAGAAAAAAGGAGGATGAATGTTGTGAGAATCTCGGGTCTGCTACCAAATTCTGTGTCTCCTCTATAGAGCGAAAGGCTGTTGCGGAAGATAGATGTGCACACCTTTCTCTCTCTCTCGTGGAAGAAAACCTGGAATATAACATTTTATGCCAGAGTGATGCAGCCCATAAACATCTGTACGGCTGCAGCACATCACTTTTATGTGGGGAGCGGAGGCAAATCATGCAGTGGAAGACTCATCTCGCAACGTGCCCCCTCCCCTCCCACCCCCACATCCGCCTGGCAAAGTATTTTTATCCCGCTGTAATTATGCACGCAGGAGAGAGGAGAAATTCTGTAATTACCTGGAGAGGGCAACTCATCCTGGATTTTAAAGAAAAATTAATTGGGTGGGGGGAGCCTGTATAACCGGGATCAGAAGCATTTCCTACACAGGTGGGTGTCTTCCAGTGAGAATTCCTCACTTTAAAAAGAAAATAGAGATAAATGGCAGGATCTGCAGGAATCTGGCCAATCTAATGTGTTGAGGCAAACGTGGATCTGGCCTGTTTCTGACCCAGAGAGGGAGTGAGGGTTCTTGGCTTGGTTGGACTTCGCAGGTGTCCTCTCCAGATCTGGATCTGACAAAGGGAGATCTGGTTCTCAAAAACTTGCACCCCAAAAATGTTGATCTCTAAGGTGCTACTGGACTCGAATCCAGCTCTCTGGATCCTGGCAGCCTTTGAGCTGTGTGGCACCTTCAGCAAAGTTGAATGCAGTGCTGCATTACCAAAGCAAAGTGTTGGTGTCTGGGGAGAGAGCACAAGTGTGAATTCCCCTCCGTGTAAAAATAGGCCATTCCCTGTGTGTAGAAAAGTAGCGCTTCAAGGGAAATGTTCCTGTCCAGTCTTCTGTTTGATGGGCTTTTTTTGGAGGCACAAGGAAGCCTTTCTTGACAGCCCCCTCAAGCCAACCCCGCAAGGATCCCAATGCACAAAGTCCCCACCCCTTGAGGCTATTCTGGTAACCCCCTTCTGTTACCAAACAGGAGCTCCATTTGCTGACTGCACTTTGAATCAGCTGAGGGAAAGAACCACACAATTGAGGTAATCTGTTTTTGAGCACACATGAACACATGAAGCTGCCTTATACCGAATCCGACCCTCGGTACTTCAGAGTCTGTATTGTCTACTCAGACCGGCAGCGGCTCTCCAGGGTCTCAGACAGAGAAAGGTCTTTCACATCAACTACTTGCCTAGTCCCTTTAATTGGAGTTGCCAGGGATGGAACCTGAGGCCTTCTACATGACAAGCAGATGCTCTACCACTGAGCCACAGCCCCTCCCCATCATTCTCAAAGTGACCTTTCTGGCACATGGAAGGGTATGGTCAACATTTGACCCTGGGTCACTCACTTGCATGCATTAGAATCATAGAATCATAGCTTGCATGCATTATTTGCATGCCTTAATAGCAGATCTGGATGCAGATCTTGTGGCATTCCTCATCTTCCAAGGAAGAAGGTATGAAAGGCACCCACAGCAAGCAGGACTCAAGAGCTGAAGGACTGGTGCTGTTGTGGGCCGTAGGTTGGCACAGGTCAGTGGCTATCCATTGGCCACTCTGAAGGTCATGTGAATCTAGTCCCCAATCTGATCTCAGAACCCCAAATGTGTCCCATCTCATTACTCAGCAGAACCTGGCTCTGACCAGACTGTGATGGACAACATGAATCCTTTGTGGTTGAAGCAGCCCAACCACACTGGAGAACAGTGCTCCGAAGAGCCATAGGTGGCGTGGCAAAGAACCACATGTGGCCCCTGAGCCGCTTAGTGAGTATCATTGCTCAAAACCGCCACACCGTGCTGGGATGGAACAGAACGCCAGAAGAGCCCTGTGGGATCAGACCAGTGAGCGTCCATCTAGTCCAGCAGCCTGTTGCACACAGCGGCTGACCAGTTGTTTTTGGCCAACCAAATGGCACAGAGTCCAAGACCTTTCGCCAGTGTTGCCTCTAGCACTGGGATTCTAAGGTTGACTGCCTCTGGATGTGGAGGTTCCCGATGCAGAGGGTTCCTTTGATGAGAACAAGGAAAGGAATTTTCTTGGAAAACGCCACTCATGTTGAACCCCCAAAGGAAAACAAATTAGATAATAAGAGGGCCAGGTTGGCCTCTGAGCAATGGAAGACCAGAGCTGACCACTCCGGAGTCAGACTTTCCTCTCTTTCCTCTCTGGAAATTTATTCTGTGCCCATCCAAGTTCCACTCCCCACCCTCCCCACTTCTTTTCCTGCTGCTCGCACTGCCCTGTTGCTTTTCTTCTTCCTGATGTCACTGTCTATTCAAGTGTGGCAGCATCTCTCCTTTGTTTTCCCTTCGGGGGATATTTTTGGAGGCTCGATTGCTGGAAGAATTCCTTCTAGGAATGCCGGAGAAGCAGCATGCAGCTGATGCAGTCTCCTTAAGGGGTTAAGGGCAGCTCAGAGGGTGCGGATCTCAACTGGGTAGGCTGGAGGTGGTGGGGAGGTGAGGGGGTTGCAGAACCCCCTGGTACTGGTCCACAGGACTCCTTTTTACAGATCACATGAATATCTGTGTTTGGTTTTGTTTGTAGATCATGTTTTATTCAGACATTTCTTGCATCATGGCTTCTTTTGTCTCTGATTTCTACTTCCTTGGCGTTAAATGAGACAGAAGTTTGTTTGTTATTCACTGCCCGTGTATTACAGGTTTTTTAGCATCATGCGCTATCTTTGCTTGCCTTGAAGGGCATATTGATTTTGTGTTATTTTATTTAGCGGCTTGGGCTTTGTGCTTAATAAACCATTTCCATCTATTTTAATTCAACTATTGAGTCTCTGTGTGTATCCCTCTGGGCAGAAAGAACAGAAGAAGAGCCCTGCTGGATCCGACCAGGGGTCCATCCAGCCCAGTATCCGGCCTCACACGATGGCCAATCGATTCCTCTGGAGGTCCAACAACGGGGCATAGAGGCCGAGGCCTTTCCCTAAGGCTGCCTCTTAGCATTGGTAATCAGAAGCTGACTGCCTCTGATTGTGGAGGTTCCCTTTAGTCTCCGTGGCTAGCAGCCACTGATAAACCTCTCCTCCATGAATGTGTCTACACCCCTTCTAAAGCCATCCCTGCCTGTGGCCAACACTACATCCTCTGGCAGCGAATAATGAGTAATGAAGTTCAGCAATGAAGTATTTCATTTTGCCTGTCCTGAATCTACTGCACATCAACTTCATTGGGTACCCCACCCCTCCCCCAATTCTAGTATTTTGGGAAAGGGAGAAAAAGTTATCTTTGTCAACTCTCTTCACCCCATGCATAATTTTATAAAAGGTAACAGTAGTCCCCTGTGCAAGCACCGGGTCATTACTGACCCATGGGGTGACATCACATCCCGATGGTTACTAGGCAGACTATGTTTATGGGGTGGTTTGCCAGTTCCTTCCCCAGTCGTCTTCCCTTGACCCCCAGCTAGCTGGGTGCTCATTTTACCGACCTCAGAAGGATGGAAGGCTGAGTCAAACTTGAGCCGGCTACCTGAAACGGCCCCTCCTAGGGAAGGTGCTCCAAGCAATCATCTTGGTTGCTCTCCTATGTACTTTTTCCAGCTCTGCGATGTCGTTTTTGAGATAGGGTGACCAGAACGGCACACAGTATTCCAAATGAGGCAGCACCATACAGGAGCATTATAATGTTGGCCGTTTTATTTTCGACCCCTTTCCTAATAACCCCCAACATAGAGATTGCCTCCTTCCCCTCCTGCAGCATGCTGGGTTGACATTTTCATTGAGCTATCCACTACGACCCCAAGGTCTCTTTCCATCTCAGTCGCAGCACGGTCAGACCCCATTAGCATATAGTTAGGATTTTTGTTCCAATGTGCATCACCTTACACTTTACCTACACTGAACTTCGCTTGACACGTTCTTGCCCACTCACCCAATTTACAGAGATCCTCCTGGAACTCTTCACAGTCATCCTTGGTTTTCACCATCATGAATAATTTTGTGTCATCTGCAAATGTGGCCACTACACTGCCCACTCCCCAGTTCCTGATCATTTATGGACAGTATTCATCCAGTGGGACAAAATAGG
Source organism: Euleptes europaea (assembly GCF_029931775.1). Lineage (NCBI taxonomy): Eukaryota > Metazoa > Chordata > Lepidosauria > Squamata > Sphaerodactylidae > Euleptes > Euleptes europaea. Next base: position 101,110,747 of record NC_079318.1, on the reverse strand, counting down.
ACCCAGATTTTTGGATCAGGCCAATGGTACTGCCAACACACCCCACTGTGGAATTCCAGCCAGTAAATGAGAGGTTTCCAGCACTCTAGCTGGAGAGAACTTGGACTTTATGGCACAGAGAACCAGGGTAGTATAGTGGATAGAGGGCCAGACTAGGAACTGGGAGATCCGGGTTGAAATCCCCAGTTGGCCATAAAACTTACTAAGTGACCTTGGGCCAGTCACAGTTTCTCAGCCTGACCTACCTCGAAGGGTAATTTTGAGAATACCATGGGGAAGAGAAAACCACGATTGCTGCCCTAAGCTCCTCAGAGGGAGCGTAGGAGAACAGTGCACTCAACAGATGCTCCAGTGCCCCCTCCCACTGCCCCTGCAGCCTAGGGTTGCCAGCCTCCAAGTGGTGGCTGGAGATCTCCCTCTATTACAACTGATCTCCAGCAGATAGAAATCAGTTTACCTGGCCACTTTGGCAATTGGACTCTATGGCATTGAAGTCCCTCCCCTCCCCAAACCCTCCCCTCCTCAGGCTCCACCCCCAAAACCTCCCACATGTGGCAAAGAAGGACCTGGCAACCCTACCGCAGCCCCCTCAGGCTCCCTTTCCTGACTGCTTTCTTCCCGCTGACATCTTGTTTAGACAGCCTAAGAATTGTGCTTTCAGCGTTGCCAAACCCACTGGGGCCTGGCTGGATCCTTTGAAGCAGCAAAAATGTCAACCTGCTGAAAGACTGACAGCTTCTCACAGGCCTGGGGTAGTGGTGAATTTATTCATCACAGCTGAGCCACTTGCTTGGAGGGGGGGTCATACAGATTCACTTCTCATTGGCCATGAGAGTGAGAAGATCTTGGCCTTGCTGCTGCTGGGCATGACTGGTGACTGGGCGAAGGCGGCACCCGGCCTCTGCAGGGCCAGAGGGCCAACCAAAATGGGTTGCCCGCAGAGGCTCATGGGTCCTGCTGGATTCCAGAAGCCAGCGTGGTGTAGTGGTTAAGAGCAGTGGTTTGGAGCTGTGGTTTGGAGAAGTGGACTCTGATCTGGAGAACTGGGTTCAATTCCCCACTCCTCCACATGAGCAGCGGACGCTACTCTGGTGAACTGGATTTGTTTCCCCACTCCTCCACACGAAGCCAGCTGGGTGACCTTGGAGTAGTCACACTCTCTCAGCCCCACCTACCTCACAGGGTGTCTGTTGTGGGGAGGGGGAGGGGAGGTGATTGTAAGCCGTTTTGATTCTCCCTTAAGTGGTAGAGAAAGCCGGCATATAAAAACCAACTCTTGTTGTTGTTGTTGTTGTTTTAGGACCCCAGTCAGCAGCTTTGCAGTGGCAATCTTGAGCTCGTGGATCCTAAAGTTCCTGGGAAGTCTCAACAGGGTTGCCCCTCCCCCCAGCATCCACTGTCCCTTTCGAATTATAATCTAGAGCTGTGGTTTACTGCCATGCTGGGTGATTTGGGCAGGGGGGCTGTGCCACACTGGCAAAAACGAAATCCCGAAGTGAAGCCAAGAGAGGGTGTCACAGAGCTTATTGGGAGGCCTCTGAGGTAGCCACGATGGCAGCAAAGAATCCACCCTTCTCTGCTACCCCGTTGTCGGCTACTTTGCGGCCAGCTCAGTGGCTCAGGGTGTTTTGATACTGGCCGACTCTCAGGTCAAGTCTCAAATTTCCAGGAATGGTGGATTAGTTGTGACAAATTGGCAAGTTTTGCCTGACAAAGTGACTCAAATAAGATTTGCAACGCGCCTTCGGCAGTAGCGAAGCCTCGTCCGTTGTCAGGGCCATTTTGGGGTCGTTTTTGACTTGGTGACTGTGATGGATGTCGACCAGATCTTGAGGGCTGTCCATCCTGGGGACTGAATTCTTGTAAGGGGTGGATTAGTGATGTCCAGGATCGATCGATCAATCGCGGACTCAGGGCATTTCCCCTCCGCTGCTAAAGACAAAGGTTATTTGTCCACTACTTAGGAAACCATCACTGGAGAAGAACGATGTGGCCGATTATGGCCCACTTGCTAGTTAGCCCTCTCCAAGCAAGATACCAAGAGAGGGGCAGCTGAACAGCTCCAGGCCTTCCTGGGGGGCGCATCGGCTCTAGACCCCTTTTGGCCAGGTTTCAGTCAGGTGGGGACAGTGTCAGTGGCTTTAGCAGATGATCTCTGTCTGAACGCAGACAAATGCTGTGCTGCTTAGAAGAAACAGAAGCAGCAGAAAAAGAGCTGGTTTCTATACCCTGATTTTCTCTGCCTTTTTAAGGAGAATCAAACTGGCTTACAATCCCCTCCTCACAACAGGCATCTTGTGAGGTAGGTGGGGCTGAGAGTTCGGAGAGAACTGTGACTGGCCTAAGGTCACCCAGCAGGCTTCATGTGGAGGAGGGGGGAATCGAACCGGGTTCTCCAGGTTAGAGTCCGCCGCTCTTAACCACTACACCACACTGGCTATTGGATATCACGGCAGCTGTTGATACAATGGACCACGCCGTCCCACTGAGACGTCTGGAGGGATGTTCTCTGGGATGGTTGAAAGCACTCCTTAAGGAACGGACTCAGAGGAACACTGTCAGGGACCTCTGTCCTCTGTTACGCTGTTTTCTAATTCTGTGATCCGCCTTGAGTCTTAATGAGAAAGGAGGACAATCCATGAAGTAAATGGATGAATGAACCTCTGCAGGCTTGGCCACCGAGTGGAACTAGTAACACACACACCCCCACACACACACATGGCAGTCTCTGCCCCCTTTCCTTAGTGGGGAAAGAGAAGAGGGGGGGACAGGATTGCTCTCTTGAAGTATTTGAAGGGCTGTCACTTAGAGGAGGGCAGGGAGCTGCTCCTGTTGGCAGCAGAGGAGAGGACTCAGATTAAATTGCGGGCGGAAAGATACCGGCTGGATATTTGGAAATAACTGTTTTACAGTGAGAATAATTCAGCAGTGGCATGGGCTACCTCGGGAGGTGGTGAGCTCCCCCTCACTGGCAGTCTTTAAGAAGAGGTTGGACAAGCACTTGTCGGGGATGCTCTAGGCTGACCCTGCATTGAGCAGGGGGTTGGACTAGATGGCCTTTATGACACCTTCCAACTCTATGATTCTACGTCTGGGGAGGCGAGTTGCTGGTCTCATCGAAGCCCAGAAGAAGGGGGGGGGGACAAATACCTCCTCCCAGTACCTTTTGGGGGGGGGTGGAAACGAGAACATGCTTTCAAAGGGGGAAAGTAGGAGGCTCCCCAGACACATGTGTGGATTTTCAGCTTTGGTACATGGAACTAGAAACCTGAAAAAACAGGGCTGTGTGTGTGTAGGGCATACAGATGCGATATGTGCATGCAGAATCTGCACTTTACCCCTCAACTGCACATACCAGGAGCATCATGGGTACAGCATGGTCCCAATATGCTTGGCTGCCAGGCTCCCAATATATTCCTAAGGGTGGAAAGGGCTGATAGCCTGGTCCATAGTAGGGAGTGACTGGGCTGACCCCTTGGAAGACAGAGCCATGACCTTTCCTTCCCCAGGGCCGGAATCTGTTCTGTTGCCATCTGACCGGCGGGCCTGGGCTGCCCTCTAGTGGCAAAAGGCCCTCCTGAAGAAGCACTCCAGAGCACTAAAAAAAGAGCATAACTGTACCATTCCGCCTTCCCTCCCTGGAATTGGAATTGGGATTGCCACCCAGCAAATTAGTCAGGCCTGCTTGTTTGTTTCCCCCCCTTGCTGCATGGGGACAGGCCCATCAAGCATTACTAAGCACGTACGGTGGAACCTCCATGTTCAGAGACAGTATACCTCTGCATATGAGGATGGGAACAAACCAGGGGGCTGGGGGGACTGTGGCCATCCTGCTCTGCTTTTGAATTTTTGGGAGGATCTCAGGCTGGCTGCTGCTGGCAACAGACTACTGGCTGGCGGCGGCAGGGGGGGTAGTCTTGATCCAGACAGACAGACTTGTCGGTTCACAGACTTGATTCCTTACCAACCCACAGATGACTCCCCTGAAAAGCCTTCTCGTAGGAAGGGTCTATCTGGAGTGCAACAGCCAGTAATGGAGTGGTAAATACTTGTCTGCCAGCCAGACCGTAAACCTGGCAACTGTTTTGGCTGCAGGGAGTGAAGAGACTGCCCCGTTTATGGCTGCTGGCGGGGAGCGACTGGCATGTTCAAACAGCCTGAGGTGCCAGCTGACAACTATTGTCAATGTTGCCTGAACCCAGGCCCGAGCTGAGAAGCCCACGGCCCACGGCCAGCACTGCCAGGCCCATGGGGCCAGGTTGGCTCCTGGCTCCAGAGCAGCCACCCCCCAGGGATGTTCCCAGCAAGTTCACAGAATGGTCCGCCCCTAAAAGCTGCCTGAAGACCCTGGCCCCCAAATGCCCTTCTGGGGGACCATCAGTGCAGCCCCCATCAAGTCAATGGGGGCAATATGGAGGGTAAAAAGGGGTTAGAGTCTTAACCTGGATGGCCCATGCTAGCCCATTCTTGCCAGATCTCAGAAGCTAAGCAGGGCCGGCCCAGGTTAGATGGGAGACCTCCAAGGAATTCCAGGGTCGTGATGCAGAAGGCAGGGCAATGGCAGAGCACCTCTGCTTAGCTCTTGCCTTGAAAATCCCATCAGGGGTCTCCATAAGTTGGCTGTGACTTACTTGATGGTACTTTCCACCACCTGCCCTGGAGGGCCCCGGCTAGCCTGATCGCATCAGACCTTGGAATCTAAGCAGGGTCGATCCTGGTTTGTCCTTGGATAGGAGAGGAGACCACCAAGGAAGTCTGGGGTTGCTGTGCAGAGGCAGGCAATGGCAAACCACCTCCCATCAGCTCCTTTCTGGAAAACTCTACTGGGTCACCATAAATCAGCTGTGACTTGATGGCACTCCCCCGCCCCGCCCTCCACCATCACCAAGGAGTTGGGAATGACTAGCTAGCTGGAAAAATTAGGGGAGGCCCCTTTTTGCATACAGGAGTCTTTTGTTTGCTTTGCCCCAGGGCAGCACCAACTGGGAAAGAAAGAAAGAAAGAAAGAAAGAAAGAGAGAAAGAGAGAAAGAGAGAAAGAAAGAGAGAAAGAGAGAAAGAAAGAGAGAAAGAAAGAGAGAAAGAAAGAGAGAAAGAAAGAAAGAGAGAGAGAAAGAGAGAAAGAGAGAAAGAGAGAGAGAAAGAGAGAGAGAAAGAGAGAGAGAAAAGAAAGAGAGAAAGAAAGAGAGAAAGAAAGAGAGAAAGAAAGAGAGAAAGAAAGAGAGAAAGAAAGAGAGAAAGAAAGAAAGAAAGAAAGAAAGAAAGAAAGAAAGAAAGAAAGAAAGAAAGAAAGAAAGAAAGAAAGAAAGAAAGAAAGAAAGAAAGAAAGTCTGGTGTTACTGCAGTATAGTGAAAAGGTCAGAAAAACGCCGCCCAGGCGGAGCACAGCCTCCCTGGCCGCCAGCCAGGCGCGCCAGCCGCGCCCCGTCCAGCTTCGGAACCGGACCTGCCCCGCCGGCTCCGACCGGTCCGGGGCGGCTGCGGGCGGGCCCCCGGGATTCCCCTCCCCGGCGGAAGCCTCTGGAGCGGAGTTGGGCAACCTGGGCTGGGGAACCGGCGAGGGGGAGCGCCGGGCCAGGACGCCGCCCCCTCGGAAGCGCCTCCGACGCCGGCTGGACGGCCGCTCAGCCATGCTCGCCCGGGGCCCCCTCCTCCTGGGCGCGCTGCTCGGCCTCCTCGCGGGTAAGCAAGGGGCTCGGGGCCGGCGGGGGTCTGGGTCGGGATCGGCCGGCGGGAGGAGCCCGTCCGGGGGGGGGGAGGGAGGGAGGGAGGGAGGAGAGCGCGCGAGAAGGAGCGCCGGGTGCCAGGCATGCCCGGCCCTCGCCCGCGCTCCGGGGCAAGGCGAGGACGGCGCAAAGGTGCAACGAAACTCGGCCGGGTCGGAGGCTTTCCCTGTCTAGTGCGTGGCTCTTCCCAGCGCGGCAAATACATTAGCGCGGCAAATACATATCATAAATGAACCACACGTGGAGTACTTGGGGAAACTCCGGCCAGCTAGCGGAAGCCTCCCATACTTCTGTTAACTTTCTAACAGTCGGAGCGGTTCCTCGCGGAACAGGCTTCCTCGAGAGGTGGTCAGCTCTCCTTCCCTGGAGGTTTTTAGGCAGAGGCTAGATGGCCACCTGACAGCAAGGTTGATTCCCTGAATTTAGGCAGATGACGAGAGGGAGGGCATCTTGGCCATCTTCTGGGCGTGGAGTAGTGTGTGGGAGGTAGGTGTGAATTTCCTGCATTGTGCAGGGGGTTGGACTAGATGACCCTGGTGGTCCCTTCCAACTCTATGATTCTATGAGCCAGCCTTGTGGCCTGTGGAATAGGGCTGGTTTCGGGTCTGGAATGACAGTGCCGGAGTGAAACCCCAGTCCCTGGGACCGGGAAGGGCGTTTGGGCTGCCCCCGGGTTGGGTAGGTGTGAGGACGGTTCCTGCGACCGGTGCCACCCCCAGAGGCTCTGGGGACTGTGGTTCCAGTCCCAGACTCGTTGGCAGCCATCAAAGGGCGCTCAGCTTGAGAGGGACGCGCACCTCTCTGACAACCCCGGTTCAAAAGCCCACAACAGCTTCCTTTCACTAGCTGCAGTTTCCAGATCGTCTCCAAGGGCAGCCCCCTTTAGAGCACATGGCGGTAGTCCTGTACATCAATACAATATTGGAGCCTCAACATCTCCTGATTGGGATGGCCCAGGCTGGCCTGCTCTGGTCAGAAGCTATGCAGGGTCGGTCCTGGTTAGCACTTGGATGGGAGACCTCCAAGGAAGCCCCGGGTCACAGCACAGAGGCCAGCAATGGGAAACCACCAGAGGACTGACCAGGTCAGGCTAGCCTGGCCATCCAGGTCAGAGCAAGAGATGTTCAGAGGTGGCTTGCCATTGCCTGCCTCTCACCAAGGAAGTCCAGGGTCACTAGGCAGGTTTCAGTGGGCGAAAACTCACGGCCACTTTAGCCTCCTTTATTCCCTGTTTCAGCCAGAATTCAGCCAGGATCGAAGACATGTTTGGCAAAAATGCATGCGTTCGATCCTGGCTGAATCCTGGCTGAAACACTGAATAAAGGAGGCTAAAGCGGCCATGCGTTTTCGCCCAAAAGGGAGTTTTTAATCTGTGACCTTTTGTTATTGTTGCTTTTATTGTGTTTTTGTAATGTTTTGCTTTGCCTTCCACAAGGGAGAAAGGCAGCTAACAAATGTAGAAAAGAAGGAAGGAAGGGTAGGTGGTGTGCAGGGCCAGCCAAGGGTGGCAAAAAAAGGCAGGAGGGGGACTCTCAAACGGTGCTCTTGGTCAAAAGGGGAAGACCATTTCTTCATTTTAAGGGGGGAAGAGGGGGGATCTAGGGTTTGCTATTTTATCTTTGGTTTGAGCTGGGGATGCTTTAATTATTATTGTAAGCTGCCTTGAACCAAGAGGAAAGGTGGGATATAAATGTTTTAATAAATAAATAAATATGGGGAGAAAGAAGGGGGAGAGAGTTGCAGACAATCCCACCTGAGGTGGAAGCAGCATCAGGATCTGTCCCTTTGGTGGAATTTGATGTTCTGCTTTACCTTTCTTTTTTCAGGCACTTCAGCTAACCCAGTGCCGAATCCTGCCCAGCTCCGGGTGGAGGGGATCATGGGAAGATCGGTCTCACTTTCGGCCCGGATCCCCCCTGAAAAAGCAGTAGCCCAAATCGAGTGGGACTTCCAGCCTGAAAGCGGCCCAGCCCTCGTGATTGCGGAATTCACAAAGGGGAACTGGGAGCGGCCCAATCCTGGCGACCGATTTTGGCAGCGGCTGGAGAAGGCTGATGAGACCACGCTGAGGATCAGGGACCTGGAGAAGGAGGACGGCGGAGTCTACATGGCTCACGTGAGATTTGAAAGCGCAGAGATGGAAGAACAGAAGTTTCTCCTGCAGGTCTCTGGTGAGAAATCTTTCCGGTCTCTTTTCTGGGCAACTGAGCAGCCCCTTGGACTCCCAAGCTCTCTTGCCCCCACCCCATTCTGCTGATAGGTAAACCAGCAAGCGAGCAATGCCCCCCCGGGGGGGTCACTTGAGTACCCTGGCCCACCAGATGGCAGTGAGGAGTGGGCCTTGAGGCTGAGGGAAGGTAAGAGGGTGATGACTGTGCCCACCCCTCTGCTCTGCTCCCTTCCTTGGTGGGTGGCAAGTAGGGTTGCCAGGTCCCTCTTCGCCACCAGTGGGAGGTTTTAGGGTGGAGCCTGTGGAGGGCAGGGTTTGGGGAGGGACTTCAATGCCATAGAGTCCAATTGCCAAAGCAGCCATTTTATCCAGAGAAACTGATCTCTATCGGCTGGTGATCAGTTGTAATAGCAGGAGATCTCCAGCTAGTACCGGGAGGTTAGAAACAAACAAAAGTAATCCCCTATTGTGAGCACTTGTCCCTGCAGTAGTCCCAACAGCAACATCCATACAAGGAGTCCAAAAGAGAGTTGATTTATTGGGAAACATACAGGCATTCAGAGCTTACAAGTATAAAATGGCAGGAATGGGGGGGGGGGGTTAGGGCATACAGCAGAATATATGGAGGAATACAAGTCATACTGGTCATATCCAGATAGCATGGGTTGGCATGGCATCCCTCCAGTCCAACGGGGTCAGGTTCCCAAGCACATCAAAGACTTGGGAAGAATGTAACAGTTAGCAAAACAAACCTTGAGCACAGCATCTGCGAGAAGCAAAACAATCTCAGCCTGTTGGCCCTCGCAGAGAGTAGAGAGCAGGCCTGACACCTATGCTGCAATAACTGACTTGATACAAAAAAGACAGCACAAGGCTCACAAAATGTTTAACCCACAATGCAAGAAATATTTACTTATGGTGAACTAATAGTGAACACAAAGAACAAACAAACACAGTGCTGTACAACAATAGATCTATGAGAACACACAACTACTACTTGTCAAAGAGAATATATACAAAAACAGTCCAACCGTTGACCTCCAATATTTGATGTGGTGCTCCTGTGGAGCAGTCTGTTAACTATGACAAAGCTTCCACAGTCAAGTGGTCATATCGTTCCAAACTGCAAAACGGTGACTAGAACTGCGTAAACGGCCTAACTTTTCAATGGAGCTGTTTCAAAAGTGCATCCTCTGCCGCTTGGAGCCTAGCGTGGCAAACGCAATTAGCGTAACTTGGGTCTCGGTTGTAGCGTATCTGCTGATCCTTTTGAGATGTTCTCATTTATATCTCTCTGACTTTATGTTTAGGGATATTACAACAATGAAGCGGTACGTGTATCCCAGGTATTTGAATCCACGTTTCACCCTGAAGCTTCTTCAGCCTATAAAGAATTTAAAACGACCACTGTGGGTTCCGTGTGGTGAACCTTAGTTCACCATAAGTAAATATTTCTTGCATTGTGGGTTAAACATTTTGTGAGCCTTGTGCTGTATTTTTTGTAACAAGTACCCGGAGCTTGGCAACCCTAGTGGCAAGTCAGGTCCAGCCCCCACCAGGTGCCAGAGGGAGAGGGCAGGTGAGCATGTGGGGGGGGGGCAGCACAGTGGCCGTTCTCTCTTCCCCAACTGCATGAGTGATGATGGAGACCAGGAGAGGGACGCACTAAGCTGGTCCTGCTGTTTGAGTCATGTGATCCTGGTGGGCCCAAAATATTGTGTTCATGACTATGAAGGAAAGGGGCCCACCTTCCTGGCTGGGGGCTCCACCACACAAAGGCCGATCTGTGGCACTGGGGTCTTTAGGAAGCCATGGCAGGGGAGTTTCTTTGGTTGTTCCTAGTGCTGATAGTAAATCCAAAAGTCCTGCAAGCGACGGATGCTCCATGAACTCCAAAGTAAGATATGTATTATTTATGTAAAGCATTCTTATGCTGCCTCTCTGCCTAATTCAGGATTCCCAAGGAGGTATATTGGTCAAAACATTAAAACGAATTTTAAAAATTTGACAATCTATATCTATATAACAATAGTCAAAAAGGGCAAGAGTCCAGTAGCACCTTAAAGACTAACAAAAATATTTTCTGGTAGGGTATGAGCTTTCAGAAGAAGTGAGCTGTGGCTCACGAAAGCTCATACCCTACCAGAATATATTTTTGTTAGTCTTTAAGGTGCTACTGGACTCTTGCCCTTTTTGACTACTGCAAACAGACTAACACGGCTACCCACTGTGAATTATATAACAATACAAACAGTAAAGCCATAAAAACAATTCCAGAAAACACACACGCATAGATGCAGACACAGAAACACATAAGCAGGGTTAGTGAGGGAACACCAAACAAAACAGAGAAGTCTTCACCCGCTGGAAGAAGACAAACAATTGGGAGGGAATTCCTTAGCTTTGGAGACAAGACTGGGAAGAGGCCCTTTCTCGGGGTGCCACCCTTCTAGCCTGAGATGGCAGCCCCCCCCCCCCAGAGCAGGGCCCCAAGCAGTAAGGAAAGGCTCGTGCAGGTGTAGGCCGTCTCTGAAGGATGCTGTCTGCAGGTTGTATAGGCCTTCAACACCAGCACCTGGAAATGGGCCTGGAAGCAAACTGGGAGTCAGTGTAGGTCGAAGAAGGCTGGGGTGCGGCATTCAGGATCAGTTGCATTTGGATTTTTTTCAGGTAACATTTTTCAGATGTCTGTTCTTTAGATGATAGCCTTCCCTGGGAATTGAAGCAACTCTGAGAGCCAGTGTGATGTATTCATTAGAGGGACAGATTGAGGGGGACAGAAAGTTTGAGCCCCCGGACTTTTACAAATTTTGGAGGGTGACCTTGGGCCAGTCTCTCAGCCTAGCCCACCTCACAAGGCTGCTGTGAAAATTGAAGGGAGAGAGGAGAATGATGTTTGCACCTTGATGCCTTTGGCAGACAGATGAGCTCAAAGGTAAGCAAAAGGGCCCTGGGAATCAACCGTTCAGGTGACGGCTTAATTTAAATGCAATGGGGGGTGGAGTGGAGTGGAGAATAGTGGGCCTATTCTCAGGACCTTCTCCTCGGTTGCTGAGTTCCTCTTAGTTAGCTGTGGGGTGAGTTGGGGGTAATTGTGATCTGTCTCACGAGACAATGTTGCATGTTGCAGATGAAAGTGAGCCCAGCGAGATGTGGAAGCTTCTCCTTATTGGATCCTTCATTGTCCTGATGGTTTATTTTCTGGTTTGGCTTTGGACCCAATGGACCCAATGTAAAAGATTTGGCTTCTGAAAGGATTCCTGGTCATCTCTTCATTGCCCATCGCCTGACACAACGAAGCAAGAAAGTCAGTGCAAGGAAGTGACCATCTCTATTCCCCAAAGAGGGATTTGAGCTTGGAGGAGGATTTACATGAAACAGACTGTGGGGGGAATCTGTTGTGCCCTCCCCCCCACCTTCTAGTTCGTTGTTCATGGCCCTCTCTGCCTGCTTCACTTACCAAAAAGCAACCCAGAGAAATTTGGATATAAAAGAACCTTTCATACAGAGAAGCATTCAAGCAATATAAGTAGTAAACAGTTTTATTGAACTTACAGAAAGAACATGAAGCAAAGGAGAAAGCAATATTTAACATATATGACAATACTTAACAAACGTAAACAGTCAAAAAGGGCAAGAGTCCAGTAGCACCTTAAAGACTAACAAAAATATTTTCTGGTAGGGTATGAGCTTTTGTGAGCCACAGCTCACTTCTTCAGATACAGCTAGAATGTGAATCACATCGGTCTTTAAGTAGAGGAACAGTATGTAAATGTGAATAGCAGGCTTGATTGGATTAGGTGTGATATGCAAAAGAGTCTGTGATGTCCAGGGGAGAGATGGGTGTGGAGAAATCAGCATTGGTAATGGGCCATGAATGCAAGGTCTTTATTCAGCCCAGGTAAATGCATTGACTTTAGTTTGAATATCAACTGTAATTCAGCAGTTTCTCTTTCCAATCTCCCTTTAAAATTCCTTTGTAAGAGAACAGCTACTCTTAAATCTGCAACAGAATGTCCTGGAAGGTTGAAATGTTCACCCACTGGTTTCTGAATATTGTGGTTTCTGATGTCAGACTTATGTCCATTTAATCTTTGTCTAAGAGACTGACCTGTTTGTCCAATGTAGATTGTGGAAGGGCATTGCTGGCATGTGATGGCATAAATCACATTAGAAGATGAGCAGGAATATGAACCTGAGATAGTATGACTGACATTGGTGGGTCCAGAGATGGTGTTCCTAGAATCTATATGAGGGCAAAGTTGGCACCTTGGTTTGTTGCAGGCCTTGGTGCCAGAGTCCATGTTCTTGTTAAGTAGTTTATCATCATGGGTGAGAAGTTGTTTTAGGTTAGCCGGCTGTCTGTAAGCAAGAAAGGGACATCCCCCCAGTGCTTCAGCGAGGGAAGTGTCACAATCCAGCATTGGTTGTAGGTCCTTAATAATACGTTGGACTGGTTTTAATTGGGAGCTATAAGTAACAACCAGAGGTGTTCTGTTGTCATTCTCTCTGGGCTTATCTTGTAGTAAGTTGTGCCTGGGTATCATTCTGGCCTTCTCAATCATCTTTCGCACCATATCTGCAGGATATTGTAGTTGCAAAAATGTTTGCTGTAGGTCTCTCAAGTGTGTATCTCTGTCTGAAGGATTGGAGCAGATGCGACTATAGCGTAGGGCTTGGCTATAGACAATGGATTGTCTGATATGGTTGGGGTGGTGGCTGGACGCATGTAGATACGTTTGCCGATCTGTAGGTTTCCGGTACAATGTGGTGCTTGTGTGTCCCCCATGGATCCGTACTGTGGTGTCTAGGAAGTTGATTTCTTGTTCAGAATAATTCATAGTTAGATTGATGGTGGGGTGGAAGTCGTTGAAAGCCTGGTGAAATCTTTCAAGGGCTTCTTTGCCATGAGTCCAGACAAAGAAAATGTCATCAATGAACCTCAAGTAAAGGAGAGGTGCCAGTGGGTATGAGTTCAGAAAACGTTGTTCTAGATCTGCTAGAACGTAAACATATTGACAGACAACAGAAACAGAGGCCCCTGGGTCACTTCCAGAGAGAGAGACAGAGGTGGCAACCATTCAAAGGGTCTGTGGTCTCTCAGTGGAAGGACAAAGAACTGGGGTTTTGGGTTGTTCCTTTTTAGAGAGGAGAGGGGGTCCCATATGACCCCTCCCTGTCACATGCTTAGGAAATGAGTTTTCTGCAAATCATGACTAAATTGTTTAGAAATATCTTGTTCCATAATAATTCTTTCAATGTCAGTTTTGATATCTGATTGTTTTGTCCATCCATGTTCCCAAAACAATCTCCTCCTAGAGTGGGCAGACAATTTGCTGCCTGCTTGAACGGCCTTGATTTGGAGCACGCAATGTGCTTTGGGTGACTAGCTCCTGTGCCCTTTAGGGTCAAGAGCCTAATTAGAGCTGATGTCAGCTAAAAGTCAGGTCTATAGGTGATAATGTATGTGGTCAATTTCAACCAAAACTCTTTTAATATAGATTACTAATATTTTTAATATAAACTAATGATCAATACTGAAAATTCTCGCGACACAGACCACATGATGAGGGAAGGGAGTTGCAACCTCAGATCAAAATAGGGGTAGTACATAAACACCTGGTTTCTTTAAATGAAAACTAATTCCTCAGGGCAAGATGAATTGCATCCAAGGGCACTGAAAAAACTCACAGGTGCAAGTTCTCAGCCCCTGTCCATTATTTTTGAGAATTCTTGGGAGAATAGGTGAGGTGCCAGAAGATTGGAGGCGGGCAAATGTTGTCCCCATTTTCAAGAAGGGGAAAAAGGAGGATCTGGGTAACTACCAGCCAGTCAGCTTGACATCTATACCTGGAGAAGTTTTCGAACAAATCATCAAACAGTCCCTGAACATTTAGAAAGGATGGCTGTGATGACTTAGAGCCAGCATGGGTTTCTCAAGAACAAGTCATGTCAGACTAACCTCATCTTCTTTTTTGAGAAAGTTACTACCTTGCTGGATTAGGGGAATGCTGTAGACATAGTTTATCTTGATTTCAGTAAGGCTTTTGATAAGGTTCCACATAATATTCTTGTTGAAAAGTTGGGAAAATGTGGTTTAGATCCTATTACAGTTAGGTAGATCTGTAACTGGTTGACAGATCGCACCGAAAGAGTGCTTGTTAATAGTTCCTAATCCACTTGGAGAGAAGTGACTAGTGGAGTGCCTCAGGGATCTGTGCTGGGCCCTGTGTTGTTCAGCATCTTTATAAATGAAGGAATGTTTATTAAATTTGCAGATGATACTAAATTGGGAGGAATAGCAAATATGGTAGAAGACAGAGCCAGGAAACAGGATGATCTTGACAGGCTGGAGAATTGGACTAAATCTAATAAAGTGAATTTCAGTGGAGAAAGTTCTGCCTTTAGGTAGAAAAAAAATCAAATGCATAATTATGGGATGGGGGAGATTTGTCTTGGCAGTAGGGTATGCAAAAAGGATCTTGGGGTCTTAGTCGACCATACGCTGAACATGAGTCAGCAGTGTGATTCAGTAGCTAAAAAGGCAAATGCAATCTTGGGCTGTATCAACAGAAGTATAATGTCCAAATCATGCAAAGTAAGGCTTTTGATAAGTGATGGTATCGCTTTACTCTGCTCTGGTTAGACCTCACCTAGAGTACTGTGTTCAGTTTTGGGCACCACAATTTAAGAAGGATGTAGACAAGCTGGAACGTTTCCAGAGGAGGGCAACAAAGATGGTGAGGGGTCTGGAGACTAAGTCCTATGAGGAAAGGTTGAAGGAGCTGGGTATGTTTAGCCTGGAGAGGAGAAGACTGAGAGGGGATAGGATAACCATCTTCAAGTACTTGAAGGGCTGTCACACAGAGGAGGGTGCCGAGTTGTTTTCTGTTGCCCAAGAAGGTCGTACCAGAAGAAATGGGTTGAAATTACCGTATATACCCGTGTATAAGACGACCCGCGTATAAGCCGAGGTGCCTAATTTCTCCCCAAAAATGGGGAAAAATTAGGCACCCGCGTACAAGCCGAGGGTCGGCTTATAACTCCTCCCCCCCCCGCAGGCTTACCTGACCGGCTCCTGGCGGCGAAAAGCGGCGTGGCCCCGGTGGGGGCGACTTTCCTGCAGCCGCAGGAGGCCGCCCCCAGGCTGCTCCGGGCGGCGGAAAGCGGCACAGGCCCGGCAGCCTCCCAGGCAGGCCCCGCTGGCCGCTCCCAGGCCGCTCCCAGGCGAGCGGGCCGGCGGCGGGGGGGGGCGGCGGCCGGGGGGGCGGCGAGGCCTGCCTGCTCCCAGGCAGGCCCCGCTGGCCGCTCCCAGGCCGCTCCCAGGCGAGCGGGCCGGCGCGGGGGGGTGGGGGGGTGGCCGCGAGGCCTGCCTGCTCCCAGGCAGGCCCCGCTGGCAGCTCCCAGGCCGCGGGAAGGCGAGCGGGCCGGCGGAGAAGGATGGCGACAGTGGTAAGTTTCCCTCCTCCCTCCTCCCCTCCCCTACCGTATTGACCCGCGTATAAGCCGAGTTGGCTTTTTTCAGCCCTTTTTTTGGGCTGAAAAACTCGGCTTATACACGAGTATATACGGTAAATCAAAAGAGTTTCTGTCTAGGCATCAGGAAGAATTTTCTAGCAGAGCAGTTCCTCGGTAGAACAGGCTTTCTTGGGAGGTGGTAAGTGCTCCTTCCCTGGAGATTTTTAAGCAGAGGCTAGGTGGCCATCTGCCAGCAATGCTCATTCTATGTCACAACCACCCCCACCCCACCCCTGTCAACAGCTGTCTCCCCAACACTTCCCTTGTTGTAGACAGGTCTGTGATTTTGCCACCAGGTGGCACCCTTTACCCTTCCAAGGCCCAAAAGGTGGGTTTCTTGAAAAGAAGATCACAAAAAGGAGCCCAAATTTATTAGAATAGGTCTTTGGAACTCTTCTGCGAAGGGCCTCAGAAGAGAGGAAGTGCTAAGGGCTGGTGCTCAGGAGAACAAAGTCTTCCCTTTGGGCCTGCAAGGGAATGAGCAGTTGCCTCCAGTCATGTTCCAGGCCTCCTCCCACATCTCCTGGCTGGACTGCCCGAGAGTGCGGGCCCTTGCCATGGGTCATATAGAAAATTTTTTACAAACTGGCCACTAGGGCTGTCGATTCGGTTCGCCCAAACCAAAAAACAGCCGAATTTTCCCCAATTCGGCAGTTTTCAGTTCGGATGGAACTGAATTCAAAAAAAGGCGGGAAAATGACAAACCAAATTTGCCGATTTCGAGGCGATCGCCGAATGAATTCGGCAAATTCGGAGGCTCTGAATCAGCAGCACAACCGTCAGTTAGTAAGCAGCATTCTCCCGTGGCCAATCGGTGGCCAAGCTGGGTCTTCTTCTGGCCAATCCGTCGTGGTTGAGTGTGTGAGCCCAGCTGCTGCACGGCCCGGGGAGAGAAAGAGAACATGTCTGTTTGTATGTGAGAGAGATCCCCGTGGGGGTGTGTGTGTGCACATTCGTGGCTTTCCACGGCTCCGGGGGGAATTTTTGAAGGTAGAGGTCCCAAAATTCCAGTGTACCTTCAGGGGACCCTTCTTGCAAGAACCCCCAAGTTTTGTGAAGATTGGGTCAGGGGGTCCCGAGTTATGCGGTCCCCCCCATCCAACCACTGCCATCCTGTGCATCTAGAGAGCGGCAAATCCAAGGCAAAACCTCCCGTGCATAAATGGAATCGTATTGGATTACTCCTGAGAAGACAACCACAGTAAGACCCATTTTGGGGCTTTTCTCTATAATTTTTTTCCTGTGTGTGTGTGTGGGGGGGAGCAGTTTCTGGGGGGGGGAAGCCAAAGGGGGCTTTCGCCCGTTCTGCCGAGGGGTGTGTGCCCGCTCGCCTCTGCGGGAGTGTGTGTTCTGCTTTTAAAGTTTTTAAGTTTTTAAAGTTTTTAAAGTTTTAAAGTGTAAAGTTGAGTATGTGCTGCGGCTAGCGAGTCTCTCTCCGCTCGGCACCCGGGCCGCGCCTCCTCCTCCTTGGTTTTTTCCCCATTTGGGGCCGAGCCGTACTGGTTTGAGAGGGGGTTGAGGACTGGCAACCCTATCTCTGAAAGGTTCAGCCCTGTGTAACAGAGGAGGCCCAGGGAGGTTTCTCACCAGCAGTCATTTCCTTTCAGTTAACTTCCTTTGTCCAGAAATAACCTTGTGAAGGGTTTCTCCCTCCTGAAACTGCACGCCTAGGTTTTTAAAACCCTTGGCTGAAAACGCAGAATTTCTGGAAATGCGGCTGTGCAGATTTACTACGGAACAGAAAGACAGACCCTGGGAGGGAGAAGGAAGGAAACAGAACCCTCTGGGAACTATTTGTGGGGTTTCAAACTTCCCCCTCAGGACACAAGGTTTAGGTTTGATTGCAAGGACCACAAAAGGGATGCTGCAGTGGCTGAGGCCCTGTGGGAGGCCAGCACTGAGTGCCCGGCCCAGCTTCTCAGACCCAGGGCCTCATCTGAGCAGCACCCCTGGCCCTGCAGGAGGGGTGCGGTCATCCCTGTCACAACCCCACCCCACTCCTGTCAACAGCTGTCTCCCCACACTTTCCTTGCGGTAGATAGTTGAAATTATTATTAGTGTGTGTGTGTGTGTGCGTGTTAAGTGCCGTCAAGTCTCTTCTGACTCATGGCGACCTAGTAGATGGGTTGAAATTAAATCAAAAGAGTTTCCATCTAGATATTAGGAAGAATTCTCTAACAGTCGGAGCGGTTCCTCGGTGGAACAGGCTTCCTCGGGAGGTGATCAGCTCTCCTTCCCTGGAGGTTTCTAAGCAGAGGCTAGATGGCCATCTGTCAGCAATGCTGATTCTATGTCCTTAGGCAGATGATAAGAGGGAGGGCATCTTGGCCATCATTTGAGCATGAAGTAGGGGTCACTGGGGGTGTGTGTGTGCGGGGGATAGTTGTGAATTTCCTGCATTGTGCAGGGGGTTGGACTAGATGAACCTGGAGGTCCCTTTCAACTCTATGATTCTATGACATGTATGTGTTTTCACCACTAGGTGGCGCCCTTTACCCCTCCAAGGCCCAAAGGACCAGTTTCTTGAAAAAAAGCCAGTCCAGGGGCAGAGACCAGAGGGGGGTGGGTGTCTGATGCAGCTGGGAAGGGGCGACAAACAGCCCCCTTCCTATGTGGACATTCCCTCGCAAGTGCCACAGGGAATGCCAGGGATTTTTTACTTGAGGGGTTTTTCAAAAGGCTGGTCAAGGGATCCCTTCCCCCTTGGAGACCAACTGTTTCTGATTCTCTCTTCTGGGGAGAATGGCCATTGGCACGGGATTGGGTCTGGAGAAGCTGGCTGTGGGGATTTACACCTCTGGAACAACAAAGAAACTCAGACCCGGTTAGCTCAAGTCTTGCTCTCAGGGCACAGGGTGCAGCTAGAAAAGAAATCCTGACATTCAGAGAAAATATGCAAAATAATTACTGGGAAGATGATGGCAGAAACACAAAAGGTGACCAAAAAAAGGAGCCCAAATGTATTAGAATAGATCTTTGGCACCCTCTGCGAAGGGACTCTGAGGAAAGGAAATGCTATGGGCTGGTGTTCAGAAGAACAAAGTCTTCCCTTTGGGCCCTGCAAGGGCATGAGCTGTTCCCTCCAATCACATTCCAGGCCTTCTCCTGCCTCTGCTGGCCAGACTGACCAAGAGTGTGGGCACTGGCCATCGGTCATACAGAAGAAACTTTACAGACTGGCCATGCTCCTTGACTAGGTGTAAGCCCTTGGCCCAATATGAACCAGAAATCACATCAGAGACAGTCAGGTCCAAAGAAGCTGGTTTTTACTGGTCAAATAGGTTAACAGAGCATAAAGAAAAGGTGACAGCAATGGAGCCTGCTGGCTCGCACCTGGTAATATAAAAGCATAGAAAAAAGCAAGAGATTACAAAACACAAACAGCGCTGTAGTTCTCACAGCTTCAAACGGGTTTAGGAATTCATAACAGTCCTTGAGTCTGGTCAGTGGGAAAACGAAACCAACTGAGATACGGGCCTGACATTCTGCCCCCCTTAAGGCCCCCTTCCGCCTGGCAAGGGGGACGGCTTGTCCGGGTAGGCGGTGTGAAAGGCATTTACTAAGTGTGGGGCAGAGATATCCTGGGCACGTACCCATTCGTCATAGGCAGGGGGGAAGTGCTTCCAGCGGATTAGGTATTGCAGGGATCCATGCCGTATACGTGAATCCAGGATTTTGGACACTTCAAAATGTTCCTCCCCTCCCACCATTACGGGCTGCTCAGGAGGCGGTTCCAGGTGCCATCTCGAGGAGGCGAGATGGGGCTTGAGGAGGCTGACATGGAAGACTGGGTGGATACGTCTCAAGGTCTTAGGAAGAGTCAGCTCCACAGTGACGGGGTTAATGATCCGGGCAATGGGATAAGGCCCAATGTATTTGGCACTGAGTTTGTGGCAAGGGCGAGTGGAGCGCAGGTTTTTGGTGGAAAATTATACTAAGTCACCAACTTGAAAGTCCTTGCCAGGGGAGCGATGCTTATCTGCTTGCGCCTTATACTTGCGCTTGGCTCTGTCCAGGTTGCTAACCAGCCAGGGCCATGTAGTACGGAGGGCATGCGCCCATGAGGCCACATCAGGATCCCCCTCCCCCTCGGTCACCTCTACAGGGGCAATAGGACCGAAGTCCTGACCATACACAGCATAGAAAGGGCTAAATCCTGTAGATTGATGTACAGCATTATTGTAAGCATATTCTGCAAAAGGCAACAGTTCCACCCAGTCATCTTGGTGGTAATTGACATAACAACGTAAATAGCATTCCAGTACAGCATTGACACGTTCAGTTTGCCCATCCGTCTGGGGATGGTAAGCACTAGACAACCCTTGCTCCACCCCCACTAGTTTGAGAAAAGCTTTTCAAAATTTAGCCACAAAACTACTTCCGCGGTCACAGATTATCTTGCGCGGGAAGGAATGTAGACGGAAAACATGTGACACAAAGAGGCGGGCCAACTTGGGGGCGGAGGGAATCCCCGCACATGGAACCAAATGTACCTGTTTGGAAAATAAGTCAGTAATAACCCACAGTACAGTTTTGCCCCCACTAAGTGGGAGATCCGTCATGAAATCCATGGCAATCACTTCCCAGGGCTTGCTGGGGATTTCCAGTGGTTGCAGCAGTCCCGGGGGTTTGCCTTGAGACCGTTTGACTGTGGCACAAATAGGGCAGCTGCGAATGAAGGAGTCCACATCAGAACGCATCCCCCCCACCAAAACTGTCTGCGCAACAAGTGAAGGGTTTTCAGGAACCCAAAATGTCCCGCGGTTTTAGCTCCATGGGCTAACTGCAGGACTTCTCTTCGAAGTATTTTAGGCACGTATAATTTCGAGTCCTTGTACCAACAACCTCCCTGCTCAAGTACCCCTCAGGGCAGGGTTTGGGCAGTGCGTTTGGCCAAGCACTGAGTACGCAGGGAGTCCAGGAAGGTGTTGGAAAGGGTCATTCCCCCTCCTTTTGCGGAAGCGGGTGAATTAGGAGCTGGTGGGGGGGAAATCGGCTGCTGCGGGACGCCAGATACAGGCGGTGCAAGGGGCACCGGTGGGGGAGCCGGCTGGTCGGGTTGACTACCTTGTTGGCTCCTGTGCGGTGTGCAGGCTGGGGTCGGGTTTGGGACCGGGTTTGCACGGCCAGCCCGGGTAGGGCCTTTTTGTGCGCCAGGGTGAACAAAGAGTCCGTCGGCCACTCAAGTTTTGCTGGGTATTGAGGCAATCTGGAGAGGGCATCAGCAAGTACGTTCTGCTTTCCGGGCACATGTTTAAGAACAAAACGGAATTGAGCAAAGAAGTCCGCCCAACGCTGTTGTTTTGCGGACAATTTATGGGTCCCCGTGAGAGCAGCCAGATTTTTGTGATTGGTCCAAACTTTGAAGGGGACCCCGGACCCCTCCAGGAATTGTCTCCACAAAGTGAGGGCATGATGGACGGCCGAAGCCTCCTTCTCCCAAATGGGCCAGTTCAGTTGGGAATGCGCAAACTTTTTTGAGAAGTAGGCACGGGTGAAGGAGACCGTCCGGTCCTCTCTGGAGAAGGGCCCCCCCTATGGCTACATCGGACGCATCGACCTGTACAATAAACATTCGGTTCGGATCTGGGTGCTGCAGTACCGGTTCAGAAGTAAAAAGCCATTTGAGGGCTACAAAGGCGGATTGGCATTGATCAGTCCAGAGTATTTTGGCAGAGGGCAACGTTGCGGAAACCCCTTTACCCTTTGTTTTTAGGAGGTCAGTGATTGGTAGTGCCACTTGAGCGAAGTTGGGAATGAAACCGCGGTAAAAATTGGCAAAGCCTAGAAATTGCTGCACTTGTTTGCGGGTGGAGGGTGGAGTCCAGTCAAGTACCGATTGGACTTTAGCGGGGTCCATGCTAAGGCCACGATGAGAGATTATATATCCCAAGAAAGTTATTTTTTCCTGGTGAAATTCGCACTTAGACAGCTTAGCATAGAGTTGATGGTTACGCAGACGTTGCAAAACTTCTTTGACCAGAGCAACATGCTCTTCCATGGTCTTAGAATAAATAAGAATGTCATCCAAATAAACTACCGCGCCGCGGTACAGCAAATCGTGGAGGATTTCGTTAATAAGTTGCATGAAGACCCCTGGGGCCCCTTTTAACCCGAAAGGCATCACCAGAAATTCATACATTCCAAAACAGCTAGAGAAGGCGGTGAGGGGTTCGTCTCCCTCACAGATACGGACATGATAATAAGCCTCCACCAAGTCCAATTTGGAGAAAACGCGTCCCTCCTGCAATTGCCCCAAAATGTCTGAAATTAACGGTATGGGATAGGCGTTGGCTTGGGTAACTGCGTTAAGTTTTCGGAAGTCAATGCATAAACGTAGGTCACCCTCCTTTTTCCGGACGAAGAATGCAGGGGCTGAATTGGGAGCGTTCGATGGCCAAATGAACCCTCGAGCAAGATTTTTATCCAAAAAGTCATGTAACACAGCGCGTTCGGAAGCGCTCATGGGGTAAATCTTGCTCTTAGTTAGTGTGCAGTCCTTTACCACCTCAATTGCACAGTCTGTGGTACGGTGGGGGGGTAAAGTATCGCATTCTTTAATGTCAAAGACGTCTGCAAATTCTTCGTATACCTCGGGTAGAGGTTTTGGCAAAGAGGCATCGGAGGTTAATGCTGGAGCGGGTGGAGGCACCACCGCGACTTCGTGTCGGTGCTGGTCGCATTTGGGATTGGCAAAGGTAGTAGTGTCAGTTTCCCAGTCTATACAGGGACTATGACCTTTGAGCCAGTTAATCCCCAGAACAACTTCGAATCGGATGGGGGCTATGGTAAAGTCTATTTGCTCCCAATGAGAACCAATACCCATCGCCACTCCCCGTGTGCGATGATCGACTGGTCCCCCTTTAAAATGGCTCCCATCCATCTGGGCGAATTGGACGGGAGCTGGTAGAGCCTCAGACTTGACTTTGAGGGCTGCAAACATGGCCTCACTAATTAAAGTGCGACCGCAGCCAGAGTCTATAAGTGCCTTGACAGGTAATTGGGGACCCCCCTTTATAGTGTTGCAACACTGCATCCACATAAACAGTGGTTTCCACTTCACTCACCTTGATGGGAGCTTTGGGTTCAGCAGGAGATTCTGCAGGGGTCTGTGGAGACGCTCCACTCACCACAGACCGTATCCGTTTTTTGACAGGTCTAGAGGGGTGTCCAGATTTAAAGCTGGAGAATTCCATTGATTATCCTTGTCAGAAGAAGGAGAGTTGTCCCCCATTGGGGCACTTGTAATCCGGGACCCTGCGGGGTCGCTTGGTGCAGACAGGTTAGCCGATTCCTCAACGTGAAGTGCAGAGGGTGTGGGTCGTCCCGGCACTGCGCTGCGGGTGGCCGCGGTGCCTCTGCGTTGAGGTCTCCCTCGAGCTCGGGGTGGCATGCTGGGGCAAGAAGTCTCCGGGCATTGAGGACAAGCCGCAGCAAAGTGGCCCAGTTCTCCGCAAACGAGGCAAGCTCCCCTCTGGAACCTTGTTTCGCGATCCTGAGGCGGTCGCGTGGGTTTACGCAGGCTGGAGAGCGGCGCTTTTGATGGGGGTTTCTGGGCGCTCTTATCCCTGTTCCGCTGCCGGACCAGGGAAATGAAACGCCGGCGGCTTTCAACCTCCTCAGCCAGCAAAATCCAATCTTCTAGGGTGTCGGGATCACCCCGCATATACGACCAGTTCAGAATGTCAGGGTGTAAGGCTTCCCTGAAATAGTGAATTAGGGTGGCCTCAGGCCAGTCCACAATTTTACTGGCTAGTCTCTGGAATTCATCTGCAAACTCTCGGACTGGAGAAGAGCCTTGTCTGAGTTGTAGAAGTTCTGCTTTGGCTCGTTCTCCCATAAAGGGATCCTCAAACCGTCTCCACAAGGCAAACATAAAATTGTTGAGGGAGCGGATAGAACGGGACCGAGTGTCAAATTGGAGGACCATCCAGTCAGCTGCTTTCCCCGTCAATAAAGAGGCCACGAAACGTACTCGGCTATCCTCTGTGGGAAAGAATTGCCCCTGTTCTCGCATGTAACTGTCCACTTAATGTAGAAAACAGGGTAGAGTCTCGAGCGAACCATCATAGGTCGTCTTCAGCTGAGGTTGCTTCCATTGGCCGGGTATGGGTTGTCCCGGTTGTATGGGTGCCCCGGGAGCTGGTACAACTGGCTCTCCGGGGACCTGGGGTTGAGCAGGTGGATTAGCGGGTACAACTGGCTGAACTGGCAAGTGAGCTGGTGCTGCGGGTGCAGGGTGAACGGGCTGCGCTGGAAGTGGCTGGGCCGGAGTTGTCAGCGCCTGCTGCAAGCGCTCATTTTCTTGAAGCAAGCGTTCCATTTGATCTTGGAGACGGTCTACACGATCGTATAGCTCTCGGTTTTGAGCTCGCAACAGGTGCACTTCGTCCTCAGGGCCGCCCGTACGACGTGCTCAACTGGACCGCAAACCGGTGGCCCAATGGGAGCCATCTCCATACAAGTCCTCCTCATCAGAACTGTCGGAGCCCTGAAGCCATTATGCGAGACGACGCGCGCGTTGGGTGGTGCGAGTCGGGGCAAAAGCTGGAGAAAACGATGGACCCAACAAGGACCAGGTCCACCCGGTATTTTGGGGGCGTGCATCCGCTCGCACCCGTTTGGCAGCCAACTGCTGTGCCCGTTCTCGGTCGGCCTGAGCTTTGGCTGCCGCTTCTGCTGCTTTTTGATCCGCGAGAGTCTGGTCGGCCTCGAGCTTCAAGGCGGCAGTCGTGGTAACGATCGGCAGGAGTTCCTGTTCCAAAAGGGCGAGGAGTGGTTCAGACTCCCCGCCCAGTAGCGGTTGAACCTGGACCGCTAGCGCGGGTGCCCCAGCCCCGAAAGTTGGGGTCAACAACTGCATTATATCGGCTACTGTAGTATCTTTAGGTAGTCCCACAAACAGTAACGCCATTTGGACAGCAATCCGTTGTGCCTCTGCTTGACATTCGGCCGCATTTGGCACCAGTAAACCACCTTCCGTTGCCGATCCCGCCATGGCCCGGGATGCGGCAGGGCGAGTTGGGGATGCTGCCAAAGGTCGCTGTTGAGCCTCCTGTAAAGTTAACCTCGCCAACAAGCGGGTCAAGGTGACCAGGTCGTCCTGGGCAGCATGTACTTCCTCCAGAAGCCCGTCCAGGATCAAAAGGTCGTGGTGGGCGTCCTGATCCGCGTCCTCAGAGGTCCAAGGTTGTGCCGCGGCTAGGGAGCGCCACTGGCCTCGAATAAGTTCCACTAGGCAGTTGATTTCCGCATCAGTTCGTATTTCCTCCAATAGCACATCTCGCAGGAGGGTAGGGTCGTCAGGGCAAGTGGACGACCCCAGCAGTAGGGCCCAGTGATCCAAGTCCTCCAGGATCCCGCTAGGCAATTCGTAGAAATTATGAAGGGATTGCTGTCACAATGTAAGCCCTTGGCCCAATATGAACCAGAAACCACATCAGAGACAGTCAGGTCCAAAGAAGCTGGTTTTTACTGGTCAAATAGGTTAACAGAGCATAAAGAAAAGGTGACAGCAATGGAGCCTGCTGGCTCGCGCCTGGTAATATAAAAGCATAGAAAAAAGCAAGAGATTACAAAACACAAACAGCGCTGTAGTTCCCACAGCTTCAAACGGGTTTAGGAATTCATAACAGTCCTTGAGTCTGGTCAGTGGGAAAACGAAACCAACTGAGATACGGGCCTGACACTAGGGTTGATAGCTCCAGGTTGGGAAATACCTGGAGTTTGGGGGGCTGGAGCCTGAGGAGGGCAGGGTTTGGAGAGGCCATAGAGTCCAATGGCCAAAGTGACCATTTTCTCCAGGGAAGCTGATCTCTGTTGGCTGGAGATCAGTTGTAATAGCAGGAGATCTCCAGCCCCCACCTGGAGGTTGGCAATCCCTATTTCAGGGGGTGGTCCCAGCAGGTCACTCACAAGACATGCCTCTTGCCTAGCTGACCTGGGGCCTTTCTGGTCTATTTCAGCTATATTTCCTCATCCACTGTAGCAGGGAGGTTCTCTTGGCTTGCCAAGACGGAGTCTGTGCTGTTCTTATGCTGATGTCTACTCTGACCCAGGGGTGGGGTGTTTTTCTTGCCCCCATAGAGCAGAAGATCTCCCCTCCCCTGCTGAGTCTTCAAATTTCTTTCGTATTCTAACGGTGCACCATCTTTTTGCACAGACGCCCACCTGTGTGTCATCCTTCCCCCCACCCCCACCCCGGTTAAGTGGGAAGCTCACCTGCCCTCACGGGCTTAAACCTTTTTCCAAACCCACAGGTCTCAGAGGCTGAGCAAATAGGGCAGAGCCTCTCCCAAATCCCAAGCTTATTACAGTAGTTTCCTCTGATACTGACTGGTCGGGAAAGAAAAGGCAGTGGGTAGAGGAAGTAAATAAGCCCCCCCCCCCCCGGTCTCTCCCCCCAACCAACCACCACAGAAGGTGGCCGTCTGGCGCTGGTTTCTGTTCCCGTCAGGATCAGGGCGTAGGAGGAAATGAATCCAAAGGACCCATCAGCTGCCTTCTCCCCCCCCCAGCCCTTTCCCAAGGTACACAATTGTGTAATGAGGGAAACCAGAATCAGAGGCTGCTGGTCATGCTGGAGGCTAGCTGGTATGCAAACAGGAGGAGGCCGGCTCCAGCTCCCAGGCTGGTCATTAAGGCAGGGGGAGATCCGAGCCCGGGTCCAGCCCATGCCAGGCTCTGGAAGGAAGAGCACCTCATAGGGTTGCCATATCCTGGCCAGGCAATTCCTGGAGAGTTGGGGGTGGAAGCTTTGGAGAGGGGAGAGACTTCGATGCTATAGAGACCAATTGCCAAAGCGGCCATTTTCTCCAGGGGAACTAATCTCTGCTGCCTAAAGATCAGTTATAATAGCTGGAGATCTCCAGCCACCACCTGGAGGTTGGCAACCCTATCCATGACTGACGGGCCATTTCCCCAACTTCAAAACTTTTAAGGTAGAAGTGAAATAATATCTTTAAGGTAAAGTTATATGAGTTCCATCATGTTCTTATGACTACAACCACCCATATATTTGACCTGATGGAACTCGCTGCCAGGAGAAGAAACTGCAAAAACGGAGGCCAGGCCACGGTCCGCAGAGGGCACAGGCAAACAGCTCAAAAGCCAGTCCCTGTCCGTCAGCCACAAACTGTTTGCAAGCCTCCCAGCCAGAACCGTGCATCTGTCCAAAAGAAATTTCACTTTCCTTTTACAAAACAGGCAGCGGAGCTTAGCTTGGTGTCTCTGTCTACTGACTGGCTCCGGCCCCTGGTCTGGTGTGGCTGGCCAGCAGGGTTGCCAGCTCCAGGTTGGGAAATACCTGGAGATTTTGGGGGTGGAGAGTGGGGTTTGGAGAGGGGAGTAGGGTTGCCAGGTCCCTCTTCGCCACCGGCAGGAGGTTTTTGGGGCGGAGCCTGAGGAGCACAGGGTTTGGGGAGGGGAGGGACTTCAATGCCATAGAGTCCAATGGCCAAAGCGGCCATTTCCTCCAGGTGAACTGATCTCTATCGGCTGGAGATCAGTTATAATAGCGGGAGATCTCCTGCCACCACCTGGAGGTTAAATAACAATAAGTAGTACTTGGGCTGTATTTGAAAGTTACTCAAAAATAGACAGCCACTATGGCAAAAAGTAAAGCATACACAATTTAATAGTGTCTCAAATAAAGTATATTGTTACACAAAATTCCTGGTAATTCCACCAGGAAATATAATTGTATTCAGCCCTGTTACCTCACAGGGCTTAAAAAGAACTGAAATATTTTTTCTTGGAAATATAAGACTTCATAATATTATATAAACAACAAAGCAAGACAGGCATCCGGTATAGGCCCTGTTTCAAAAAGAATTTCTTCAGTTGTAAGTATAATAAATATAGTCATTTGGTGAGTATCAATGTTCAAAAAAACATATAATGATTAATCTTCTTCTTTGTCTTTTATTCCTTGCTTTAGGTGCTGTTAAGCTGTTTGCTGTCTATGTAGCTCCAGCAGGCTGTCTGTGCAGCTTCAGTATTTGTATTCTAAAGGAATTATATTATAATGTAATAAAGTGCAAGGCATACAGAATGAAATAAAATATTATTCAAAGGAAACTTACCCATATA
This sequence comes from Euleptes europaea, assembly GCF_029931775.1. Lineage (NCBI taxonomy): Eukaryota > Metazoa > Chordata > Lepidosauria > Squamata > Sphaerodactylidae > Euleptes > Euleptes europaea. The sequence goes on along the minus strand of NC_079318.1, from coordinate 101,083,244 downwards.
TATTCTTATAGTTGAGTATGATCGCAACAGGTACTTTCAATTGCATCATGTTGGATATAGTATGGAAAAGTCATACAGCATTTAAAGGAGGATTGTGGAGTGGTTCAACTAACAACAGTGACTCATGTTCTACAGGAATGCTGAGTAATCACACATTGCATTCAAGCCGTTCGGAATTACCGTATTAAACATGGTTATAAAGCACGCTTCCTGCTGGCACAAGATTTTTTTGTGTATGCTTTACTTTTTGCCATAGTGGCTGTCTATTTTCGAGTAACCACCTGGAGATTGGCAACCCTAGAGGGGAGGGACTTCAATGCCATAGAGTCCACTTTCCAAAGCAGCCATTTTCTCCAGGGGTACTGATCTCTGTGGCCTAGAGATCAGTTGCAGTAGCAGGAGATCTCCAGCTACCACTTGAAGGTTGCAACCAAAAAACCACAGAATCACAATTCAATATACCTCAAACTCTCAGTATTAATATAATATACAATTACAGTTTCCATATCATATATCATTTCCACTACCAAAACACCAGCCATAGAGTATAAAGTTACTCCATATCCAATACAAAAGATGTAACAATTCACAGGTAAGTAACACAATTGTGTATACAATAGTATACAATAATTAATTTATGTATTTATTGATTCTCTTATCCAGATGTCAGGTAGAAGAGGAAGATGATCGTTTCTGTTCTTCTTCAGTTCCTCCTCTGACACCTTTATTTCCTGTCGGTATTACTTCCTTATAGCATGTAATTAAGCACATATATTATTCTTCACTCTCCCCATGGATAGAATATTTACATTTCTTTCTGCCTTCCAAGGGCTAGACCAAATTCATCTGAGCAGAGAGTGGCAGGACATGCAGAGCACATGTTCTCCCACTGAGCCACAGCCCTCCCCTATTTTAATTGATTTTTTTTCTGGCATGGAAGGCAGCTGTTAGGCACAAGACAACTGAATGGAGCCTCCATGTATCGAAGAAGTATACCCCTGTGTGCTAGATGCTGCCAGAAACAGAGACCAGAAGGTTACCACCTGGCTTGTTCACTTTCCAGAGGCCTCTAGCTGGAAATGGGATGCCGGCCCTGATGCTCAGAGCAGAGGAAGGGAGAGGGAGATGATCCCACCGAGTCTTGGCCTGGGCAGGAGGAAAACTGACGCGCTCCCAGCATGCTCTTTTGGGGGTCGGCAGCAGATCCAACACTGAGAAAAAGAACATGATGCTGATGTGTGTGTGTGTGAAGTAATTGTTTCTTACAGTGGTGTGCAGTGGAAGGGAAGTGAGGTAGAGCCGAGGTGTTCAAGGGCCTGAAGAGGAAACTGCTGTGGTCTAAGGAAGGGGGGGCTGAAGTGCCAACCCGAGGACTGCGCCGGAAGAGACGGGCTTTGCTGGGCAGCAGTCCAGCTCGTGGCTGAGGACGGACAGTGCCAGAGAGGGAGCGGGATGAAGGCCCCTGGCTTTGGAGGGGTGATGCTGCTGCTCCATCTCCAGTCCTTGGGTGAGTTTTTCCAAATGGCCAGCTGAAATCTGACTTCCAGTGAGCCAAAAGGGACCCAGGAGGGCAGAAGCTTTGCCTCACTTCTGAAGCCGGACTGCTGTGATGTGTGGGGGTGAAGCGTGCCAGGGTAAAGAGCAACGGCATCCGTGTGGGTTCCTGACTCACAGGAAGAAAAAGCTCTGGAATCGGGAGGTATCCTACTTTGTGAATTGTGGCAACTAGGCTACGTCCAAGGCTTTTCCTTGGCTCTCGTGGCCAACGGGGGGTAACTAATCATTATCCTCACAGAGAGGTTTATTTTCTCTCTCTCCTTCTCTCTCCCATTCTGTTTATACGCAGGGATTGCAAGTATTCCAGCAAGGAATCCTCCTCACTATGAAGTGAACGGCATCCGGGGAGGGTCAGTCTCGCTTCCTGTATTCATAACCTCGTCCAAAAGAGTAGCCAAAATTGAATGGAAATTTCAGCCCCAAACTGGCCTCGCGCTCGTGATTGCAGAATTCAGAAACGGAAAACTGGAGAGGCCCAATCCTGGCGACCGATTTGGGCATCGGCTGGAAATGGCGGGCGAGGCCACGCTGAGGATTGCAGTGCTGGAGATGGGGGACTGTGGCCTCTACACGGCTCGCGTGAGGCTTTCCACCTCTGTGGTCAAAGAGTATTCGTTCAGCTGCAGGGTCTACGGTAAGGAATGGCTGAGTGGGGAACAAGATCAGCACCGTGTTCCTTACAGCTTTGGGGCACTGACATCTTTATTGTCCTCAACAGAGCCAGTGCCAGAACCGCAGATACGCTACCAACTGGTCCCCAAGACTGCAGAGGCATGCAACGTGACCCTGCAGTGTCTGGCATCTGAAAAGGGGGGAATTGATGTCTCCTGGAAAAGAGGGACCCAACTTAGTGACCTAGAAGAAGGTTCGGGCTGGTACCAATTGTCTGCCGAGGGCTCGGACCTCCAGGTGTCATGGCGACCCAACTCCTCAGACTCCACCTTCACCTGCCTGCTCAGCAACCCCGTCGATCAGAAGAGCTCCTCGCTGGACTTGGTCCGCATCTGCCAGAGTGAGGGTGAGTCGGACGAAGACTCGAGTGTCAAGCATCTTGGAGTTAGTCAGATTTAGGAAGATACTAAATTGTCTGAATTAAATTACAATCCTCTGTTCAGTTTGTACCTGTGCAGGCCAGATTGCCCCATCCTTGGGGTCTCTTGGGAGAGTTCCTAGCCCACTCCCCCCGGCACCCCAGAGATCCCTGGGAAGCTGTATTTGATGGAAGGCTGATTCTTCCCTCATTCCCACTGTGACTAAATCTCGAGTTAATTTCCTAATTGGTGTAAGGCCGACAGTCACCAAACCTCACATTTCTTAGTGCAGGATTTTTAGCCTGGAGCCCGAAACCCCCTGCCCCCTCCCTGGAAAGAAGGCAGGGGGAGGCTTTTCTCTTTCTCCGGGGGAGGGGGTCCTGATCCTGCTCTGTCTGTGAGTGATCTCCTGGGCGCACCCTTTGCCATTCCCTTCTCTGTGTGTGTGTGTGGGGGGGGGGCTTGAGATTCCCAGTCCTGAAGAGGCCTTGCAAAGGCCGTAGGGATACTGAATCCTGTGCCATCACCATGTCAAGTATCAGATCTGTGGGAGGGGGGGGCAGAGTGGATGGGTGAGGGGCAGCTCTGAGCTAGGAGGATTTGTTCTCCTGCTCCAGCCCCAGCCGGTCTTGCTTTCCTGATCTCCTTCCATGGCCCTCACAAGTCCTCGCCTGCTCCTCTGCAGATCTCCTTTTGTGGCTCCACACAGCAGCTGGAAGCAAAGCCCCCCTCCAGCTGCCGAGGCTCCCACCCACCCACCTCGGGGAGCCTTTCCTCCATGGAACTGAACAAGCCATCATGCGCCTCCTTTCCAAAGCAGACCACAGTTTCACATAGTCCCCAAGCCCTGCCCCACCCCATCCTCATGTCTGCCTGCAGAACCCCCTGCTACCGCAGATGCAGCAAAAGGCCACAGTGAAGCAAGGGCTGAAGGCTGTTCACAGCAACCAGAAGGCCCTGAAGGGAGAGGAAGCAGCTGTGGCTGGGGGCTGTGGTCCAGGAGGGAGGGGGGCTGGTCCCTGTGCCGGAAGTGACGGGCTGTGCTGGACCAGAGGGCTGTGCTGGACCAGAGGCCGGCTCACAATCAGCAGTGGGGGCAGACAGGGGCAGAGAAGAAGCAGCCTTGATGGAGCCCCCTGGCTTTTGGTGGCTGCTGCTGTTGCTGCTGGAGCTCCTGCCCTCAGGTAAGCCAAAATTGGACTTGCCCCTGAGCCTTGGCCTCCCTTCAGCCGAGTGCAGACGGGCAGCTGAGAATGGGGGTGGGTGGGCAGCAGGGCTTTGGGCTCCCCTCGGGGCCGTTTCTGACATTTTCAAAAGAAGTCTGTAGCATGGCAGAGGGGTGGTCTGCTAATCAAAGGAAGAAGGCGGGTCAGCCCTACCATTTGGCACATGCAATTTGGCGGGTGCAGGGGCTCTGGATGGCTGCCAGAAATGCTGGGGGTGAATTCTATGTCCTCTGGGTCAGGCTGGTCTTGGTATAAAAAGCCACTTTTTGCCATGATGTCTAGCATACAGTATATTTATAGGGAAGGGATCTGATCTGTCCAGGATCTCACTCACCTGTGTGGATCTACTGGTGATTTCGGTGGAAGTTGACAGTCCTCCCTCCCACCAACATTAGATCATTTGTGTAATTATATTTACATCCCCCCCTTTTCTGAGGGCTCTTAACACAAGTCATAGAAAGAGGAGAATATCCTCTTCTGATAAGAGGAGGGGTGAGAAAGAAGGAGAGTCCCATTTGTCATTATTATTTATCATTTTAAAATAATTAAAATGCAGGCATGGGAAGTAATCCAGCAGAGAATCCGCCTCAGCAGGTGAGTGGGATCCTGGGGGGATCAGTCTTGTTTCTTCTGAAGCTACCTTCAATAAAAATGGTGGGCAGAATTGAGTGGTCCTTTCAAGGAGGGTCCGGGCAAGAAGTTCTGATTGCTGAACTCAAGGATGGAAAACTGGAGCAGCAAAATATCACGTTTGGGCAGCGGCTGGAAATGGCCAACAAGACCACGCTAAGGATCAGGGCCCTGGAGAAGGAGGACAGCGGTGCATGGACGGCTCGTGTTCTCTTTGCCACTCGAGAGGTTCACAAGCAGACCTTCCTGCTCTCTGTCTTTGGTGAGTGTCCTCGCCTGTTTCTCATGGAGCTGCGCATAGAAGTTGGGGTGGTTTGTCCTGTGCGGGGACCGTCCTCCAAGGAGAACAAACACTTTGATGCTTTTTTAAAAATTCCCTCTGAGCAGAGCCTGTTCCAAATCCACAGATATGCCACTATGTTCCTTACAGCTGTAGGACTCAGAGATCTTTATTGTTATCAACAGGAATTGTTCCAGACCCTCAGACCCACCACCATCTGGTCTCCAAGACTGCTGAGGTATGCAACATGACCTTGCAGTGTCTGGTGTCTGAAAAGGGAGGCATTAACATCTCCTGGAAACGAGGGACCCAGCTTAGTTTCCTTGAAGAAGGTTCGGACTGGTACTGGCTCTCTGCCGAGGGCACGGATCTCCATGTGTCATGGCAGCCAAACTCCTCAGGCTCCATCTTCACCTGCCTGCTCAGCAACCCTGTTGATCAGAAGAACGCCTCCTTTGACTTGTTCAGCATCTGCCACAATGATGGTGAGTCACCCAAGGATTTGAATGTAAATCATAAGGAGGTCAGGCCAAGGACCCCTGTTGTCCAGAGTCCTGCTTCGCACAGAGGCCAAACAAATGACCACTGGCAGTCCACAACCAGCACAGGAAATCTTCCAGTGCCCCCATCCATCGGCACCCAAGGGATGCTGTGCACATGGGTGCTCCATTTTGCCATCTCCCTGCTCCATGAATTTCTCTGATCTCCATTTAAAGCCATCTGAGGTTGCAGCAGCCAGGTTCATAAGTGAATTACATGTCAATTGAGCTAATTATTATGGGCTGTGTGGGAAAGTGCTTCCTTTTGCTTGTACTGACTCTTCATTGACACCAGGGGGTGCCTCAGAGTCCTCCTAAGGCAAGTCCTAGGCCCTAGGGCAGGGGTGGGGAACCTTTTTCCTGCCAAGGGCCATTTGCACATTTATGACATCATTAAGGGGCCATACCAGGTGTAGATCTCCCGGTGGGGGGGAAAGAGTCGAGGGTTGCCAGGTCTCCAGCCACCACCTGGAGGTTGGCAACCCAGGGGAGGCCACACAGAGAAGGCCTGTGGGGTGCCCCCCTCCCCCCTCCCAGGCGGAAGGGCAGCCAGCAGTGGGCCCGAGCAAACGAGGTGCCAGGGAGGCGCAGCCCACAGTTGATCGGTAAGGGAGGAAGGAAAACAGAAAGAGGAAAAGGGAGGGAGGGAGAAAGGGAGAGAAAGGGAGAAAGAAATGGAGAGAGATGGAGAAAGAAAGAAAATGACGGAGGAAGACAAAGACAGAGACAGAAAAAGGGAGAAAGAGGGAGAGAAAGGAGAAAGAGTGACAGAAAAAGAGGAAGAAAAGAGAGAAAAGCCTTCCCCCCACACACACGCACACACGCTGGCCCCATGCGACCGGGCCCTAGCCTCCCCTGCCCATACACACCCAGTGGCGCACAGAGCCCCGTGCGACCGGGCCCCAGTCTCCATGCCCTCTCCTCCCCAGAGTCCACAAAAGCCCCCCCCCCAAAGCCCAATCGGCTCCTGCATGCATGCTCTGCCGCCGGGAGCCACCAGCCTCTTTCCCCCTCCCTCTCGCTGCTCAACAGCCGACAGTCGGCGAGAGGAGGTCCAAAGGGCGCCGCAGCGCCGCTGTAAGCCGTTGTGCCAGGAACACCCTCTGGGAGGGCCGGCCTGCGCCCCGCCTCTGCAGCAGGGTCCCAGAGCTCCCGAGGGCCACAAAAATGTCCTCGGGGGCCGCATATGGCCCCCGGGCCTGAGGTTCCCCATCCCTGCCCTAGGGGGTGCCTAATAGCGGTGGTTTGGAGCGGTGGACTCTGATCTGGAGAACCAGGTTTGATTCCCTGCTTCCTCCACATGAGCGGCGGAGGCTAATCTGGTGAACCCGGTTGGTTTCCCCACCCCTACACACGAAGCCAGCTGGGTGACCTTGGGCTAATCACACTCTCTCAGCCCCACCTACCTCACAGGGTGTCTGTGGTGGGGAGGGGAAGGTGATTGTAAGCCGGTTTGATTCTCCCTTAAGTGGTAGAGAAAGTCAGCATATAAAACCAACTCTTCTTCTTCTTCCTCTTCTTCCTCCTCTTCTTCCTCCTCTGTGGGAGAGATAGTGGGCCTCATGAGGTGAGGAGATCCAGGTGAGATGTAGGGTCCTTGGCCTACCTGTCCGAGCGGAAAGATGTGGTCATCAGGTTGTGGGTCGGTGGCCAGTGGGCCTGTTTGTGTCTTGCTCCCGCCCTGCCCTGAAGCCCCCTCTTCCCTTCTTGTCCCCTACAGGGGCCAGCGGGTGCCTCTCCTGGGTGAGGCTGGCCATGCTGGCTGGGCTCTTGGTGCAGATCCTTGCCGTCGTCTCATTGAACGTGCTGGAAAGAGCGGGGAAGAAGCAGAACTGAATGGCTGCAGGTGCAGCGGCTTGGGCTAGACATCGGCGGTGGACTCTGGAGCCAAGAACAGACCACTGCCAAGGTCTTTGCAGGGCGCCAGCTGTGTGGCAACCCCCAGAACTGGGGGTTGGGCACTCAGCATCTGTCTTGGCAGAGTTCCCTTCATCTCTCACACTCCCGCGCCCAAAGATTTGGGGTATGTTTGCACAGCTTTTCCCAAGAAAAAATGGTCAGACTGGGGTGGTGGTGGTGGTGTAGCAAGACCCCACTGATGGGACCCACTGACCAAGCCTGTGTTTTTGGTGGGCAGTTCCCCAACTAGCCCTGCCTGCCCTTTGCCAATCTACCAGTGTCCCGTGTTCCTTCATTACCGTAGTCCTGATTGGTTGGGAAGCTGGGCAGGGCCTTCTCTGTCGTGGCACACTGCATTGATTCTGGGCTAGGTGTGATGGTTTGATATGGCAAATCACAATGTCCAGTTCTTACATATTGTTTGCTGCCCCCTAGAATTGAGCCATGCCACCCCTCCAAGCACAGCCTCCCTTCTCAGAAGCTGAGTCAGATTTCACACGCAGGGCCTGACTCTCCCAGGCTAGAAGCTATACGTCCCAGAGCTGGAAGAGCTGCCTGTAGGTGGTCTTCTGGAGCTTCACTTCCTCTGCACATTTACTCAGGAGTAAACCTTATGGAACGCAAAAAGGAGCACAGATAGGACTGGGGCTATATGAGGGGACCGCTTACAGCCACGCCAAACGAGGAGCAGCCCGTGAACCTCGGGACCCCCCAGCCGGCTTGCTTTTCTTGGCATCTTTTCTTGAAGGGATTTTCTTGCTGCTGCAGCCAAACCAGCCAAGGGTGCTTGTTTTTCAGGTGTGTGTGAGAGAGAGAGACAGAGAGACAGAGAAAAAGTGAATCACCTTTCCTGGAACCTCTCCTGCCAGAGAAGCTGAGAACTGCCCCCTCACCCCACAGCTGGTTCTCCATGTGACAAGTAAATTCACTCACTTTGCTGTGCTTCTTTTGATTCCTGGATCTCCCCACCCCACCCCACCCCCCAGCACAGAAATAGAATACAGTCCTTCCGCCTTTCTCACCACAAATAGCCACAAAGGCTGCATTAAGAACATAAGAACATAAGAAAAGCCCTCCTGGATCAGGCCAAGGCCCATCAAGTCCAGCAGTCTGTTGACACAGTGGCCAACCAGGTGCCTCCAGGAAGCCCACAAGCAAGACTACTGCAGCAGCATTCTCCTGCCTGGTGTTCCACAGCACTAAATATAACAGGCCTGCTCCTCGGATCCTGGAGATAATAATTATGCATCATGACTAGTATCCATTTTGACTAGTAGCCACAAATACCCCTCTCCTCCATGAACATGTTCACTCCCCCTCTTAAAGCCTTCCAAGTTGGCAGCCAGCACCACATTTTGGGGCAGGGATTTCCACAATTTAACTATGTGCCCATTCTCTGGTGGGGGTGGGGGAGGTTCCCAAGCAACGATGGCAAGTATGCAAAAGAGTTCCCTTGGAGCAGGAAGGCAAAAACATTTTCATTTGGGAAATGGACCCATTTTCAATAGCTTGTTTTTTTTAATTACTTGTCCATAAGAACATAAGAAAGGCCCTGCTGGATCAGACCAAGGCCCATCAAGTCCAGCAGTCTGTTCACACAGGGGCCAACCAAGTGCCTCTAGGAAGCCCACAAGCAAGACGACTGCAGCAGCACCCTCCTGCCTGCGCTCCACAGCACCCAAAATAATAGGCATGCTCCTGATACTAGAGAGAATAGGTATGCAGCATGACTAGTATCCATTCTAACTAACAGCCATGAATACCCCTCTCCTCCATGAATATGTCCACTCCCTTCTTAAAGCCCTCCAAGCTCCAAGTTCATAAGGGCTTGTGTTTACTTCTGTGTTTTTAAATTGCAAGCAGCATCAAGCTGGACTCCGAAGAGGCAGCATAGTAATATTGTAAATAAAATCAATAATAAATTCAGTGCTAAACTGTGAAAACTCATGATTGGAATGCCAGATAAAACCAAAGAGGTCTTCACCTGCTGGTGGAAGACAGTGATCGAAGAGGACAAATGAATATCTGGGGGTCTCAAGTTTTGGCGCCATGACTGAGAAGACCCTCTCTTGGGTTGCCACCCCTCGACGCTCAGATGGTGGGGGCACCCGAAGCAGGGCCTCTGGAGACCACCGTAGTGGCCAGGTAGGTTCACACAAGAGTAGGCGATCCCTTAGCAATGCTGCCCCCAAGCCATGTAGGGCTTCAAAGGCCAATAACAACACCTTGAATTGGGCCCAGAAGCCAACTGAGAGCTGGCGTAGGTGAAACAAGGCAGGCGAGAGATGGTCCTTGTAACCCACCCCAGTCAAAATCTTGGCATTCTGTAGTATGACAGAAACCCTTAAACTTTACTAGGGCTCAAGAATGCCAGTTAGAGCATATGGGATCTTGGATGCCTGCGGTCTACATTATTATCCCCCATTCATTTCCATTCCACGCTGGACCATCCTGCCAGAGTTAATCCCTTCTGGACAAAGGACAATCCGGTTCGGAACAGATCAACTATCTGTCATGGAAGTTCAGAGCCATCACCAGGTACTTGATGGAGGCTGGACTGTACTTTATATGGCTCTGATGGGTAACAGTAGCCTGTGACATCAGATATGGGGATTTGTGTGGGATTGGCGAAATTAGCCTGTCACTCTTAGAGAGGAGGCTGGCTTAGGTCCGATTCCAATGACCATAAATATCTGGACCGTTGGGTTTTCCCATTTGTCTTCAGCAAAAACTGAAGTTCAGAGGAGGTTGGCTAGGGGTCAAGGACTCCTCCAACATCTTGTTACTACAAGGAACTCTGCACACGCTCTGAAAAACCTGCTACAGCCTAAGTAAAGTGTACTTAGCTGAGTTAGTCCAACTTTATTACTTTTATTGGAAAGTCTGTGAATTGTGTGCCTTTCCTCTGTATTTTGTTTTGCCTCTTTTCCCACCACTTTTTTAATCCAACCACCTTTTTCCTTTTTCTCTCATTCATGCCAAACCTTTTTATAAAGGGGTAGGCCTGAAGCATAACTGCAGGTGGGCTGAGCCACATGGGGGGGGGACTTATCCCCTCCCTACTTTACTGAGGACCCCTCCAACGTGAAATGGAGGCTTCCTCTCAGGATGGAGAGAGGATAGGCCATTCCACTCCAGTCCAGAGCACTAAAAAAACTCCATGGATTATGGCTGCCATATTCTGACAGCGTGTTATAACAGTAGGGTTTCCAACCTCCAGGTACTAGCTGAAGATCTCCTGCTATTACAACTGATCTCCAGCCGATAGAGATCAGTTCACCTGGAGAAAATAGCCACTTTGGCAATTGGACTCTATGGCATTGAAGTCCCTCCCCTTCCCAAACCCCTCCCCCTCAGGCTCCATCCCAAAAACCTCCTGCCGGTGGCGAAGAGGGACCTGGCAACCCTATATAACAGTCTTTGCTGGATTTGGGGCTGCCACATGTTGATTGCAAAAGGATGAACTCAGTTGGCAGAGCTGGCTGGGGGGGGGGGAGAAGTGGAGCCCAGGAGGAAAGGGCACCGGGGGGGGGGAAAGTTGAGGGGTCCTGGGTGGGCTCAAGCCAGAATTCTTTGAAGCAGGGCATCACAAAGACACTCAGACACCTGGGGGTTTGGGTCACAACCTGCCCACAAGTTGCAGTAAGCTCCGTTGATGAACTGTTCACTTGTTCAATAATGGGGGAGAAAGGCCCCTTGCACGTGTGCATTTTCATGCCCCTCCTTCCCATTCATGGTTGCCCCCTCCCTTTTGGTGTTTGTGACATTCCATAACTATACATTTAATGACTCACTCCTCCATCCCTTACTGCTGCCTGTTGTGGGGAGAATTTTTAACCTTACCCTCCCCCTTTTCTCGGTCCCTCGTGATTAGCTAACTCTCTGCCTGCTAATTACCAGGAGCAGAGTTGAGAGAATTTAACCTTGCACACAAGGCACTCTTAAACAGCACACCATTCTATATATTCTACATTCTATTTCCTTAACTTATTGGACACCTCCCTTACACTTTCTAATATATTCTCCTGTCTGCATACCACCGTTCTATGGAGCATTTCTATAAAGTTCCTCCTTCAATGTGTGTGTGGGCGTTGCAAAGTGGTATGAAGTTGCTGGGTCTGTGAATACATGTAATATATATTGGGACCGTTTTATTACAATTTGTTGTAGAGTAAAATGTTGTCATACTGAGATCCCCCATTTGGTCATAACAAATGCTTGCTTTGCATAAACTATGCCCAGGACCAAGAATCCTGGGGTATATTTAAAATAATTAAATCTGGAATATTTCAGATTAGTTTGCTGGCTAGAACTGTGAACAGAACAGCCCTGTATTTTAAAGCCCTTTCACAGATTCAACAATCTCATACCCAAACCCACACAGAAACGAAAACAACATACCTCCCACCATCATTCGACGTTCACAGTCCTTCATAGTACCAATTCGAAAAACACTGTACACACACGCACCTACAAAGTTCTCTAACTTGGTCTGGATTGTCTTGGGGTAATGGGGTTTCTTTTCTCTTTATTAAAACGTCCTGTGGGTTGGTGAGGGATTTCTCGCAGAGTCCTGTCCAGTGGAATACTCCTGACTATCTATCCCCCCCCAAAAAATCTCTTACTAATCTAGATGAGAAAGCAATACTGTGTACATTTATTGTCAGCAAGTGTTCGTTGTAATAGATCAGAAACTCAAAGTTTAAAGCAAAACGAGGGCAAAAGTTTAAAGCAAAGTTCCAAGCAAAGTTCAAAACAAAAGGCTTCAAGGGTCATGAGGTGTCTCTGGCTGGTGGTGGTATGGTTGCAGAAAAATATGGTTCTCACTGGGGCACTGGGCTGGTGGTCGCAGGCAGCGCCTCCTCTTGTAGCGTAAAGAGAGGTGGTAGAGTCGGGATAGGGTTGTCGTCTTCCTGGTTGGCCTGGCTCTCGGCTGGCACGTTCTACTGTCGTCTCAGGGTACACCACCTTCTTTGCATGTGAAGCATGGATCCACTGGTCTCTTTCCTGGACTTTGGTAGCAGTAGCTGGTTACCAGGAGCGGTTCGTGCGGCCCTTACCACTTTGGCTGGAAGTTGTTGTGCCTGTGGAATGTCAGTGTCCACACCAGGTCCCCCGGCTGGATGTTATGCCATTGTCAGCCAGTATCGATTGTGAGTTCTGCACCTCTCCGTGGGTGACCCTCAAAAGTATTGAAAAAGACAAAACGTATTTAGTAATCATGTCACATTCCTCCGTTAGGCTGGTGTAGTGAGGATTATAAAAATAATAATAAAAAAATAAAATTAAAAATAAAACCAGGAATGTATCATGGCTGTGGGAAGTGAGTTCACCCACGACAATCCAGCATTAGTAAATAACTTAACTAATTAGTACAAAACTTAACTAATGTGACAGCAGGTAGACTTCCCCTGACTATGGAAGATCCACTGATTTAGCAATTTGTAATAATCTCTTTTCCTTTCTGTAAAATGTATTAGGGCAACCAGGGAATAGCTTGTTGCTGGGCAGAATCTCCCTGTGTGTCTGTGAGCTAGTAACTGGGGTAAGAGTCATGGAGGGTTACAGTAAACCATAACAAGAACTGGGTGAAACTATTACTCCACTGCCGCCTCGATGTCTGGAGTGTTATCAGCCTACCCTGAATGTTGATGGGTTGTCATATCTTGAATTTGGATAAATATCCCTTCCTCAGTATGATCGGGGCTCAGAGATTTTTACTCGGTAGAGTGCTCTGGGTCGCAGCTGCCAGAATAAACTGTTTTCTTGAATAACGATCTCAGGTCTCTCTCTCCCCCCACGAACCCCCGTTTGCCGTATCATTTCTGGTGCCGTGACTCGGATCCATGGGGTTGACAGCTTTCCTGTGCTTCAACCTGTCGCTTGCAAATCACAACAGCATTTACTTTCCATCTGTAAAACAGGCAGCTGGGGAAAATTTTGCAGGTCACAAGGGAGAGGAGTAGATTTTTCACACAACAGTTCTTTCAATATTTGTTCAAAGTCCATATTTTCTTTAACATCCATCAGGGCAATAACAACATGTCCATTTAAAAAAAAACCTTTCTCTTCACCACAAGCGGCTGGATTTAGCTGGAAGGGTAAAATCCAGGATCCACATACAACAGACTCCAGCTGTTTCCCAACAACTCTTGAATTCTCCTGTGTTCAGGGTATGGGACAGACTGTAACCTTCCTTCCCTTGTCATCTGAAATTCCAGATGCTTCTCTTGAATCTGAGCTTTCTGTCGGTATTCTACTCAGTTCCATATAACAAATAACATTCTGTCCTGAATGCGAAAGCCTGGTTTTCATACTTATTTCAAGCAGATTGGCATATAGCAAGAGACAGTTCAGGTATTTCTGGATTATATATATAGGTTGTGCCCTGGGTTTTGGAAGCAATTGCAGCTGGTGAAATATTCCAAGCTGGACCAGAAGTTTTTTTTTTCCATTACCCCATATTCAGAAAAGTATGTAAAGTCAGAGCCCCCCCTTCTTTAATACAACCATGTTGCTGTCCATGTCAGAGAGAGTGGCAATCAAAGTTCTGAGACAAAAAACAATGTCATCATGACCTCTGGAGGTCCCTGAGCAGAGTTTTCACCTCCTGGGGCTATCAGAGTCACAAATTGAGGAAACCTGCATCCGGGAAGAAGTCCTGCAGTACTTCACTTGTGTATCTGAAAACAGTTGAACTAAATGCAGGGCAAACTCTCTGGCACTGGCTGGGCTTGAACGTGCATTGCCAAGTTCTTGATCCACTGTCCTTGCTGCATCAGAATTTTCCCCACATCTGGGCGCTGGGCACTCTAGCTGATGAAAAGTAACTTTGGAAGGGCAGTCGGAGGGGACCTGTTGAGACTTAGAAGAGCTGGGCTGCTGCAGTGCTGGATGCAAAGTCTGGAATGGAGTGATTGGCTGCTTCGGGAGATTTCAGAGAGGTCCGGCCGCAGCCAGGATGGCTTTTACTCAGGGCATCCTAAGTACAGTTAACTCTGGAACATTGGTAGGCACTCAGTCTATCAGGGTGGGGTGTACTTTTCGTAAAGTTCATGCAGCCAGGGGCAGCCTCAGTCATTTTAAGCTCCAGGCAAAGCTGACTTCATGTGGTGTGTAGCTCAGTATCAGGCTGCCTGGATTCCTTTGCGCTGTGGTTACTGGGGAGGCCACCAGGCAGGTAATTACAGAAGCTGGAAGCCAGGCAAGGGTTAGTGCCTGTCAGCTGCAGAAGGCATGGATGCACTGAGCTGAGAAATACTGGGCTGTGGAACTTTAGCCCAGAAGCAGCAGGGGCTGTTGGAGCTGGGGTACGCACAGCTGGGGAGTAATGCAGATCTTCAGTGGCAAGTTTATTTCCCTTAAGTCAGCTTCAATCTTAAGACAGAGGGATCAGTTTATCTGGGCTGCACCATTCCTTTTTCCCCGCTCCGGACTTGAGGGGGCCAGCTGGTTGACAGTCATTTTCCTTGTAGTAAGCGCACTATCCCAAGCCGTGACTCTGCCAGCTAATTATGGAGAGGCAGTGTCCACGGGAAAGGCCCCTTCCCTGCTCCTGTCTTTCTTCTTGTGGCTTTCCTGCCATGGATCCTATCTGGGAACATCTGGTCTGCCCATTGCCCAGCATTTGCCTGCATGTTTTGGGGCTTGTCTCTCTAGATGGAGGACTGCTCAAACCCTTGTCTTTTTGCACTGGAATACCTGTGGCTCCCCTTCAGACAGCAGCACGGGGAACAAAGCTCCAACCTGGGCTTCAGCTGCAGGGAAAAGAGCGGCTTCTTGTAGCCCCCCCCCCCGGACTGGAGACGCTGCTATCATGGGAAGCTCTCTGTGGCGAGCTTGGGCCGGTGAGACTGATCCTGCTTTCACACGGAGGCTCGGAGGGGGGTCTGCTTTCCATCTAGGTCACTGAACCTAGCTCAGTCGGTAGAGCATGAGACTTTGGCATTTTCTACTTCTCTCTCTCTCTCTCCATCTCTTCCTCCAGCCTCCCCTCTCCCCATTCTCTGGTATGCAAATACAGGCTGACTTCTTATCGGAGCGCTGGGCGTGCAGGGGAGGTGAGCGTCTTTTGGGCTACAGTTCTGAGGCTTCTTTTTGCTGGGGCTTTCAGGAATTGACTTTTTAAAACTGGAGCGTTGGGCACGGTTGATCTAACAAAATTCCTGACTGACGTGCCGGCTGGGTACAGGCTTATGTTAAACGTTGGGGAGGCATACAGACGCCGCCTGGATATAGGGGCAGCAGGGGCAACACGGCGTGGGACTTGCTTTTCCTCCGGCCGGCTTTGGAGGAGTGAGTCATAAAACCATGACACGGCACTAATTCTCATGAGCCCGAAAAGCAGATTTTGACAACTTTCTTGTAACAGAGTCACTCCACCCATCAATATACGGGACCTTATTCAAACGGAGAAACCCTTCCCCAGTAAATACCAAGCTCAACACTTCTGACATTTACCAATTGCTTTACACCACTATTGTACAATGCAAATCACACAAGACAGTTATTGCTATGCCCTCAGTCTGTGACTGAGAACAGAGAACAATCAGTTGAAAAAACTATAACCCACTACCTTCGGACCAGCCGACCTATATGCAACACAGTCCAGTTCACAAAATATACGAAGGGCCACATTCTGATAGAGTTTTGGAAAGTTGTGTGGCACCAACTGAGGTGACACTACAGAGCTTTCTTTCCACCCATTCCTCCCAAAATGTGTACAAATGTATGCAAAAGTGTTCCACAACAGTCTCTCTCACAATCAATCCACCCCTTCAATCAAACACAAAATCACTCACTCACTCTCACACGCCACCCACCATTTCCAAACCTTTTCCTGTCAGACCTAAGATCTCTGCGGTTTCCAACCAAATCTGATGGCTGTACTAGGGCAGAATCTGGAAGTTGATCAGACCTCCCTTCCTCTGATTGCAGAGGAACTGAACTAAAACCCCTTTCCTGATTCTCACCTTCCTTCTGTGATTTCCTCCAGAGGTGCTGGGCTGGTTCTTGCGATCCTGTTGGGTTCCAACGACACCCTACCAGGGTGACTGAGGCCAGGGTGTCCATGCGTAACTCTCTCGACCAAAAAAGGTCGTGCCGGCAGAAAGGACTCAAAGGCACCCTGGTCCAGCACCCCGAGCCGGGTGGGTAAGAGGGGGGCAACACCCCATCTCTCCCCCCTTCACGAGCACGGCACCAGACACACACACACCCCTCAGGTCTCTCTCCCCCCACGAACCCCCGTTTGCCGTATCACTAATCATTACATAACTACATAACTTAACTAAATCAAAAGATTACAAGTTCCCCCAACCAACCTCCCCCTCCCATTCCCATGTGGCTTACCCAGTAAGCCACATGGGCTAACTTGTACCCCCATTTGTAAAACCTGGGCTTCCCGTGCCACCAAAATGACTGGAGTCTAAATCCATTGTCATAGCTGTCAAAGGTGGTTACTTTTCTAGTAGCAACCGGAGTTCTTGGAAGGTTGCATTTTATTCTCCCCCTCCTTCATATCCCGGGTGGCCGTTTGGCAGGCATATAAGGGAATGAAGGAGCTGGGGGGTCCAAATAGTTGATTAGCAGTTCTATTAAAAGGGCAGGGCTTTGAAAAGTTTCAAAAATGCCAAACATAAAAGAAATGGAAAAAGACCAAAATTACAACATCTTTAAAAAGGGAAAAGGGTCCAAGGGGGAAAAAAAGGATATTCGTTTAAATTCAGAATAGAACTGCAAAAACTTCCAAATTCAAAACGCAAAAATAAAAATTGGCCCATATATTTACTGGGCATGTGCAGAGTGCACTTTGGAAGCCGGGGTGGGTTCCAGGTTGGGAGAGGAACGAGGCTTTTAATGTTTGCAAATCAAGTTTCAAAACTATTGTCGAAGGCTTTCACGGTCAGAGTTCATTGATTCTTGTAGGTTATCCAGGCTGTGTAACCGTGGTCTTGGAATTTTCTTTCCTGACGTTTCGCCAGCAACTGTGGCAGGCATCTTCAGAGTAGTAACACTGAAGGACAGTGTCTCTCAGTGTCAAGTGTGTAGGAAGAGTAATATATAGTCAGAAAGGGGTTGGGTTTGAGCTGAGTACTGTCCTGCAAAGGTAATGTGCTAATCATTGTCCTGTAAGTATCAAGATAATGTGCTAATGAGGGTATGGTATGTTAATATGGAACCAATGTATCCTGAAGTGATCTGTTAATGTGTGTAATCCAAAACTAATCTGCATGGCTATTGTTGACTGTTGTCTTTGTTAGTCTGGAGGTTTTTAGAACAGGAAGCCAAGCCTTATTCATTCTTAAACTCTCCTCTTTTCTGTTAAAGTTGTGCTGATGTTTATGAATTTCAATGGCTTCTCTGTGCAATCTGACAAAATAGTTGGTAGAATTGTTCAGTCTTTCAGTGTCTTGGAATAAGACCCTGTGTCCTGTTTGTGTCAGTCTATGTTCAGCCACTGCTGATTTCTCAGGTTGGCCAAGTCTGCAGTATCTTTCATGTTCTTTTATCCTTGTTTGTATGCTGCGTTTTGTGGTCCCGATGTAAACTTCTCCACAGCTGCAAGGTATACGATATACTCCTGCAGAGGTGAGGGGGTCTCTTTTGTCTTTTGCTGATCGTAGCATTTGTTGTATTTTCTTGGTGGGTTTAAACACTGTTTGTAGGTTATGTTTTTTTCAAAAGTTTCTCCATCCTATCAGTGACTCCTTTAATAAATGACAGGAATACCTTTCCTATGGGAGACTGTTTTTCCTGAGTTTTCTGATTTTTGTTTGGTTTAATGGCCCTTCTGATTTCATTCTTGGAGTAGCCGTTTGCTAGCAGTGCGTGATTTAGATGATTAGTTTCTTCCTTGAGAAACTGTGGTTCACAGATCCGTCTTGCACGGTCCATTAATGTTTTGATTATTCCTCTTTTCTGTCGGGGGTGGGCACCACCACAGAGAGTGCCCATTTTAGACAAATTCTGGGTCTCCCTAAATGTGTTTCTTATCATGCAATTTGCTCTGAACTAGGCCAAAATTTGTGTGAAACCAAGGTTTGGTTATTAACTATTCGATATTGGCTCAAACTATATTTTAGAACTGAGCGTGGTTCCCTTTTATCACTGTTGTTAAAAGAACTTCACAATACCTCCTGAATTGTATAATTTTGACCAAAATAAGATCTATCGGAGTTTCTTTGGAAGATTTGGCTCCAACTACTGAAGCCCACATTTTTAAAATTATTAAACAACGTCTCTTAGATATGGAGCTTCAAAAGATGCACCCAATCCAACCTTATGTTTGCTCTTCAGCAATGTTGGGTCTTATGAATAAAATTGACAGTATCCCTCTACTTTTACAATCTGGATATCCCTATCCTTTGTAGAGCATTCTCTCTTGCTAGGGTCAATGCCTTTCCATCAAGGATGCTGTATGGAAGGTACCACCAAATCCCAATACAGGAACGGATTTGTCCGTGTGGTTCCAACTCCCTGGGAAATGGTTAAAAACTTGGTTATATTCAAAACATCACCTGTCTAATAAAGTAAAATGTGAATGATTCAGTACCGGAGATTACTGAGGGTGTTGCCAATTTTCTAGTGGTTGTGATGAAAGTGCAAAAACTTGCAAGCTCTGATATTTGATTATATTGTTCTTTGTTTTATTTCACTGATTTTATGTTTTATGATCCCTTTTTGTAACAATTGTAATAATTTTTATGCCATTAAAGGTTTATGATGATGATGATGATGAGTGCCCATGAACACGCAGTTGCCAGTTTTACCCATTTGTAAAGTGGCACTCTCTACATCTGGCTTTTTGCCAGCTTTAAAACATCAATGGTTGATGCTATCTCTGCTATCAGCTAGGCGGTTATAATGGTCCAGCAATAAACCAACTCTATCAGTTTCTTTTAAAGCTTTGAAAAGGCCTCTGAACTCCCTCAGCCAGGACCTGCAGAATGGGGAATCGTCACACAGTGGTTGTAGTCCTAGAAGAGCTAGGCTGGATGAGGGTCAGAAGACACTCTGGAATTCCCCCCCCCTCCGCCCACTGTTGAAGACAACAGTGCACACCTGGTCAGTTTAGTGATCTGAAAAGGCAAGGTGGGTTCCCGGGGAGGGGGCAGGGGCGGGGCTGGAGCAGTGGGGAGGAGGACTCCAAGAGCTTCGAGTTGCTGCAGCAACCAGGAAACGGTACCAGGCACATGTGTGTTTTTTCAAAAAGATCAATATCCAAATAGTATCACTTCCCTAGCAAGCACAAATAAAAGGCTTACCATCTTCTATGGCCATAAACAAATGGCCCCGCTTCTGCAAGCAAATTTTCAATGTCACATAATGCTATTGCATACTTAAACTACAGTATAGTGTAAACATAACATTTATATGCACTGGGAAACAAAAAAAATTGTGTAACTTGCTTTATTGCAACATTTGCTTTATTGAGGTGGTCTGGAACAGAACCTACAATATCTCTGAGGTATGCCTGTATTGTAATTAATGGATTAACTCACTTTTCATTTTATTCTTCATTACTGCATATTTTTGAGGCTTGTCTACTTCACCCTTCTGGCTACTTGATGTGCCTTTACCACAAATGTAAGTTTTTCTAACTATCACAGCTCTGTACTCCAACAGAGGCGGTCCCTGCTCAAATTTCCCAAACCAGTTCAGTGAGGGAGGTTTCACTGGAGTCAAATCCTGCTGCCTCTAAACACCCTGACAATTCCTGTGGAAGGAAGACACATGTGTAAGGTGTGCCAACAAATATGGAAAACAAAACAATAGCCCACAGACTGGAAATGCTAAATTTACATTCCAATTCTGAAAAAAAGAGACATCAAAGATCACAGCAAATGCCAATCCATTGCATCTATGTCTCACACAAATAAGGTGATGCTCAAAATCTTTTTTTAAAAAAAAACTGTTATCATATATAATGAGAAATGCCAGATGTTCAAGCTGAATTCACAAAAGGTCTCAAAGAATCATAGAGTTGGAAGGGGCCACCAGGGTCATCTAGTCCAACACCCTGCACAAGGCAGGAAATTCTGAACTACCTCACCCCCCACACACCCCCTCAGTGACCCCCTACTCCATGCCCAGAAGATGGCCAAGAAAAGGAAGAGGAGCTAGAAATAATATTGCATCACATTGATTACCGGAGCATATAAGAGAATTTCAGAAGAAAATCAGCTTGTGTGTCATTAATTACAGTAAAGCTTTTGACTGTGTGGATCATGATAATGCTGCTGCAGTCGACTTGCTTGTGGGCTTCCTAGAGGCACCTGGTTGGCCTCTGTGTGGACAGACTGCTGGACCTGACAGGTCTTGGTCTGATCTTGCATGGCCTTTCTTATGTTCTGATGATGCACACCTGTTCTCTCCAGGATCAGAGGAACATGTCTGTTATATTAGGTGCTGTGGAACACTGGCAGGATGGTGCTGCTGCAGTCGTCTTGTTTGTGGGCTTCCTAGAGGCCCCTGGTTGGCCCCTGTGTGGCAGACTGCTGGATTTGATGGGCCTCAGTCTGATCCAGCAGGGTCTTTCTTATGTTCTTATGAAAAGCTATGGGTGGTTTTAAAGGAAATGGCTGTGCCACAACATCTGATTGTTTTGATGTGCAACCTCTACTCCAGACAAGAGGCTACTGTTAAGACAGAATGTGTAGAAACTGTATGTCTTCAACTGGCAAAGGGGTCAGACAAGGATATCTTTTATCTCCCTATCTCTTCAATTTGTATGCAGAACATATCATTAGGAAAACTGGATTAGATTTAGATGAAGATGGAGTGAAATTTTTTTTGGGGGGGACATTAACAATCTGAGATATGCCAATGATACCAAATTACTGGCAGAAAATAGTGGAGACTTGAAACAACTACTGCTGAAAGTTAAAGGAGAAAGTGCCAAAACAGGACTACAGGTGAACATCAAGACGACAAAAGTACTGACTACAGGAGAACTACACAACTTTAAGATTGACAACGAGGAAATTGAAATTGTTGAACTCTATTCCTTGGCTCCATCATCAACCGAAAAGGAGACTGCAGCCAAGAAATCAGAAAGAGATTGAGACTGGGAAGGGCAGCCATGAAGAAGCTAGAAAAGATTCTGAGGTGTAAGGATGTGTCACTGGCCACCAAGATCAAGTTAATTCATGCCATCGTATTCCCTATTACTATGTTTGGGTGTGAAATTTGGACAATGAAGAAAATTGACAGGAAGAAAGTGTGGTGTTGAAATGTGGTGTTGGAGGAGTTTTACAAATACCGTGAACCACCAAGCAGACAAATAAACGAGTTCTAGATCAAATCAGGCCTGAACTGTCCCTAGAAGCTAAAATGATTAAACTGAGGCTGTCGTATTTTGGTCACGTCATGAGACGACAAGAAGCACTGGAAAAGACAATCATGCTAGGAAAAGTTGAAGGCAGCAGAGATGGATTGACTCTATAAGGAAGCCATGGCTCTCAGTTTGCAGGATGTTTTGGAGGACGTTGGTTCATAGGGTTGCCATGGGTAGGAAGCAACCTGACAGCACTTAACACAGAGAATGGGCTAGAAGGCCATGTCTGACTGTTGTCAGTCCCAGCACCAAGTTTGTAGAATGCACCTCTCCACCCCAACCCCCACCCCCCACCCTCAGCATCAGGAGAGTGACTCCACTGTTATCAGGAAGGGATTGTGGGGACTCTCCAGGTGGGAAACCAACTTGCTGGCCTTTGGCCAAGGCAGTCGATTTCTGGAGACGGAGTTCCTCAGGGCCAGGAGTGGGACCAGACTTGCTCCTAAGATGCAGAGAGCAGGTGTAGCAGAGGGGTTCAGGGACCTGGCTCGCAACCCCCCTCCCATCTCTCAACCTCCGCTTTAATGTGGGGTTGATAAAACCGCCTCCATTTCGAAAGGAACTCTGTATGCGTGAAGTGCACCATCCAGGTAGGAGAAAAGGCAAGAAGCAGCCCGGTGCTGGCAGTGCTACGGATCCCCAGAGGACCGCCCTGTGCTGTGCTGGAGCAGCTCACCTGGTTCTCATGGCCTTCTGGGGGGCTCCTCCTCTTTTGCACCTCTGAATACAGAAGCTCAGGAGAACCTCTCTTCTCAGGCTCCATCAGGACAACAGCTGCGGAGTTTAATATGAGGAATGTTATTACCTGGCGTTGGCGGGATAAACAAAAGCACAAAAGATGCCCCTCTAGCTCGAGCTGACAGGGGCTGAACAGCGGCTCCTTACCTCCTAGGGATGGCCTTTTCTTCCACAGGCAAATCCCAAAAACTGCAGCCAGGATGAGAACCAACACAATGGGAATAAGGACCCACATCTTCCTGGGATGACTGTCGCCTGCAACGAGTAACAAACTGCTCTGGGCATCTGCTCCAAGCAACCCCTTCCCCATTTGCCAGCCTTCAGTGGAGGACAGCAGCCTCCAGAGCTGGGAGGGGGGAGCTGAACCGTGATGAACCATGATGACTGAGCCTCATTTGCTGAGTGCTGGGAGAGACCCGTGGCCCCTCCAGGCAGGACCAACTTCTTCTCCCAGAGGCAGCTCTAGCTCTTACTGGACCAGGGCAAGGGGAAGGTCTTACTGCACCTGGAATGGGAGTGGAGGCTCTTGCCTCACCTGTGGCCCCTCCCAGGGCAGCCCTACCTAAACCAGCCAAGACAGATCACTGGGGTGGGGGCATAAAGGACTGGGAACATTTTTCTTTTTTGCACCAAATCACAACTTTGGCCAGGTTTCAAAAACAGAATTCACTTCTCCCACTTTAGAACTCATAGTTTAACTGCTGTGATTTGTTTTAAGGTCCGTTTTCAAACCCAATGAAGTGTTTCTCATGCTGGGTCCATCATCACACCAAGCAGCACCTATGCACAATGGACAAGGGCTGGAGGCAAAACAGTCCTTACCTTCACCCAAGCAGATGCTGAGCAAGTCGAAGGAGACATTCTTCTGATCTACAGGGTTGCTCAGCAGGCAGGTGAAGGTGGAGTCCGAGGAGTTGGTGTGCCATGACACCTGGAGGTCCGAGGCCTTGGCAGAGAGTTGGTACCGGTCCAAACCTTCTCCTGGGTCAATAAGCTGGTTCCCTCTTTTCCAGGAGATGTCAATTCCCTCCTTTTCAGATGCCAGACACTGCAGGGTCACGTTGCATGTCTCTCGAGTCTTGGAGACCAGGTGGTGGCATATCTGTGGGTCTGGAACTGGCTCTGCTCAGAGGGAATGAAAAAAATAGATGCATCAAGGTGCTTCTTCTCCTTGGAGGACGGTCCCTGAATTGAACAAACTGGGGCCATTTCTATGCGCAGCTCTGTGAGAAACAGGCAAGGACACTTACCAAAGACAGAGAGTTGGAAGGTCTGCCTGTGAAGCTCTCTAGTAGCAAAGAGAACATGAGCCTCCAACACACCGCTGTCCTCCTTCCCCAGGGCCCTGATCCTTAGTGCGGTCTTGTCGACTACTTCCAATCGCTTCCCAAATCTGTCACAGGTATTTTCTTGCTCCAGTTTTCCGTGCCTGAGTTCAGCAATCAGGATTTCTGAGCTGGACCCTCCTCGAAAGGTCCACTCAAGTTTGTCCACCTTTTTTGTTGAAGATAACCTTAAAGGAAACGAGACGGATCCACCCAGGATCCCATTCACCTGCTGAGGCGGATTCTCTGCTGGATTACTTCCCATGCCTGCATTTTCATTATTTAAAGGGAGGGAGGGAGAGAAAAAAATCAGATACTTTGTCTGAGTCAAGCATACTGGATTGGATGAACGCCTCCCCATCTCAACAAAGAAAATGTTGTCAATATGATTATTTATTAAGAAAACCTTGTGCCGCCTCTCCAGGAACTGGCCCCAGGCCGCTTAAAAACTTTTGTTGTTGTTGTCAACTCACAGTTGACTTATGGCAACCCCTGGTGGGTTTTTCAAGGCAAGAGACGTTCAGAGGTGGTTTGCCATTGCCTGCTTCTGCATCACGACCCTGGTGTTTCTTGCAGGTTCTCCCACCCAAACACTAGCCAGGATCAGGGCTGAGAGTGTGTGACTGGTCCAAGGCCACCCAGCAAGCTTCGATGGCAGAGTGGGGATTCGAACCTGGAATCCCAGACACTTTAACCACTAGTCAGACACCTTAACCACTACTCCACGCTTGCTTTCAATAGGTCAGTTACCAACTTTTTAAAAGCTTGGAATAACCTTCCGGGACAGGTCAGGCAAAGCATTCAGGAGAGAGCCAGGCAGCTGTTCCACAGGTGCAGCAGCAACAAGAGAGCCAGTGTGGTGTAGTGGCTAAGACTGTTGGACTAGGATCTGGAAGACCCAGGTTCAAATTTCTAGTTGTGTCACTCTCAGCCTAGCCTACCTCACAGGGTTGTTGTGAGGATGGAATGGAGGAGAGGAGAATGATGTAAGCCTCTTTAAGTCCCCACTGGGGAGAAAGGTGGGATAGAGATGAAGTAAATAAACAAACAAACAAAAATGAATTAGAGTATAGAGCTGGGGTCACTGGGGGAGGTGGAAGTAGCTGTGAATTTCCTGCATTGAGCAGGGGGTTGGACTAAATGAACCTTGGAGGCCAGCTCCATGGTTCTATGTTTCATTGCCCTGTGCAGGCATCCCAGGATTGATGAAGGAGAGCAAATAGGGTCAAGCAGACAAGGGACACCCCAGGCAGCGTCTGGTTCTCTGGGCAGCTGCTCCCTTGCAGTCCCACCTCTCTGCTCCCCCCCCCCAACAGAGCCCCCCTCGAGCCAAAAAGCCTGGCTCCGGCCCTGGTGACTTGGCAGCACTTTCCACCACCACCAGTCCCACACCTTCACCCCTACTCCACGCTGGCTCTCAGCTTACAAACTACACGTGATAAAACGGGGCATTAAAAGACGTTCAAGTCCAGCATCCTCAGGAAAGCCCAGCGTGGAAACCTCGAGCAGAGCAACAGAGGAGGGACGACTTGAAACCCCCTTGCAGGCTAAAACAGGTCTTGCGAGTCGCCCGGCGTTTCCCCAGCCGCGTCCTTACCCGGGGGCGCGCCCAGCAGCAGCGTCCCCAGCAGCAGCAGCAGCAGCAGGCGGTGCATCGTGCGCGCCATCCCCGACGGCGAGGAGGGTCGCCCAGGCGGCGGCCGGTCCCGAGGCGAGCCTGGGGCCGCGCTCCTGCGGGCCGCCCCTCCGAGCCCAGCGCCCCCGCCCGGCAGCCAGGCGCTTCCGAGGGGCTGGGGGGCCAAGGCGGGCGCGGAACTTGGGACGGAGACCCCCGCTGCTCGCAGCTCACCCCGCCGCCGCCGGCCTGGGAAGAGAACACGAGGCGGGGCGGAGCAGCCCGGGGGCATGAAGCTCGGCGAGGGAGATTCTCTGGTGGTGCCGCAAGGGAGGAGCCGGGTGGACCGGTCTGGTTTCTTGGGCCCCGCCGGCTCCCAGAGCACCTGCGTGGCCTCGCTGCTCTCCGGCACTCAGGGGAATCTCCCGTCCCTCCGGGGATCAGCTCTTTGAAGCGCTGAGTAATACAGGAGGCTGAAGTTGGTTCCTTATTCCCAGTTCGTTCCCTATCCCCAGTTCCTTATTCACATTTCCTAGTTCCTGAATGATTTTGAGCACATTGCAAAAGCTCTGCACCCCAAGATATGGATTGGACCACCAGTGGCTTCTTTTTGGATCCCCCCCCCCCATAAACCTGTACTGCAAACAAGTTTTGAATAAGGAACTGGAGCTTTGCACCACAAAATATGGATTGGACCACCACTTATCATACACCTCTACATTCAGGGGACTGTGCTCTTCAAGATGGTGCATGCTGGGTCCTGGTCCAAAGTCCGGCTCTTGTGCCAGCGGCTCCCAAGTGGGGTGACCCAGGACAGATGCACATACAGACACTGCACCCCAAAATAATCTTTGGACCACCCCAAATGACACATCCCCACACTCCAGAGACTGTCCCCTCCAAGAGGACATACAGCGGTGCCAGGTCCAAACAACGGTTCTGGCACCAGTGGCTTCTTTTTGGGTCGTCATCCCCCCCCCGAAACCTGTCCTGCAAACAAGTTTTAAATAAGGAACTGGAGCTCTGCACCCCAAATTATGGATTGGACCACTATATATCATACACCCACACATTCAGGAGACTGTGCTCTTCGAGATGGTGCATGCTGGGTCCTGGTCCAAAGTCCGGTTCTTGTGCCAGCAGCTCCCAAGTGGGGTGACCAAGGACAGATGCACATACAGATACCCCAAAATAATCTTTGGACCACCCCAAATGACACATCCCCACACTCCAGAGACTGTCCCCTCCAAGAAGACATACAGCGGTGCCCGGTCCAAACAACGGTTCTGGCAGGAGGCTGAAGTTGGTTCCTTATTCCCAGTTCGTTCCCTATTACCATTTCCTTATTCACATTTCCTAGTTCCTGAATGATTTTAAGGACATTGCAAAAGCTCTGCACCCCAAGATATGGATTGGACCACCACATATCATACACCCCCACATTCAGGGGACTGTGCTCTTTGAGATGGCGCATGCTGGGTCCTGGTCCAAAGTCTGGTTCTTGTGCCAGCGGCTCCCAAGTGGGGTGACCCAGGACAGATGCACATACAGACAATGCACCCCAAAATAATCTTTGGTCCACCCCAAATGACACATCCCCACACTCCAGAGACTGTCTCCTCCAAGAATACATACAGCGGTGCCCAGTCCAAACAACGGTTCTGGCACCAGTGGCTTCTTTTTGGGTCCACCCCCCCCCAGAAACCTGTACTGCAAACACGTTTTGAATAAGGAACTGGAGCTCTGCACCCCAAGATATGGACTGGACCACCACATATCATACACCTCCACATTCAGGGGACTGTGCTCTTCGAGATGGCGCATGCTGGGTCATGGTCCAAAGTCCGGTTCTTGTGCCAGTGGCTCCCAAGTGGGGTGACCTAGGACAGATGCACATACAGACAATGCACCCCAAAATAATCTTTGGACCACCCCAAATGACACATCCCCACACTCCAGAGACTGTCCCCTCCAAGAATACATACAGCGGTGCCCAGTCCAAACAACGGTTCTGGCACCAGTGGCTTCTTTTTGGGTCCACCCCCCCCAGAAACCTGTACTGCAAACACGTTTTGAATAAGGAACTGGAGCTCTGCACCCCAAGATATGGACTGGACCACCACATATCATACACCTCCACATTCAGGGGACTGTGCTCTTCGAGATGGCGCATGCTGGGTCATGGTCCAAAGTCCAGTTCTTGTGCCAGTGGCTCCCAAGTGGGGTGACCTAGGACAGATGCACATACAGACAATGCACCCCAAAATAATCTTTGGACCACCCCAAATGACACATCCCCACACTCCAGAGACTGTCCCCTCCAAGAATACATACAGCGGTGCCCAGTCCAAACAACGGTTCTGGCACCAGTGGCTTCTTTTTGGATCCCCCCCCCATAAACCTGTACTGCAAACAAGTTTTGAATAAGGAACTGGAGCTTTGCACCACAAAATATGGATTGGACCACCACTTATCATACACCTCTACATTCAGGGGACTGTGCTCTTCAAGATGGTGTATGCTGGGTCCTGGTCCAAAGTCCGGCTCTTGTGCCAGCGGCTCCCAAGTGGGGTGACCCAGGACAGATGCACATACAGACACTGCACCCCAAAATAATCTTTGGACCACCCCAAATGACACATCCCCACACTCCAGAGACTGTCCCCTCCAAGAGGACATACAGCGGTGCCAGGTCCAAACAACGGTTCTGGCACCAGTGGCTTCTTTTTGGGTCGTCATCCCCCCCCCGAAACCTGTACTGCAAACAAGTTTTAAATAAGGAACTGGAGCTCTGCACCCCAAATTATGGATTGGACCACTATATATCATACACCCACACATTCAGGAGACTGTGCTCTTCGAGATGGTGCATGCTGGGTCCTGGTCCAAAGTCCGGTTCTTGTGCCAGCAGCTCCCAAGTGGGGTGACCAAGGACAGATGCACATACAGATACTCATCCCAAAATAATCTTTGGACCACCCCAAATGACACATCCCCACACTCCAGAGACTGTCCCCTCCAAGAAGACATACAGCGGTGCCCGGTCCAAACAACGGTTCTGGCAGGAGGCTGAAGTTGGTTCCTTATTCCCAGTTCGTTCCCTATTACCATTTCCTTATTCACATTTCCTAGTTCCTGAATGATTTTAAGGACATTGCAAAAGCTCTGCACCCCAAGATATGGATTGGACCACCACATATCATACACCCCCACATTCAGGGGACTGTGCTCTTTGAGATGGCACATGCTGGGTCCTGGTCCAAAGTCTGGTTCTTGTGCCAGCGGCTCCCAAGTGGGGTGACCCAGGACAGATGCACATACAGACAATGCACCCCAAAATAATCTTTGGTCCACCCCAAATGACACATCCCCACACTCCAGAGACTGTCTCCTCCAAGAATACATACAGCGGTGCCCAGTCCAAACAACGGTTCTGGCACCAGTGGCTTCTTTTTGGGTCCACCCCCCCCCAGAAACCTGTACTGCAAACACGTTTTGAATAAGGAACTGGAGCTCTGCACCCCAAGATATGGACTGGACCACCACATATCATACACCTCCACATTCAGGGGACTGTGCTCTTCGAGATGGCGCATGCTGGGTCATGGTCCAAAGTCCGGTTCTTGTGCCAGTGGCTCCCAAGTGGGGTGACCTAGGACAGATGCACATACAGACAATGCACCCCAAAATAATCTTTGGACCACCCCAAATTACACATCCCCACACTCCAGAGACTGTCCCCTCCAAGAATACATACAGCGGTGCCCAGTCCAAACAACGGTTCTGGCACCAGTGGCTTCTTTTTGGATCCCCCCCCCATAAACCTGTACTGCAAACAAGTTTTGAATAAGGAACTGGAGCTTTGCACCACAAAATATGGATTGGACCACCACTTATCATACACCTCTACATTCAGGGGACTGTGCTCTTCAAGATGGTGTATGTTGGGTCGTGGTCCAAAGTCCGGCTCTTGTGCCAGCGGCTCCCAAGTGGGGTGACCCAGGACAGATGCACATACAGACACTGCACCCCAAAATAATCTTTGGACCACCCCAAATGACACATCCCCACACTCCAGAGACTGTCCCCTCCAAGAGGACATACAGCAGTGCCAGGTCCAAACAACGGTTCTGGCACCAGTGGCTTCTTTTTGGGTCGTCATCCCCCCCCCCGAAACCTGTACTGCAAACAAGTTTTAAATAAGGAACTGGAGCTCTGCACCCCAAATTATGGATTGGACCACTATATATCATACACCCACACATTCAGGAGACTGTGCTCTTCGAGATGGTGCATGCTGGGTCCTGGTCCAAAGTCCGGTTCTTGTGCCAGCAGCTCCCAAGTGGGGTGACCCAGGACAGATGCACATACAGATACTCACCCCAAAATAATCTTTGGACCACCCCAAATGACACATCCCCACACTCCAGAGACTGTCCCCTCCAAGAAGACATACAGCGGTGCCCGGTCCAAACAATGGTTCTGGCAGGAGGCTGAAGTTGGTTCCTTATTCCCAGTTCGTTCCCTATTACCATTTCCTTATTCACATTTCCTAGTTCCTGAATGATTTTAAGGACATTGCAAAAGCTCTGCACCCCAAGATATGGATTGGACCACCACATATCATACACCCCCACATTCAGGGGACTGTGCTCTTTGAGATGGCGCATGCTGGGTCCTGGTCCAAAGTCTGGTTCTTGTGCCAGCAACTCCCAAGTGGGGTGACCTAGGACAGATGCACATACAGACAATGCACCCCAAAATAATCTTTGGACCACCCCAAATGACACATCCCCACACTCCAGAGACTGTCCCCTCCAAGAGGACATACAGCGGTGCCCGGGCCAAACAACGGTTCTGGCACCAGTGGCTTCTTTTTGGGTCCACCCCCCCCCGAAACCTGTACTGCAAACAAGTTTTGAATAAGGAACTGGTGCTCTTCACCCCAAAATATGGATTGGACCACCACATACCATACACCCCCACATTCAGGAGACTGTGCTCTTCGAGATGGTGCATGCTGGGTCCTGGTCCAAAGTCCGGTTCTTGTGCCAGGGGCTCCCAAGTGGGGTGATGAAAACTCCTTTCGGAAGTGGAAGGAGGGCCTTATAACCAAGGAGGAACACAAACACATAACTAGTGTGTGTAGGGAGAGTGTTAGGAAAGCTGAAGGTCAGTATGACCTCAGGCTAGCGAGAGATGTTAAACACAACAAAAAAAAAGGTTATTTCCCTTTGCACAGAGTAAGAATAAGAACAAGACAATATAAGCCCATTGTGGGGACCGGAAAGTGAAATTGTGATGGGAGGTGAAGAGAGGGCAGAACTGCTCAACTCCTACTTTTCCTCAGTCTTTTCTTGAGAGGTAAGCGGTGCTCAACATGGCATAAACAGAACCTGTGATGAGGGAAGGGATTTGCAGCCGAGTATTGGCATTGGGGTAGTGCACAAACGCCTAGGGCGAAAATGCATGGTCGCTTTATCCTCCTTTAATCCCTGTTTTAGACAGGATCGAATGCACATTAGGCTAAATGCATGTGTTCGATCCTGGCTGAATCCTGGCTGAAACAGGGATTAAAGGAGGATAAAGCGACCATGCGTTTTCGGCCCTAGTTTCTTTAAATGAAACAAAGTCCTCAGGGCCAGATGAATTGCATCCAAGGGTAATTTATTACCAAGGGTAAGAACTTGCAGATGTAATTTCTGAACCTCTGTCTTGGAGAGCAGGGGAGGGGCCAAAAGATTGGAGGTGGGCAAATATTGTCCCCATCTTCAAGAAGGGGAAAAAGGAGGATCCGGGTAACTACCGACCCATCATTGGTTCTTGTAGGTTATCCGGGCTGTGTAACCGTGGTCTTGGAATTTTCTTTCCTGACGTTTCGCCAGCAACTGTGGCAGGCATCTTCAGAGTAGTAACACTGAAGGACAGTGTCTCTCAGTGTCAAGTGTGTAGGAAGAGTAATATATAGTCAGAAATGGGTTGGGTTTGAGCTGAGTACTGTCCTGCAAAAGTAATGTGCTAATCATTGTCCTGTAAGTATCAAGATAATATGCTAATGAGGGTGTGGTATGTTAATATGAAACCAATGTATCCTGAAGTGATCTGTTAATGTGTGAAATCCAAAGCTAATCTGCATGGCTATTGTTGACTGTTGTCTTTGTTAGTCTGGAGGTTTTCAGAACAGGAAGCCAAGCCTTATTCATTCTTAAACTCTCTTCTTTTCTGTTAAAGTTGTGCTGATGTTTATGAATTTCAATGGCTTCTCTGTGCAATCTGACAAAATAGTTGGTAGAATTGTCCAGTCTTTCAGTGTCTTGGAATAAGACCCTGTGTCCTGTTTGTGTCAGTCCATGTTCAGCCACTGCTGATTTCTCAGGTTGGCCAAGTCTGCAGTATCTTTCATGTTCTTTTATCCTTGTTTGTATGCTGCGTTTTGTGGTCCCGATGTAAACTTCTCCACAGCTGCAAGGTATACGATATACTCCTACAGAGGTGAGGGGGTCTCTTTTGTCTTTTGCTGATCGTCGCATTTGTTGTATTTTCTTGGTGGGTTTAAACACTGTTTGTAGGTTATGTTTTTTCAAAAGTTTCTCCATCCTATCAGTGAACATGAAAGATACTGCAGACTTGGCCAACCTGAGAAATCAGCAGTTGGTTGACAGATCGCACCCAAAGAGTGCTTGTTAACGGTTCCTCATCCACTTGGAGAGGGGTGACTAGTGGAGTGCCTCTGGGATCCGTCCTGGGCCCTGTGTTGCTCAATATCTTTATAAATGATTTGGATGAAGGAATACAGGGGATGCTTATTAAATTTGCAGATGATACTAAATTGGGAGGGGTCGCAAATATGGTAGAAGACGATCTTGACAGGCTGGAGAACTGGGCTAAAACCAATAAAATGCATTTCAACAGAGATACATGTAAAGTGCTGCGTTTAGGTAGGAAAAATCAATTGCATAATTATAGGATGGGGGAGGCTTGTCAGAGCAGTAGTGTGTGTGAAAAGGATCTTGGGGTCTTAGTAAACCGAACACTGAACATGAGTCAGCAGTGGGATGCGGTAGCTAAAAAGGCAAATGCAGTCTTGGGCTGCATCAACAGAAGTATAGTATCCAGATCACGCGAAGTGATGGTATCGCTTTACTCTGCTCTGCTCAGACCTCACACACACATGAACACACATGAAGCTGCCTTATACTGAATCAGACCCTTATACTGAATCAGACCCATCAAAGTCAGTATTGTCTACTCAGATCGGCAGCGGCTCTCCAGGGTCTTAGGCAGAGGTCTTTCACATCACCTACTTGCCTAGTCCCTTTATCTGGAGATGCCGGGGATTGAACCTGGGACCTTCTGCATGCCAAGCAGATGTTCTTCCACTGAGCCACAGCCCCCTCCCCTCACCTAGAGTACTGTGTTCAGTTTTGGGCACCTCAATTTAAGAAAGATGTAGACAAGCTGGAACGTGCCCAGAGGAGAGCAACCAAGATGGTGAGGGGTCTGGAGACCAAGTCCTATGAGGAAAGGTCAAAGGAGTTGGGTATGTTTAGCCTGAAGAGGAGAAGACTGAGAGAGGATATGACAACCGTCTTCAAGAACTTGAAGGGCTGTCATATAGAGGATGAGAGGAGTTGTTTTCTGTTGCCCCAGAAGGTCACACCAGAACCAATGGGCTGGAGTTAAATCAAAAGAGTTTCCATCTAGACATTAGGAAGAACTTTCTGCCAGTTAGAGCAGTTCCTCAGTGGAACAGGCTTCCTGGGGAGGTGGTGAGCTCTCCTTCTGTGAAAGTTTTTAAGCAGAGGCTGGATCAGGGGTGTCAAACACATTTTTTATGAGAGCTGGATATGACATAAATGTCACTTGGTCAGGCCAAGACATAAAATTTAATACCAGGGACTGGAGATACAAACTCTATACAAGACACAGGCAAAGCCAATTAATGGTATCATTTTTTATTTAAAATACAAACATGCTTATAACAATAGCACTCTTACAGTATTTTATTTTATTTCATAGTCATTGAAAATTGATACCTCTTGCTCTGGAATCAAACTTTTTTGCAGTAGCAACTTTGAGTGTGCTGTTCAAGTGTGTCTCTGTAAGCTGAGAACATACTTTTGATTTATTAACATTCATTACAGAGAAGAGCTGTCCACACACATACGTTGTCCCAAACATAGACAAAATTTTAGCAGCAAAAGTCTTAAGTTGGGGGTAATTCAAACCCGCAAATTGTTAAAATTTGCTAATGCCAATTTCATTATTTATTTAATAGTCTTTGATCATTGATTCCTATTGCTCTGCCTCCCCATCTCTCCCCACCACTGTCATGGGGAGGGGGGTTCATCTGCTTGTCCGGCCCACAGTGGTGATTAAGTTCTTTTACGCCATCTTGGTTTATAGTTGTTATAATTGCTGGGTTTTTAATTGATGTTTTATGATTTTATGTGATTTTAAAGGTTGTTACCCGCCCTGAGCCCAGTCGGACTGGGAACGAAGGTGGGCTATAAATATGAAAAACAAACAAATAAATAAATAAAGTCTGTGCAGTAGCAACTTTGAGTATGCTGTTCAGGTGTGTCTCTGTATGCTGAGAACATACCTTTCATTTATTAACATTCGTTATTACAGAAAAGAGCTGTTCACACACATATGTTGTCCCAAATATAGACATTTTAGCAGCAAAAGTCTTAAGCTGGGAGGTAATTCAGACCCAAAAATTTGTAAAATTTGCTAATGCCAGCTTCAGAACATTTATCCTTGAGCACAACATCACACTGCACTGGGGTGGGTGGGGGGAGAAAGTTGCAAATGTCCTGCCTTGTGCAGGGGATTAGACTAGATCACCCTGGTGGTGCCTTCCAACTCTATGATTCTGATTCTTATGTACATTTCTGACAAAAATAGCATTGAACATGAGATGAAGTTCAGCCCTGTTTCCTCCACCTGATTCTTGGCAGCTGTGGGACACTTAATTCCTTGTGGCTTTGATTTGTGTTAAATAGAACCCATTCCAGCACCACAAATACTCCTCCAGTTTGTCTCCAAGGCTTCACACAAAGGCAACCTGGATCTGCATTGCCAGGCCTCTAGAACTGGAGGATTCAATGTCTTTTTGAAGACCAGGAACCCACTACTTAGGGTGTTGCTAGATGGATCAGACGAACACCAGATCTCTGCCAAGGGACGGAACTGCACTAGTCCCTGCAGCCCAGCTCACAGGGGGAGTCCACCTTCATCTGATTGGGCGCAATCCGGCCAATCAGAAGAACATCACATTGCACCTACTAAACATTTGTTAGAGTGAAGATAAGGAATATTTTCCCCCAAACCCTTTGCATATCTGCACAAGCAGTATGGGCTGCTTAATACTATTTAAATCAATAATGTTATTTCTATTTCATAAGATAAATTAGAAGAGCCCTGCTGTATCAGACCAGTGAGGGTCCATCCTGTCCAGCATTCGGTCTCATACGTAGGCCAACCAGTTCCTCTGGAGGGCCAACAACAGGGCCCAGAGGCTCAAGGCCTTCCCCTGAGATTGCCTCCTGGCACGGGGATTCAGAAGGTGACTGCCTCGGAAATCGGAAGCAGCCATTGGTAGACCTCTCTTCCATTAATTTGTCTAGTCCCCCTTTAATGCCATCTCTGCCTGTGGCCATCACTACCTCCTCTGGCAGCGAATTCCACATTTTAATCGTTTGCTGCATAACAAAGGATTTCCCATTTGCTTGCTGGCTGGAGACCAACAGACGTAGGAAATGTCTCTGTGAATCCACCCTTCGTGCCCATTCCTTAGAATTTGCTCAGCACAACGGCTGCAAGCCATTGCCTGGAGGGAGCCCAGAGAACTCAACAGACCTTTCCTCCAAGAAGCCTGCCAGGGGTGGCACAGGCATACTGGCTTGTTATTCTAAATATCTTTGAAAGCATTTTCTGTCTCACGTTAATGCTAGGGTTGCCAGGTCCCTCTTCGCCACCAGTGGGGGTTTTTTGGGGCGGAGCCTGAGGAGGGCGGGATTTGGGGAGGGGAGGGACTTCAATGCCATAGAGTTCAACTGGTTGTTGTGAGGATGGAGTTCCTCAGGGATCTATGCTTGGCCCTGTGTTGTTCAACATCTTTATAAATGATTTAGATGAAGGAATAGAAGGGATGCTTAATAAATTTGCAGATGATACTAAATTGGGAGGGGAAGCAAATAAGGTAGAAGACAGAGCCAGGATACAGGATGATCTTGACAGGCTGGAGAAGTGGGCTAAAACTAATAAAATGCATTTCAACAAAGACAAATGTAAAGTTCTGCATTTAGGTAGGAAAAATCAAATGCATGATTATAGGATGGGGGAGACTTGTCTGAGCAGTAGTGTGTGTGAAAAGGTTATTGAGGTCTTGAGAGCAAACACTGAACATGAGTCAGCAGTGTGATGCGGTAGCTAAAAAGGCAAATGCGGTCTTGGGCTGCATCAACAGAAGTATAGTGGCCAGATCACGGGAAGTGATGGTATCACTTTACTCTGCTCTGATTAGACCTCAACTAGAGTACTGTGTTCAGTTTTGGACACCACAATTCAAGAAGGATGTAGACAAGCTGGAATGTGTCCAGAGGAGGGCAGCCAAGATGGTGAGGGGTCTGGAGACCAAGTCCTATGAGGAAAGGTTGAAGGAGCTGGGTATGTTTAGCCTGAAGAGGAGAAGACTGAGAGGGGATATGATAACCATGTTCAAGTACTTGAGGGGCTGTCATATAATGGTGCTGAGTTGTTTTCTGTTGCCCAAGAAGGTCAGACCAGAACCAACGGGTTGAAATTAAATAAAAGAGTTTCCGTCTAGACATTAGGAAGAATTTTCTAACAGTTAGAGTGCTTCCTCAGTGGAACAGGCTTCCTCGGGAGGTGGGGAGCTCTCCTTCCCTGGAGGTTTTTAAGAAGAGGTTAGATGGCCATCTGTCAGCAATGCTGATTCTGTGACCTTAAGCAGATGATGAGAGGGAGGGCATCTTGGCCATCTTCTGGTCACTATGGGTGTGTGGGGGAGGCAGTTGTGAATTTCCTGCATTGTGCAGGGGGTTGGACTTGTTGACCCTGGTGGTCCTTTCCAACTCTATGATTCTATGAACTCTTCTTATCTTCATGCATGCTTGGATCCTCTCTCTGGGCACCTGCTGTCCCTTTTGTCAAATCCCTCTTCAAATATCAAAGCTTCATTCAGCTTTCTAAGCAACTCAAAGCCAGCAGTTGCGTTACTGACTTTGTTCACTTCCTTCCACTGTGCACAAACCACATCCTTCCCCCCTCCCTTTATTACTGTACTCACTTTCATTGTTACCCACTGCCTGAATTAAGATGGTATATTCCAGGTGGCCCTACAGAAGGGGCTACAATCCCCCGGTTCAAGAAAAACTAAATGAATTATTCTCATCTGTTTTCACTGTTGAAGATACAGGGCAGATTCCTTCTCCTGAACAGAGATTTTGGAGAGGGGAAAATGAGGAACTGAGGCAAATAGTGGTAACAAGGCAGGAAGTCCTAGAACGTCTAGACAAACTGCAAACTAACAAGTCACAGGGACGAGACGGTATTCATCCTAGAGTTCTTCAAGAACTCAGATGGGAAGTTGCTTAACTTCTAACAAAGATATGTAACATGTCCCTTCAATCAGCCTCTGTACCAGAGGACTGGAGAATGGCCAATGTAACGCCCATTTATAAAAAAGGTTCCAGGGGGGACCCAGGAAATTACAGGCCAGTTAGCTTAACGTCTGTTCTGGGTAAATTAGTGGAAAGCATTATTAAGATAGAGTTATCAAACAGATAGAAGGGCAAGGTCTGCTGGGCAAAACCCAACATGGCTTCTGTAAGGGTAGGTCCTGTCTCACTAACTTATTAGAGTTTTTTGAAAGCGTCAATAAGCATGTGGACAGGAATGAGCCTGTGGATATTGTGTATTTGGATTTCCAAAAAGCTTTTGACAAAATCCCCCACCAAAGACTGCTAAGCAAACTTCGTAGTCACGGGATAAGAGGACAAGTCCTCTTATGGATTGAGAGCTGGCTGAAAAATAGGAAGCAGAGAGTAGGAATCAATGGTCAGTTCTCCCAATGGCGGGATGTGAGCAGTGGGGTGCCTCAGGGATCTGTGTTGGGACCGGTGCTTTTCAACCTGTTCATCAATGACCTGGATTTGGGGTTAAACAGTGAAGTAGCCAAGTTTGCAGATGACACCAAATTATTTAGGGTGGTTAAAACAAAATCGGACTGTGAAGAGCTCCAGAAGGATCTCTGCATACTGGAAGAATGGGCATTAAAATGGCAAATGAGATTCAATGTGAATAAGTGTGAGGGCCATGTGTTTCTGACTTCTCTGTGTCCTTTATCCCAACCTCTTTGAACTCGTAAAAGCAGTTCACACCTCCCGGTGCCTGCCTGGGTCTCACGTCCCATCTATCTTGCCCAGGTGCCAGCTCTCCCCCCCCCTACTGCGCTTCCTGCCTACACTCCCTCGGGCCAAGTCCGGCCTTGAAGTGCTGATAGCCCTCACTGTCTCCTTGGGACTGTTTGATGTTTTGTATTGCACCAATCTGTCTTGTAATTTCTCACAACAGGAGTGTGAACCTTTTGCCCTGTAGTAGATATATACTGTAACCCCGATAAGCTAGTTCACTTGTAACTTTGAATCCGTGTCTGCTCATATCTGCTGAAGCCTTCAATAAATCTTTTGTTTCTGCATCAAGTCTGAGCAAGTGATTTAGCGAAGTAGCACAGGGGATTGGGACTCTCACATTAAGTTACAAGTCCTTGCCTTTTCGCTCTGCACCTGTACCGGACGGGACAGTAATGCGAAGCGAGGAGGATCCCGCCACCCCCCCCCCGGTTCGCCAGACAAGCGCGAAGCACCGGAACTTCCAGACCCGAAGGAGGAGGATGCCAAACGGAAGGTACCCGTGGTCCCACGCCAGGGACCGGACTGGGGCACGAAGCCCAAGAATCCCTTCAACTCCTGGCTGGACTCTCCTAAGGACTGGTCGCTCTCTCGCACCGAGGCGAAACATCGCCGCTTGGCTCTTTCCGGCACGGGGCTCGAGGACGACCTCGCACGAAGGGAGGTCCTGATGGATGAGGAACGGAGGCAATGGCAAGAGGAACGCCAAACCATGCTGGAACGCATGGATGCTATGCAGACTGTGATGACCCAGATGGCAGCCGCTCTGGACGCGTTGAAGGTACAGGCTCCCGGTAACCCCCCTGACGGGCGACCGGTGGCCCCCCCATTCCTCCTACTACCCCGTCCCGCCGTGACTTGAAGATCACGTACGACGGGTCGGGGGATCAATTGACTTTCTTTTTGGTCCAAGTGGATATTTTTATGCGTGAGCAGGGCCGGACCTTCACCTCGGAAGAGTCCCAGGTCCAGTACGTGGCCTCCCTCTTGCAGGGCGAGGCAGCAGCCTGGATGGTGTTGCAGTATGAACTCCGCTCCCCGGTACTGAGGAGCCTGGATGAGTTTATGGTTGCTCTCCGGAACCGGTTCGAAGACCCGAACCTGGGAGAGCGGGCTAAGGCCAACTTGATGCAACTGCGCCAAGGGACTAAGTCGGTGGCGCAGTATGCGAGTGAATTCCAATCCCTCTCAAGTAGAATCTTGGATTGGAGTGAAGCTACCCGAGTACAGTGTTTCAGGGAGGGACTGAATCCGGACCTGCAACATTGGGCGTTCATGCAGGGCAACCCCCCTGACGTCGAGGGTTGGGTGCGCCATGCGGCAGACATTGAGAATCGGAGGCAACTCCTGAATCTGTCCAAGCAACGCACCGGTCGCGACCTCAAGGTGAGAGGGGACAGACCAGGCGGTACCAGAGACCCCCGAACCCCGGGCGGCAGCGGTCCCTCAGCCGCTGAACGCCGCAAGCGTTTCGAAGCGGGAGTATGCCTGGTGTGCGGAGGGAAAGGTCACTTTGCCTCGCAATGCCCGTCCCGGGCCGGACGCCCCCCTCCTCCCCGTCTGGTCGAGCCGGAGAAGACCCCGGCAGAGGGCCAACCTCGACGCCGGAGTAGTGCTCCTGGACGCCGCAGCGCGCCCTCTGCGCTGCACGCGCGCACCCAAGAAGAAGCTTCCACTCCTACCGATCCATCGGGATCCCGGATTACAAATGCCACCTTTGACTCCGCCGAGTCACGGATTACAATTACCCCGTCTCCTTCGTCCAGCGAGGAAGAAGAGTGGGAGATGCCGGCAAAAAACGCCATCGGTCTGCTGTAAGAGGGGCTCCTCAGCAGACCGTTCCGATTGTTGTGCAAGGAGCTCCCCGATGGTAAGCGCCCAAGAGGAAAATGTGTATATCAGGGTCCACCTTTCCCTAACCAAAGGGGGCCCGATACTAGAATTTCCCGCTTTGGTTGATTCCGGGTGCGCCCGGACCTTAATGAGTGAGGAAGTAGCCGAGAAACTGCACGTCAAGCGCAAACGGCTCCCGGGTCCCCTCCGTTTTTCACAAATGGACGGTAGTGACTTTAAAAAGGGGCCTGTCACTCACCGCACCACTGCAGTGATCATGGCTGTTGGGGAACATTGGGAAAGACTTTATTTCACCATCGCCCCCATTGTAGCCCCCGTGGTTTTAGGGATGAATTGGTTGCGGGGCCATAATCCCTCCATAGACTGGGTTAAACGGACTGGGTTAAACGAGGACCCCTGCCTTCTACATGATAAGGACCGAGTACTCTGCGCACCGGCCGCCGCGTTGGTGGGGTCCCCCGTGCCCGTTACCACCCCGCCCCTTCTGCCCACCGAATATTCCCAGTTCACGGATGTATTCGATGTGAGGGAATGTGATGAACTGCCCCCACATCGAGAGACCGACTGCGCCATTGAAATTGTGGGGGATGGCAAACTGTCCAAGGGGAAGGTTTACCCCATGAGCCCTAACGAGAAATCAGTCTTACGGGACTACTTGGACACTAACTTAGCCAGGGGCTTTATCCGCCCTTCCAAAGCTCCATATTCAGCCCCTGCTTTCTTCGTCAAAAAGAAAA
Organism: Euleptes europaea; assembly: GCF_029931775.1. Taxonomy (NCBI): domain Eukaryota; kingdom Metazoa; phylum Chordata; class Lepidosauria; order Squamata; family Sphaerodactylidae; genus Euleptes; species Euleptes europaea. The sequence goes on along the minus strand of NC_079318.1, from coordinate 101,043,035 downwards.
CAGGGGATCTGAGACTGTGTATTGACTTTCGCAGACTGAACGCCGTCACCCAGTCTAATGCTTACCCCCTCCCTCTCATTCCAGACCTACTAGCACAATTGAAGGAGGGCCGAATTTTCACCAAGTTGGATTTGGTGGAAGCCTACCACCGCATCCGTATTAAGGAAGGGGATGAACCCAAGACAGCCTTCTCGAGTTGTTTTGGCATGTTTGAATATTTAGTCATGCCGTTCGGACTTTCTGGAGCTCCGAGTGTATTCATGCAATTGATCAATGATGTGTTACATGATTTGTTATTTCGAGGGGTGGTAGTATTTTTAGACGACATTCTCATTTATTCTGAAACTATGGAAGAACATGTCCGTCTGGTGCGCGAAGTCCTCCAGCGGCTCAGAGAACACAAATTGTATGCCAAGGTATCCAAATGTGAATTTCACCAACCCTCTATCACCTTCTTGGGCTATGTGATCTCTCACCAGGGTTTGGAAATGGACCCCGACAAGGTTCGGGCGGTTAGGGATTGGGAACCCCCCTCCACACGCCGACAGTTGCAACAGTTTCTGGGGTTTGCTAATTTCTACCGTAACTTTATCCCCAACTTCGCCCAGGTGGCCCTTCCCCTCACTTCCCTCTTGCGTACAAAGGGAAAAGGGTCAAACGCCGCCCTGCCCTCCGCCCGTTTGCAGTGGTCTCCTCCCTGTCAGCAAGCCTTCGACAATTTAAAACTGCTCTTTTCGTCCGAGCCAGTTCTGGCCCACCCGGACTGCACTAAGCCGTTTGTGGTCCAGGTGGATGCCTCAGATGTAGCTATGGGAGGAGCGCTACTGCAGCGAGACGGCGGCGGCGTTTTGCGGCCATGCGCCTACTTCTCTAAGAAGTTTTCCCAGTCCGAGATTAACTGGGCCATTTGGGAGAAGGAGGCGGCAGCGGTTAAGCATGCTCTCACCATTTGGAGGCACTTCCTGGAAGGGGCAGAGAGTCCGTTTGAGGTGTGTACCGATCACAAAAATTTGGAGGCTCTCAAGGGGGCTCGAAAGCTCAACGCCAAACAAATTCGTTGGGCTCAGTTCTTTGCCAAATTCCGGTTCACCCTCAAGCATGTGCCCGGAAGGGAAAATGCGCTGGCGGATGCCCTCTCCCGTCTGCCCCAGTACCGCAACGATTTTGACCGCCCCGTGGACTCCCTGTTCACCCCCGAGCAAAGAGGGGAGGTTCAGGGTCTTGCCGTCACCACTAGGTCGCAAACCCGCCAACCGGGTACCCCCTTGCTCAAAGGTATCCCGGAGGACTTTCAGCAACGCCTCCGGGACGACTCCCTACGGGAAGCGGAGCAGCAGGCTCTTCCCTCCGGCATGGAGCAACAGGGGTCCTGGTGGACACAGGGGGGAAAGCTTGCGTCTCTCCGCAAGGAAGTGTTGGGACTAGTCCACGGAGCCAAACTGGCGGGGCACTTTGGTTTTGTGAAAACCCTGCACCTGGTGAGACGGCAGTTTTGGTGGCCTAGCATGAGAACTGATGTGGAACTATACGTGCGCAGCTGCCCCACCTGCGCCACGGCCAAAAAGAGAATGGGAAAACCCCCTGGGCTTCTGAAGCCCTTAGAAACGCCCTCCCGGCCCTGGGAGGTGATTGCCATGGACTTTATCACCGATCTGCCTCCCAGCCGGGGCAAGACGGTGCTCTGGGTTGTCACGGACCTTTTCTCCAAACAGGTCCATTTTGTGCCCTGTGCAGGACTCCCCTCCGCCCAGGGTCTAGCCAAACTGTTTGTAAACCATGTCCTCAGACTTCACTCGATTCCAAGGAAGGTCCTCTCCGACAGGGGGGTTCAATTCGTTGCCAAGTTCTGGCGGGCCTTCCTGAAATTGATGGGAATGGAGGAGCAAGGGCTTTCTTCAGCTTACCACCCCCAAACCGATGGCCAAACCGAACGAGTGAATGCAGTAGTGGAATGTTACCTCCGGTGTTATGTTAATTACCACCAAGACGATTGGGTGGACCTTCTGCCTTTTGCTGAATATGCCTACAACAATGCCCCCCATTCCTCTACTGGATTTAGCCCTTTCCAGGTGGTGTATGGTGCCGATTTCGGTCCGTTCGGGTCCACCCCCGTCTCTCCTGAACTCGGGGCCGTCCCCGACATCCAGGAATGGGTGCAGGTGGTCCGATCCACTTGGCCCTGGCTGCAAAAGAACCTTGAACGGGCCAAGCGTAAATACAAGGAACAGGCCGACAAACATCGGTCCCCGGGGTGGGAACTCAAGGTGGGGGAACAAGTTTACCTTTCCACCAAGAACCTGCGCTCCCTCCGACCATGTAAAAAACTCAATGACCGCTACGTGGGCCCCTTCCCCATTTCCCGAGTGATCAATGAAGTCACTGTAGAGTTGGATTTACCTAAAACCCTTCGGGGCGTTCACCCCGTCTTCCATATTAGTTTACTCAAGCCTTACGTAGCTGCTCCACACTTCCATCCCCCACCCAAACCTGAAGTGCCGACAGTAGTGGGAGGGGACACCCACCTAGAAGTGTCCAAGGTCTTAGACAGCAAGTGGAACAAGGGGAAGCTGTTTTACTTTGTCCGATGGAAACATCTTGGGCCTGCGCACGATGAGTGGGTCGCAGCCCCCCACATGGCGGCCCCTCGTCTCGTTCGTGAATTTCATTGCGCTTATCCTGATAAGCCTCGGCCTCCCGACCTCGCGGGAGGGGGGCCTTAAGGGGGGCAGAATGTGAGGACCATGTGTTTCTGACTTCTCTGTGTCCTTTATCCCAACCTCTTTGAACTCGTAAAAGCAGTTCACACCTCCCGGTGCCTGCCTGGGTCTCACGTCCCATCTATCTTGCCCAGGTGCCAGCTCTCCCCCCCCCTACTGCGCTTCCTGCCTACACTCCCTCGGGCCGAGTCCGGCCTTGAAGTGCTGATAGCCCTCACTGTCTCCTTGGGACTGTTTGATGTTTTGTATTGCACCAATCTGTCTTGTAATTTCTCACAACAGGAGTGTGAACCTTTTGCCCTGTAGTAGATATATACTGTAACCCCGATAAGCTAGTTCACTTGTAACTTTGAATCCGTGTCTGCTCATATCTGCTGAAGCCTTCAATAAATCTTTTGTTTCTGCATCAAGTCTGAGCAAGTGATTTAGCGAAGTAGCACAGGGGATTGGGACTCTCACAATAAGTGTAAAGTGATGCTTATTGGGACAAAAAATCCCAACTTCACATATACTCTGATGGGATCTGTGCTGGCAGCAACAGACCAAGAAAGGGATCTTGGGGTGGTAGTGGATAGCTCAATGAAGATGTCAACCCAGTGTGCGGCTGCTGTAAAAAAGGCAAATTCCATGCTGGCCATAATTAGATGAGGAATAGAGAATAAAACTGCTGATATCATACTGCCCTTGTACAAATCTATGGTGAGACCACACTTGGAATACTGTGTACAGCTCTGGTCACCACACCTAAAAAAGGATATTACAGAGCTTGAGAAAGTGCAGAAAAGAGTAACCAAAATGATTAGGGGACTAGAGCAACTGTCCTATGGGGAGCGGTTAAGACGCTTAGGGCTGTTTAGCTTGGAAAGAAGGCGGCTGAGGGGAGACATGATAGAGGTCTATAAAATTATGCATGGTTTGGAGAGAGTGGACAGGGAGAGGTTTTTCTCCCTCTCCCATAATGCTAGAACGCGGGGTCATCTTCTAAAGCTGGAGGGTGAGAGATTCAAAACAGATAAAAGGAAGTATTTTTTCACACAACGCATAGTTAAATTGTGGAACTCCCTGCCCCAGGATGTGGTGATGGCTGCCAGCTTGGAGGGCTTTAAGAGGGGGGTGGACATATGGAGGAGAGGGGTATTCATGGCTATTAGTTAGAAAGGATACTAGTCACGCTGCATACCTATTCTCTCTAGTATCAGAGGAGCATGCCTATTATTTTGGGTGTGGTGGAATGCAGGCAGGATGGTGCTGCTGCAGTAGTCTTGTTTGTGGCTTCCTAGAGGCACCTGGTTGGCCACTGTGTGAACGGACTGCTGGACTTGATGGGCCTGGGTCTGACCCAGCAGGGCCTTTCTCATGTTCTTATGTTCTAAAAGGGGATTGGAAAGATTTGTGGCTACTAGTCAAAATAGATACTAGTCATGATGCGCACCTATTCTCTAATCAGAAGAGCATGCCTTTGATCTGAGGTGTTGTGGAACACCAGGCAGGGTAAATGCTCCTGTGGTCGTCTTGCTTGTGGGCTTCCTGGAAGCACCTGGTTGGCCTCTGTGTGAACAGACTGCTGGACTTGATGGGCCTTGGTCTGATCCAGCAGGGCCTTTCTCATGTTATTATGTTCTTAGATACTACAGAAGGTTCAATCTTTGGCATATCCAGTTAAAGAAGAATTGCAGCAAGCCGGCATAGAAAACATCTGTGTTAGAAAACCTGGGGCAACCTCTGCCAGTCTGTGTAGAGATGATGGCTATGGGGAGCAATGCTTAAAGCAGTTTCAGTGGTTCAATTGTTTATATACATTAACATGACATCTCTTTTTTATTGTTAGCTGGTTAAATACCGCATCTGGTCTTCTGGAATTTTTAACAAATTGACCGATGTGCAAGTGGGGGACCTGCAAAAACCCTTGGAAAGGGGGAATTCCCGTTTTCTCCTTCCAGAGGACCCCAGGACCCCTGGCTCTATGTGTGGAGTCTCCAGCCAGTTGACATTAGGTTGAGGCCATGCCTTACGCCCCAAGCTATCACTGGAAAGTTGTGGAAAGGCCAAGGGGGGAGGCTTGGTTCTGAAAGCCTGCCCAGGGGCACTTTCAGCCTTGACCCCCCACAGAAGGCCCTTTTGCCTGCCGTATTCATTTCCAAATATTGTTCTGGAGAGCTTTTAACACATTCCACAGGTTGTTTTTTTTAATTCTGTTATTTGTTTAAAGTCCATTCTGCCTGTTCTGGAAGCATTTTGACCCGGAAAGGGTTAATAAATGCATGCTCTCTTCGCCTTTTGATTTCCAAAATACTGTTCTGGAGTGCCTGTAAGGCAGGGCACTATTATTTGTTGAATGCCCGTTCCGGCTTTTACCCTGTTCCTTAAAATCCAGCATGCTAAAGAAAGCCCGGCATGGAAACCTCGAGCATAACAACAGACGAGGGAAGACTTAAAACTCATTTCCAGGCTAAAATCAGGTTTTTCGAGTCGCCCCGTGCCTACTCGCGAGCAAGCGCCACCCGCTACCCAGCCGGCCTGGAGCGCGTTCCTTCCCCCGGCGTGGCGCCCCGCAGGCAGGCTCTTGCCGAGGGGCTGGGGGCCAAGGCGGGCGCGGAAGGGACGGAGCCCTCGGGCCGCTCGCCCCTCACCCAGCTGTCCCGGGCCGGGAAGAGAGACGGCGGGGCCGAGCCGCCGAGCCGCCGAGCCGCCCCCTCTTTCTTCCCTGCGCCTCCTGGCATTGCGCTGCCAGGGGCTCTGGGGCTGGGCAGGGGGAGTCCCTTGGAGCCCCAGCCCCCTGCTGCGACCGCGCTACTCGGAGTGGAACCATCCGGCCGCTCCCATTCTGCAGACCCGGGCCATTCACGCATGGCTTGTTGGTCTGATTCTTGTCTCTGTGTTGTTGCACCCCTTTTTATAGCGATTTCTAAAAATAACACACAGGGTCCGCCCATCTTTAGCCTGGAGAGGAGACTGAAAGGGGATATTGTTCGGATTTAACAGATATGAGAACCATCTTCAAGTACTTGGAGGGCTGTCATAGAGAGGAGGATGCCCAGTTGTTTTCTGTTGCCCCAGAAGGTCATAGAATCATAGGGCCAAAACGCATGGTCGCTTTATCCTCCTTTAATCCCCGTTTTAACCAGGATCGAACACACATTAGGCGAAACGCATGCGTTCGATCAGGTATGAATCCTGGCGGAAACAGGGATTAAAGGAGGATAAAGCGACCATGCATTTTCGCCCATAGAATCCTAGAGTTGGAAGGGGCCACCAGGGCCATGAAGTCCAACCCCCTGCACAATGCAGGCAATTCACAACTACCTCCCCCCTCCACAGCCCTAGTGACCAGAAAATGGCCAAGATGCCCTCCCTCCCATCATCTGCCTAAGGTCACAGAATCAGCATTGCTGACAGCATTGTGCCCAAAACTGAACACAGTACTCTCGTTGAGGTCTAACCAGAGCAGAGTGTTCGAACACAGGAAAAGTGTTCAAAAAATTAACAAACAGTCCGTCCTTGAGCATTTAGAAAGGATGGATCTGATCACTAAGAGCCAGCACGGGTTTCTCAAGAACAAGTCATGTCAGACTTATCTCCTTTTTTGAGAAAGTTACTACCTTGCTGGATCAGGGGAATGCTGTAGACATAGTTTATCTAGATTTCAGTAAGGCTTTTGATAAGGTTCAACATAGTATTTTAGTTGACAAATTGGGAAAATGTGGGTTAGCTCCTATTATTGTTAGGTGGATCTGCAACTGGTTGACAGATCGTACCCAAAGAGTTCTAGTTAATGGTTCCTCGTCCACTTGGAGAGAAGTGACTAGTGGAATTCCTCAGGGATCTGTGTTGGGCCCTGTGTTGTTCAACATCTTTATTAATGATTTGGGTGAAGGAATAGAGGGGATGCTTATTAAATTTGCAGATGATACTAAATTGGGAGGGGTAGCAAACACGGTAGAAGACAGAGCCAAGATGAAGGATGATCTTGACAGGCTGGAGAAGTGGGCTAGAACTAATAAAATGCACTTCAACAAAGACAAATGTAAAGTTCTGCATTTAGGTAGGAAAAATCAAATGCATAATTATAGGATGGGGGAGACTTGTCTGAGCAGTAGTGTGTGTGAAAAGGATCTTGGGGTCTTAGTAGAGCAAACACTGAACATGAGTCAGCAGTGTGATGCTGTAACTGAAAAGGCAAATGCGATCTTGGGCTGCATCAACAGAAGTATAGTGTCCAGATCACGCGAAGTGATGGTATCGCTTTACTCTGCTCTGGTTAGACCTCAACTAGAGTACTGTGTTCAGTTTGGGGCACCACAATTTAAGAAAGATGTAGACAAGCTGGAACGTGTCCAGAGAAGGGCAACAAAGATGGTGAGGGGTCTGGAGACCAAGTCCTATGAGGAAAGGTTGAAGGAGCTGGGTATGTTTAGCCTGAAGAGGAGAAGACTGAGAGGGGATATGATATGTTCAACAGTTAGAGCGGCTCCACAGTGGAACAGGCTTCCTCGGGAGGTGGTAAGCTCTCCTTCCCTGGAGGTTTTTAAGAAGAGGTTAAATGGCCATCTGTCAGCAATGCTGATTCTGTGACCTTAGGCAGATGATGAGAGGGAGGGCATCTTGGCCATCTTCTGGTCACTAGGGGTGTGGAGGGGGGAGGTAGTTGTGAATTTCCTGCATTGTGCAGGGGGTTGGACTTGATGGCCCTGGTGGTCCCTTCCAACTCTATGATTCTATGATTCTATTGGGTGTGTGTGTGTGTGCACGTATAGTGCGTCAAGTTGTAGCTGACTTACTGGTGGGGATTGCAAGGCAAGTGACTAAACAGAGGACTCCCTTCCAAGTACCAACCCTGCTTAGCTTCCAACTTATGGCGGTCCCAGCAAGGGGCTTTCAAGGTAAGTGAGGAGCACAGGGGATTTGCCAATGCCTTCCCCTTCAGAGTCTTCCGGGTGGGGGGGTCTCCCATCTAAGTGCCGACCTGGCTTAGCTTCCAAGATCTGATGAGATCTGGCTATACTGTCCCATTCTACATCCCGTAGTATTTGATCCCTGATATCAAAGTTGTTGCTGCTTGAAATTCAGTGCTAGACAGTAACCCTTTTGTATTTGATCTTTAGTGAGCTGACCCTACAAATGTGGATGGGAATCTAGAACTATTCCAAATAGCAAGCAGATGCCACCGGTGGGGCCAAAGCAGACATCTTGGACTACGGAGGTTAAGCAGCATCATACTTAACGGCTGCCTCAGACAAGCCAAACACCTGATAACCATTCTGTACCCCCAAAGGTTTTTTTAAGGGAACCAAAGGACTAGAAACACGTCTTGCCAGTGGTGGTAGTGTTGGAAAATGCCGTCAAGTGGCAGCTGACTTCTGCCCATTCCTCATGAGGTTTCCAAGCCAGGAGATAAACAGAGGTGATTTGCCATTGCCTGCCTCTGCATAGCAACCCTAGACTTCTTCAGTGGTCTCCCATCCAAATACTAACCAGGGCTGGCCCTGCATAGCTTCTAAGACCTGATGAGATCAGCTAGCCTGATGAGACCAGCTTGGGCTGACCCAGACATTTCTTGCCTATCCTCAAATTGCTGCTGAGTTTTGCTGCAAAGGTAATTTCAAAGTAAATTTTGGGGTAGACACCTGAGGACTCTAGAATTTTCATTAAAAAAAACACCTTGCAGATGAGAGGCACGGGGAGGGGAGACGAGAAGCTGACAGAGCAGAAAGACATTATTTTAGCAAGGGTACAAATTACTGACAAGCGAAAACCTGATGGATCCTAACACGAGTTTTATAGGCCTGCTCATTGGTTTACCAAACGCCAGACAACTTTTTAAATTGCTTTTTGTCCTAGTGGATTTCTGACAAACACAACACAGAAGCTACCCAGAGTCGCCCACCCCAGAGCCTCGTGCGAAATCCAAGAGAAGCAGACAGGAGGCAGATGCAGAGCAACAGGTGCCTGGCCAGAGAGCTGCCGTTGGAGTGGGCCCAGCGGTCTGGGCATTGCGCTCTCCTTGAGTGGGGCGGAGGGCAAAGCAGCAAGCCAATGGCTCGGTCCCCCTCCTCCCAGTGACTCTTGCACTGGTCTAACTCCAGGCCCAGAACGAAACACAGAAGTCCACAGCCTACTGTACATCTACTCTTTGACCAACCCC